>NC_057723.1:14685865-14859269 GCF_004010195.1 Chiloscyllium plagiosum | reverse complement strand
GTAGTGTACAAAATCCCATGCAAGGACTGCACAAAACACTACATAGGACAAACAGGAAGACAGCTAACGGTCTGCATCCGTGAACACCAACTAGCCACGAAACGACATGACCAGCTATCCTTAGTAGCCACACACTCAGATGACAGGCAACATGAGTTCAACTGGGACAACACTACTATTATAGGACAAGCCAAACAGAGAACAGCCAGGGAATTCCTAGAGGCATGGCACTCACCCCATGTTCAATCAATAAGCACATCGACCTGGACCCAATATACCGGCCACTGCAGCGGACAGCTGGAACTGACAACCGGAAGCGGCAGAAACAAATCACTACAAATGCTGGAGGAAACATCACAGAAACGCTTCACAGGAGGCTCCCAAGCACTGAGGATGTCACCTTGACAGGGGACGAAATGTCTGCAACACAAATTCCCAGCTCGGCAAACAGACCACAACAACAAGCACTCGAGCTACAAATCTTCTCCCAAACTTTAAATTAATACCTTGTTGAAAGGACTCATTTATATTCATTGGCTGTCCAGCCAGCAAAAGGTAATTATGTAATTCTGTAACCTCAGCAGATATTGTAGTGAGCACATGAGTCTGTGGTGATAAGGAAGAGAAAGTCTTGCATTAATAAGGCTTGCACTTTTAATAACCACAGAATGCACTGAAGCACTGTACAACCAATTGAGTATTTTTGCAGTGTAATAAATGAAACACCGTTACATTAGGGAGCTAATTTGCACAAGATCTCACAAACAGTAAATGATATCAATCAAACTGTTTCAGTGATGCTGGAAGTACTGTGACCTCGGAGTCAGAAAATCATAGATTTGATCCAAATTCCTGAAATGTGGCTGCATTTGATGGGTTGGCTCTGTAGCCCAGTACTGGGCAGTGCTGCATTGTCAAAGGTACTAACCATTAATTAGATGTTATACTGAAGTCCCATATCCCCCAAGACAATGTGCAAAAAAGGTTAGGTCTTTTTAATAGACAAAAATAGAAATGGCTGGAAAAGCTCAACAGATCTGGCAGCAGCTGAGCAGAGAAATCAGAGTTAATGTTTCAATTCTGAGAAAGGGTTACTTGACCCAAGACATTATCTCTGATTTTTCTCTCAACGCTGCTGCCAAACCTTTTGAGCTTTTCCAGCAATTTCTATTTTTGTCTCTGATTTGCAGCATTTGCAGTTCTTTCAGTTTTTATTTAGGTCTTTTTCATGTTCTGGTCAATACATGCCCTTCAACCAACATCACTAAAATAGATTATCCTACCATTACCTCATTGTTGGTTTTGGGAGCTTGCTCAATGATTTCTTCCATTACATCAGGGACTACACTTCCAAAGTGCTTTTTCAATTGCCTGCAAAGCACATGAAATATTATAAGTGATGAATATATTGATATTTTGTTTATCTACTGAGTTTTCATAATATTTCTATCACTAAGTTCCACAAATTAGTTGCCTTATTTCTTTTGGTATACTTAAATTTAGCCAATTCAGTTTTTGGAACTAAAATTCTGCTGTTTGCTATTTTTGGTGCTCTGGTAGCAGACTTCTATTACATTTTGGAGTGCAGCATTTGAATGAAGTTGTTCACTCATGACCAGCTCTTTTTAAATATCAAGTTGCTTGCATAAAATTGAAGCAGATGCATGGACACTACCATTGAACCACAAGACCAGATTTACCTTCTTATTTATGCACTAACTGTTCATTGGACATCATTAAAGCATGATACAATCCGCTTGGTGACCATTTGACGTTGAAGCAGAAGTATGCTCTTGGCCCAACTGGTCTCCTGAACCATTCAATGACATTGTGGCCCATCTGCTAATCCTCAGCTCCACTTCTTGCCTTTTCCCCAGTTGCCCTCGACTCCCTTACCAATTAAAAATTTATCTATCACAGCTTTGAATATCCTGAAGAACAAATTTCTACAGCCCTCTCTGGTAAAGAATTCCACAGATTCTCTACTCTTAAAGAAAATATTCCTCAATTCTGTCCTAACCTGGCAACCCCTGACCATGAGATAATGCCCTTTGGTCTTCTCCCACAACAGGAAATGACATCCCAGCATCTACCCTGTCAATCCTTCTAAAAATTTGGTTTGTTTCAATAAGGTCACCTCACAATCTTCTAAACTATAATGAATACAAGCCCAATCTACTTAAGTTCTTCTCAAAAAATATCTTCCATATTCAGAATAAACCTAGTGAACCTTGTCTGGACTACCTCCAATGCCAGTATTTCTTTCCTTAAGTAATAGGACCAATACTGTTGAGAAGTATTCTAGGTGTGGTCTAGCTGCCTGATGAAGGAGCGGGTGCTCCAAAAGCTTGCGGTTTCAAATAAACCTGTTGGACTGTAACCAGGTATCATGTGATTTTGATTTAGTTTAAACAAAACTCCCCTATTTTTATACTATTCCATTTGAAATCTAGTCCATGTAGTTCAGTGTACATTTCAGAGGAATAATAATTTTCGCTCTTATTTCTAACTTTGTAACAGTTTTAAAAAGTTTACTGAGTTTCCTTAATTGATGTTAAATCCTAGATTTTAAATCCTAGAAGGTCTAGCTTCGAGTCACTTATACATAT
The DNA here is from genome assembly GCF_004010195.1 of Chiloscyllium plagiosum. Taxonomy (NCBI): domain Eukaryota; kingdom Metazoa; phylum Chordata; class Chondrichthyes; order Orectolobiformes; family Hemiscylliidae; genus Chiloscyllium; species Chiloscyllium plagiosum. The sequence goes on along the minus strand of NC_057723.1, from coordinate 14,856,660 downwards.
CACTCGTGTGGAAAACGCTTTGTTGTTTCCTCTAATGAAAAGTCAGGTGAAGCAGCTACGTGCTAAGTGGTGAGCATTCGGTTTAATGAGCTTTGAACGAAAGGAATTGTTACTAGCTGAATAGCTTTCATATTCAGTAATAATGATCATGAAGAATCACCAATGATTAAAGAAAACTAGAGTTTTCAAAACACCACAGATTGGATGCTGCAAATTTCAATTTGAGTGCAGACCTTTGTCGACTGTGAATGCATATTTAAAATTTGTGAATAATTCATCAGGTCCTGAACCCTACATCCCGTTGCAGGATTTTCTGTATCTGAGATTGAAATTTGCAAAATGTACCTCTATCGATGTAGTTCTAAAGCATGACGGAGGAGCCACATACATTATTAATTGATGAAAAAAGAATTGCATAGCGTGAGCCAGGATGAAGTGAAGCTGGCCTTAAAGAAAAGTCTTTCATTAACTTATGCTGCTTTTGTACATGCTCAGAACATTCTAAAATGCTGTGAAATGGAAGACTTACTTTTTAAATACAGTAACGTTCCATTGTACATGAGAGAGGTGTTCTGGGGAACATGTTTTAGTATGGCAATCAAAAGGATAAGTTCTAGCCATCCAAAACTTTGCTGACTATAACACCCAGTGCAATTTAAGATTCTGCAAGAATTGAAGAAACAGTGCAGTGAATGACTAAGTAGAATTGGCCAAACCAAGTCTTATTATTTGGCATAGCTCGACAAATGCTGCCAGACCTGAATTTCTCCTGCAATTTCTCTTTTTGATTCAGCTTATTATTTGGCAGTTCAGGTGAAGTTGATGGGGGCCAGCATACAATACTGCATTGTGAAACATCTGCATTGAAATACAACATGGCCACCAGCACACATGTGATATGCATTTACCAATATTTTCATTACTTCATCGTTAGAAGTGTTTCATAGTTCTGTTCTTCATGGTGTTTGCCTTTTCTGTTTATTTTCTTATTTGGATAAGTGATAATTTACTTAAGAAAAATGTTACTTCACTGAAGACAGGTAAGGGAAGGTTCACTAGGACGATCCCTGGTGTGGAGGGATTGTCTTATGAGCAAAGGTTAAACAGGTTGGGACTCTGCTTATTGAAATTTAGAAGAATGAGAGGTGATCTCATTGAAACGGAGAGGATTCTTAAGAGACCTGACAGAATAAATGGGATGCTTCCCCCCATGGGACAGCCTGGAATCAGAGGACATACTGAGAGGCTTGGATTGAGCCAACTTGGAGAAAATGTTTCCACTAGCAGGAGAGACTAAGACTTGAGGGCACAGCTTCAGAATGAAGAGATGACCCTTTAGAACCAAGCTGAGGAGGAATTTCTTCAGCCAGAGAGTGGTGAATCTGTGGAATTCATTGCCACAGAAAGCTGTGGAGGCTAAGTCTTGTGTGTCTTTAACACAGATGTAGATAGGGTTTTGATTGGTAAAGGAATCAAAGGTTACGGGGAGGAGGAGGAGAATGGGGTTGAGAAATATATCAGCGATATTCAAATGGCAGAGCAGACTTGATGGGCTGAATGGCCTTATTCTGCTCCAATATCTTATGGTTCTATGGACTTATGGCTTAGTGTCAGAATAAAGGGGCATCAATCAAAACTAAGCTGAAGAGGAATTTCTTCTCTGAGAGAGTTATCAGTCTTTCGAACCCCTTGCCATAGAGAGTAGTGGGGTCACTGTCCTTGTATATATTTAAAATTGACATGGATACATTCTTGATCAGAAAGGAAATCAAGGATTTGGGAAGAAGGCTGGAAAGTGCTTATGTAGCAAGCTTGAGGGGTCAAATGGCCTACTCCTGTTCTTATTTCTTACAGTTTTAATTTGTGAATGGCGAAGATATCAACAATGAGACTTTACTCGATGGCAGATTTCATTTCGAGTCATAGCGTCATAGAGATGTACAGCATGGAAACTGACCCTTCGGTCCAACCTGTCCATGCCGACCAGATATCCTAACCCAATCTAGTCCCACCTGCCAGCACCCGGCCCATATCCCTCCAAACCCTTCCTACCTTCCTATTCATATACCCATCCAAATGCCTCTTAAATGTTGCAATTGTACCAGCCTCCACCATTTCCTCTGGCAGCTCATTCCATATACGTAGCACCCTCTGCGTGAAAAAGTTGCCCCTTGGGTCCCTTTTATATCTTTCCCCTCTCACCCTAAACCTATGCCCTCTAGTTCTGGACTCCCCGACCCCAGGGAAAAGACTTTGTCTATTTATCCTATCCGTGCCCCTCATAATTTTGTAAACCTCTATAAGGTCACCCCTCAGCCTCCGACGCTCCAGGGAAAACAGCCCCAGTCTATTCAACCTCTCCCTGTAGCTCAAATCCTCCAACCCTGGCTCCAAGGTCTCTTTGTTCAGCAACACTCTCTAGGACCTCACCATTAAGTGTATAAGTCCTGCTAAGATTTGCTTTCCCTAAATGCAGCACCTCGCATTTATCTGAATTAAACTCCTACTGCCATTTCTCAGCCCATTGGCCCATCTGGTCCAGACCCTGTTGTAATCTGAGGTAACCCTCTTCGCTGTCCACTACACCTCCAATTTTGGTGTCATCTGGAAATTTACTCACTGTACCTCTTATGCTCGCGTCCAAATCATTTATGTAATGACAAAAAGTAGAGGACCCAGCACCGATCCTTGTGGCACTCCACTGGTCACAGGTCTCCAGTCTTAAAAACAACCTTCCACCACCACCCTCTGTCTTCTACCCTTGTGCCAGTTCTGTACCCAAATTGGTTGAGCAAGTATGTTAGGCATAGGAGCAAAACTTCACAAATAAGAAGAATGGTGACCATCTAATCTATTCTTTGGTGACATTGGTTGAGAGATAAATAGGTTTAATAGAAATTCCCTTACATATCTTCAAATTGTACTTTCAGACCTAGATTTGAGCAGGATCTGCGTGGAATCTGGTTTTAATGTTGCATCAGAAAGATAGTACCCCTGACATTGAAGCATTTCATTGAATGTCACTACTATTTTTTGTTTAGTCCCCTTGGGCTTGAACTCCCTGTCCATCTCAGAGGTGAGAGCGCAGTCACTGAATTAATAGAAATATGAAAATTAAACATAATCTCCCTCCAAAGCTTCTTGATTTTACTGCCAAGAAAATTTGGTGGACCTCCTTTTGAGACTCCACGCAGTTACAAAATAAATAGTAGAAATTAACCTATCTTAATCAGACAAGCTGAAACAAATTTGTGTACAAGTGCGCACATGGTTTTGGAAAGCTCATTATTAGCTCATTTTAAGGAAGAATTAAGGTGAGATTACGGTTAACATACCTCCAAAATATTGCACCATCAGCTACAAGAGTAGCAATTTCCACACACTAGAAGGAAGCAATGCTGTTACGATAACATCGTCTTTTTAGTAACCTTTCAGCACAATTAATAATTTGCATTTAGGAAGTGCCTAGGCATGATATTGCCCTCCCTGAACTGGTGAGGGAGGTGGTGAGGTGAATTTATTTTCAGGGGTATCTTGTCCCAATATTTCCCCCCTCAGCAATTAAGATCTGAGCAATGTAGACTTTCTAGACTCACTACTTTTGGACAATTAATGACACTTAAGGGCCTTAAGTTGTCACCTCCTCAATTTCCTGCCTCTCTGTCAGCAAGATCAATGGCTAGCTTCCTGACTGAGAAACTATGGTGACACATTGGGCAGTTGGCAGGGGGCACATAGGCTCTCTAATTGCCCCAATCTCTCAGCAGTTAGAGCTGGTGATGGGAGGCAAGAAGATGACCTGGAAAAGTCATGACTCTGCTCTACCTCCAATTCCATGGACCCACCAAACTCCACCCCCCACCCCCCCACCTTCCCCCCTCGGCCCCCCACCACCCTACTGACCTCCTCTCAACCCAAGCCCTGGGAGAAGAATAGATGAGGAACTTAGCTTCTCACAGGTGGGTTCTCAGAGCAACAGGAATCAACCAGCGGACTTGAGCATCTAGAAGCCTCCAGGTTCTGGCAACGGAGGCCACCAGCACCAAGGCCAATCTTAGTCATTTCCTGCTGAGTTCACACCTATGTTGCCAGGAGGTTTTGGGCTTTTCACTTGCTTTAGAAGCAATTCAGAAAAAGTTCAATGGTGGATGGTGGGGTTATTTAGTGAGGAAAAGTTGAGAAGATTAAGCACACACTCTTGGAGTCTACAAGAATGAGAGGTAATCTTATTGAAACATACATACTGGAAGATGTTGCCTCACATGGGAGAACCAAAAGCCAGGGGCCAATATCCAAAGTCTAAAAGTTAGGGGACCCCTACTTAAGACAGCACTGAGGGGAAATTTCCTATCACAGAGGGTTGTTAGTCATTGAAATTCTCTCCCACAGAGAGCAGTGGAGGTTGTGTCGTTGAATATATTTAGGGCTGGGTTGGACAGATTTTGGTCAATAAACAGGTTAGGATTAACAGGGACAGGCAGGAAGATGGAGGTAAGCAGATAACTCATGATCTTTTTGCACGGTAGAACAGGCTCGATGGAACGAATGGCCCACTCCTGTTTCTATTTCTTATGATGATGAAAGGGGAGCACAATGATGTGATCAGCATATCAGCAGCAGGTTTGGTTTCTGTATGACAGCCACTGCACTTTGCTTAATATACGATGTGCGTCATGCTGCAGTTTTCAGAGATGAGTGTTCCAACTACCACACAAGAGGAGCTCATCTTAGAAATCTCTAATATGACCCCACCCTCTTCACTTTGCAAATGCTGTTTGTTCTGTCAAAAGCATACAATATTGTGAACTATTTGCAAGCTTCAAGAAGCTTTTCCAGTGAGGTTTGTGAGCGGCATATATTTTATTGCTACCATGTGCTGATTTGAATTCAAACAACATTTAGCAGATTTTAACTTTTTCCTGGTGAACATTATTTCATTCTTTTGGAGAGGACATTTTCACCTCATGGCTCATCAGTAAATTACTGGAATGAATTCCTCCTCCCAGAACCCACTTAATATTTATTTCTAAAGCAGTAAGAATTGGACTGGTTCTAGTACAATCAGCTTACTACACAATCAGTGGACTTCAAATTAAGCTCTGCTGGCCTGCCTGTGATATCAGATTTGCAATTTCCAAATTCAGCATTTATTTGTTTCTGTTTCAAACTAATTTTGGTATTTGTCATTTATAGGTATCATCAAAATACTTCACCATATTATTATTGTGTCATTTTTTAAACAAAAATCAGCCTGAAACAATAGTTGAAAATCCAGACTATAAAGTGTCTGTCAGTTGAGAACAGCTCTGAAGAGTCATACCAGACTGAAACATTAACTCTGTTTTTCTTTCCATGAATGCTGACAGACCTGCAGAATTTCTCCAGCATTCCTTGTGTTTGTTACCAGCAGCTGCAGAAGTTTTGCCTTTATTGGTTGCCTGGGTGCTGGAAAACGGAGAGTTTACTGCAGATAATACTTTCTGTTAGTAGAACGACTTGTGAAAATAATAGAGGACCAGCATCTCAAATCCGAGTCTAAGGTCATTGTTTACCAGCAGCACTAATCCCTGCATATTGGTATATACTCCTGAAGAAGGGCTCATGCCCGAAATGTCGATTCTCCTGCTCCTTGGATGCTGCCTGACCTGCTGCGTTTTTCCAGCAACACATTTTCAGCTCTGATCTCCAGCATCTGCAGTCCTCACTTTCTCCTATACTTCAGAAAACTGGACAACTTCAAAGCCCAGGTGACTCACCACTGCCTCACAGTGCTGGGCAACTGGGTTCAATTCCAGCCTCAGGTGACCGTTTGTTTGTGTAGGGTCTGTACATCTCCCCGTGTCTGTCTGGGTTTTGCAGGGCACTCTGGTTTTTCCCACGGTCTAAAGATATGCCATTTAGGTGTATTGACCAAGATAAATTGTCTGCAGTGTCCAGGGATGTGTAGGCTAGGTAGATGAGCCATGGTAAATGTTGTGTTACAAGGCAGGTGTTTGGATCTGGGCAGAATACTCTTCAGAGAGTTGGTGCAAACTTGATGGACTGTGTAGCCTTTTTTGCTCTTTGTTCTGGACTTCCCGACCACTGAAGAGTCACAAGAGGTCATGGTTGTTCTGGCAGTCAAACATCTCCACTGTACACTGTAAAATTGGAGACACATGAGCATTCAAACATATGAATTAAAAGGACTAATATACCATTTGGCCCCTTGAACCTGTTCCACCAATCAATAAGATCATGGCTGATTAATGGTGATCTCAAATCTGTGTTCTTGTCTAAATTGATCACCTTTAATCCCTTTGCTTAACAGGAATCTACAACCTCTACATTAAAAATAGTCAAAGACTCGGTTTCCACCATCCTTTCAGGGAGGAAGTTGCAATAACTCACGACCCTCCAAGAGAAAGAAAAACTTAATGTCCACTTTAAGTGGGTGACCACCCAATTTTATTAAACAGTGACCCTTTGTTCTAGATTCTCCTAGAAGAGGAAATACTGTCTCCACATCTAACCCATTAAGATCCCTGAGTATCTTACACGATGGGCAGGTTGGGGTTGGGTGAAGGTGGTGTGCAGGCACTACATTTTACAAGACCCCTCCCACCTTCAAATACACCAGTGGGGTCTGTAAAATATAGGCCACAATTGTTACTTAAAAAGAAAGCCTATTACATAAAATGTTACTTAAACTATGCATCATCCATCATTCATATACCTTAGCTCATGTAAAACCTTGCTGCTTGTATTCCAAGCTGCGCCAAGTTCCATCCATCTCTGTGCTTGGTGACTACTTCGGCTGTGGTCCAGAAACACCCCAATTTTATAAACACAAGTCTGGCTTTTGAATATCTTTTTGGCCAGGCCCTCATTATCTCAGCAATATCCTTCAGCTTCATAACCCTCCAAAAATTCTGCATTTCTCCAACTCTGGGTTCTACCGCAGTTCTCTCTCCTTGTGTCACAGCGTAAGTAGCTGTCTCCACCAGTCTGGATCTGATGCTCTGTAGTCCTTGTTCTAAGGTTTTCTGTTTCATCAACACTCTCCTTTCGACTCTGATTAAAACTTGCATCATTGTCCAAGATTTTAATAATCTGTCCAAATGTTCTTTGGTTTGATGTCAATTTAAGGCTTAAAATACTGTGAAATGTGGATATTTTCCAGCGATTAAGGAGCTGTATCGATGCAGGTTTTTATTGCATAGAGATTTTCAGACACCAGGAGCAGCACTGAAGTACCTGCACATGCACATGAACACGTTTGTGCAGCTGCTACAAAGCCCAATTGTGCAATCATGTTTGCTTGCAACTCATAGTCATCACTTCACATTTTTGGCTGCTAACCTCCCCTGATGTTAAAGTCTATGTAAGCCAGCAAATAATTCATTTTTGTGGGTGGGCTACCTTACGTGTAGAAAGAGGTAATGGCCCACGGCACTCAATGTTATCATCAGCATTTATATAGGTTACGAGAAACAACAGCTGCTTTAATTTATATAGTGTTTTTAATGGTGGAACAGATCTCAATGTGTTTTACAATGGCACAAGGGAGAGTGGATGCCAAAAGTGGGAACACCCTACCTTACAGCAGCCTCAGAGCACCCTCACCACAGAATCCACTTTGGACTATATTCATCAGAGTTCAGAAGAATGAGGGGGGTGGATCTCATAGAAACCTATAAAATTCGAACAGGACAAGACATCCTAACTGCTAACTGAACCTGCACGTTAACCTTAAGGGAATCCTGAACTAGGATTTCTAAGTCCCTTTGTGGTTTGGATTTTTGAAGCCTTTCCCCATTTAGAATTCCCCATTTCTATTCTTCCTACCAAAGTGCACAACTTCACAATTTCCCACATTGTATTCCACCTGCCACTTTTTTGCCCACTGTCCTTTCCTGTCCAGGTCCTTATATAGCCTCCCCCGCTTCCTTAACATTACCTGTCCTTCCACCTACTATCTTTGTGTCATCTGCAAACTTAGCAATAATGCCTTCAGTCCCTTCATCCAGATCCTTAATGTATAAAGTGAATAGTTGTGGTTCCAACGCTGACCCCTCCACTAGTCACTAGCTGCCATCCTGAAAAGGACCCTTTTATTCTCACACTCTGCCTTCTATCCAGACAGCCAGTCCTCCAACCATGCCAGTACTTTGCCCCTAACTCCATGGGCTCTTATCTTATGTGCGGCACCTTGTCAAAGGCCTTCTGAATATCCAAATAGCTCAAATCCTCGGCTCTCCTTTGTCTAACTTGCTTGTTACCTCATCAAAGAATTCTAATAGACTTGTCAGGCATGAAGTCCCCTCGACGAAACTGTGCTGACTCAGCCCTATTTTACCATGTACTTCCAAGTACTCGAGGAGAAAGTGAGGTCTGCAGATGCTGGAGATCAAAGTTGAAACTTTATTGCTGGAACAGCACAGCAGGTCAGGCAGCATCCAGGGAACAGGAGATTCGACGTTTCGGGCACAGGCCGAAACACAGGCCTGCTGAAGAAGGGCCTGTGCCCGAAACGTCGAATCTCCTGTTCCCTGGATGCTGCCTGACCTGCTGTGCTGTTCCAGCAATAAAGTTTCAACTTCCAAGTACTCTGCAATCTCATCCTTAACAATGGAGCCTATAGTTTCCTGTCTTCTGCCTCCTTCCCTTCATAAATGTAAGTGTTACATTAGCCAATTCCCAGTGCTCTGAGACACTCCTTGACTCCAGTGATTTCTGAAAGATCACCACCAGTTGCCTCCACAATCTCCTCAGCTATCTCCTTCAGAACCCTGGGGTGTAGTCCATCCAGTCTGGGTGATTTATTCACCTCTAGACCATTCAGCTTCCCCAGGACTTTCTCCTTAGTGCTGAGACATAGTGCAAGCAAGCAATGGCATCTAGTGGACATGCAGGTTGAGAGTTGAGAGGCTAGCTAGCAGATTACTAGATTGCACAGGTTATGAGAAACAGCCACTGAGCCACAATGCATCTTTGTTTATATCATTCAACTGCTGCCAAAGAAAGCAAAGGCGTTATTTTCCTGGACAATGAAGTTTAACCTCATTTCATTATACAACGTGCTGAGGCAAGCACCTTTCAATGAATGGCTTGTTTTCATTCACTCATGCGCCATCATTTCCTACCTTTTTATATTCTAACAGATGTGACAAATGGCTCATTAGCTAACACCTTGCATGTCCGAGAGAAAGATTTTTTTATATTTTGAAATCACAAGTCTTTTTCTGCTCTTTAAATCATTGTTCATTAAATCCAGGCAATTAGCCACTTTGCTGCTGGTTTAGGTCTGAACTGAAGCAACAAGAGGTTGTCTTTCAAGCAAAACAAAACATTATCCAGGTTAAATAAAAATGCTGTAGATGTTGGAAATTTGAAATAAAAACAGAAAATGCAAGAGAAACTCACCATGTCTGGCAGCATCTGTGGAGGAAGGAACAGTTAACATTTTGAATCCAAAGAACAACACAGCACAGGAACAGGCCCTTCAGCTCTTCAAGCCTGCACCAACACATTTTGCCCTGGCATGCTAAAATTGTCTTCACTTACAGGAACTTTGACCCTCTATTTGCTTCCTATTTATGTATTAGTTAAGGTGTTTCTTGATTGCTGCTATTGTGTCTGCTTCCACCATTTCCTCTGGCAATGCATTCCAGGTACTCACCAGCCTTTGTGTGAAAAACTTGCCTCGCACATCTCTTTTAAACTTTCCCCCCCACAACCTGAAACTGTGTCCCCTCCATCAGTGGAAAAAGCCTCAGACTTTCCACTCTATCCATGCCATTCACAATCTTATAAACTTCTAAACCCCCTCAACCTTCTGCATTCCAGTGAAAACAAACCCTGTCTAACCAACCTTTCTTCATAGCTAAAATCCCCCATACCAGGCAACATCCTGCGAAACCTTTTCTCTACCCTCTCCAAAGCATCTACATCCTTCTGGTAGTGTGGTGGCCAAAACTGGACACAGTATTTCAAGTGTGGCCTAACTAAAGTTCTGTCAAGCTGCAACATAACATTTCTATCCTTATACTCAGTGCCCCTTCCAATGAAGGCAAGCATGCCATGGGCCTTTTTTATAACCTTATCTACCTATTCAATGTGACCTTTCTTTCAAGAAAGCCTTTGGATTTGAAATATTAACTTTGTTTCTGTCTCCAGAGATGTTGCCAGCTGTATATGTCCAGTTTTTTCTTTATTTTTGCATTATCGAGATTCATTGCTGCAGACTTTGACCTAAGAGATTTAAAGTTTGGCTTCTGACATATTACCATCTGTTTGAACCCATTGATTCAAATAACTTGCATTCATTTAATATCCTGACCATAAAACAACATCCCACGATACTTCATAGGAACATTTTTGAAGAAAATTTGACCTAATATTAAGGACTCAGTTAATAACAATGAGTTGAATCCTACATTTTGTTGACTAATTTACATCAAGGTTTTTTTGGAGAGTTCTTCCCAACTGTGGCAAGATCCCTTCAGTGAAGGCTATCTCCCCTGACTTGACTGAGGCCTGCTGCCCACCATGATATGTTTCATCATGGTTTGTGTTCATCTTAAACAACATGGAGATACAGCAGTATCTCTGGCTCAAGCTTGGCAACTGCCGCCAAGGCGCAGTGGGGAAAGGCTGCCATCTAAGGTCTTGCAGCCAAAATACAATGGGGGTCCATTTAGTTTTCTGGCCCTTCGGTGTGTCATATTCCCATAAATATAGTTTTGTATAAGTACAAATGCCTTGGGGGGGGGGTATGTTTGTCCTCCATATATAAAGACCGTACAGAATCAAATTGTTCTAGTGCCTATACACATGTATAAAGGCTTCTATGAATAAAGTATATTTTAGAAATAACAAAATTCCTGGCTAAGGGGTCAAAGCGTATAAAGACATGGCAAGGCAATGCCAAGGCTGTGATGCTGGGAATATCCAGGTCGGCTCAAAATGAATGAATGTAAGAATAACAAGTGAACATCCAAAGGTATAGCCTGTTCCCTGTACGTGCCTGAACACAAAGTGTCCATTATAATGACATTTACTGGTACAGCCTGAGCTACACTTAAGTGGAAACATCCTGGTAACTCAACCTTTTGGAGGTGTGTGGTGATTTCTGGGGCTGAGGGTCTCAGAGAGGGAAGCCGGGGTATACAGTGGTGCAGAAAGGGATGTTGGAAGCAAAGGCACAGGGACTGGTTCTCAGAGGCCACTCCACTCCCCTTATACCCCTCAAACTGAAGTGATACTGCATCTGCCAGTTTGTGCACTAAGGAGAAACAAGTTAGGAAAAGCACAGCAGATCAGGCAGCATCTGAGGAGCAGGAAAATTGATGTTATGGGCAAAAGCCCTTTATTTCTGATGATGCCTGACCTGCTGTGCTTTTCCAGCACCACACTCTCGACTCTAATCTCCAGCATCTGCAGTCCTTACTTTTGCCTAGAAACAAGTTAGGAGTCATTATTCTGACTTGGATCCTATGACAGGATGGAAAATGCACAGATGTGAAGACAGTCAGAATTTGCTCTCCTGCTAACCTCTACTGCTAGGTTGCTAAGACTACAAGAGAGGTATGACACCCACAAAAGTCTGATTCAGCATAAACTAAAGCTTTATTGAAGGAAAGACATGAAATGTGTCAAAAAGAGCTTGTGTTTCACTATGGATTGGACATATGCCATGAGGGTCGTTTGAATCATGCAATCATTAAAATGAGGAAGGAGGTCATTTGGCCCAAATTTGAAGGATTTTGTGAAATTTGAAAGGGTTCATGCTGAGAACTTAGTGCCCAATGTCAAACGTGGAACGATGACCTGAAATTGCCAGCTACCCGCTCTAACCTCCATGTTAAGAATTCCTGGTGCCCAGTTGGTTTGGCATGTTTGTTAGCATAAGGTCAAACATTAATAACGAGACTTGTGGCATTAATAAGGAGCTTAATAAAGTATAATCTTCTCAATTAGCACCTCATTGTTGCTGAGTGAGAAACTCACCACTCACCAAATGCCTGAAAGATTCAGGATCTCATTAGATCTCCTGATATTACATCTTCAACATATTACATTTTGTTTAGACAAATGCCTCTTCTCCTTAGATTAGCAAATGGTTTCCCTTGACCACACTAGACCAACCAAGCCCTGGACAGAGAAAATAAACAGCAAATCTCCCAGATGGATTTTACAGCATTATAGTCAATGGTGAGGACCCATCATACAGCAGTCCTGGGGATGTATTGTAGTGGATAGCATCCCAGCTTCTGAGCCTGACATTGGTTTGGGTCCCCTCCCTGGATTGGATAGTCAACGAAGATGCATTTGTAGTACAGGCAGTAGAGGGCTATTGGTATCGCTACCTTTGGGTCAGAGGTTTGGTTTAAAGTTCCACCGACTCCCTTTGAACAGGCTAACTCAAAAAAATCAACAACTTTGCTGGCAGTAGCTAGGTCTTCTTAGTGGCATTAACAAGAGCTGTCAGCCTCGATTGGCCAGCAGCTGTTGCTGAGCAGGATTTCTGCTTCCAGGGACTTGACTTTGGAGAAAGGCCTACGCTTCCCCTCCAGGCTTTCTGATTGGAGGAACTGCACTTTTATGTGAAAATCCAGTGTGGTGTCTATAGACACTGTTTCAGCAAGTGAGTGAGACACCTAATGAAATGGTTCAGATTGTAACCTTTCATCAGAATCGCAGAAGGGAGATTATTCAGCCTATCTATTCTACATGAGCTCTGTACATGAGTAATTCCATTTGTCCCAAACCTCTGCACTCTCTCGACAAACCTGCAAATCATTTTATCTTCAGGTACTTATACAGTTTTCTTTTGGAAGTTAAATTTACGTAGCAACTTTTCCCACAGCAAGACATTTCAAAGCAAAGTAGTCATTTTGAAGTGTAGTCAGTATGAAATGTAGAAGATAAGCATTCAATTTGTGCAATTCAAACTCCTATAAACAGTAATGTAATAATCACTAACCAATCTGTTTTAGGTCTTGTTTGAGTGATAAACATTACCTCGGTCACCAGCCAAATCCTTTTGCTCTTCTTCATCTGACGAAGGAGCAGTGGTCCGAAAGCTTATGATTTCAAATAAACTTGTTGGACTATAACCTGGTGTCGTGTGACCTCTGACCTTGTCCACCTCATCCAACACCAGCACTTTCACATCATCTTCTTCAGATCATGGCATGGGAAAAGGCACATAGGGTACAGGTTATTTTACCCAAGTGGTGCCTCCCCAACACACTGTAATCTTTGGAGAGAGGATGAACCCATAACTTTTGACTTACAAGATTGCTACCATTGAGCCAAGCCTCACATGATGAATCCAAGTTAAAACTACTACGTTAAAAAGTATTAATTTCTAAAGATATATCAACCTCCGTCTTGAAAGTTTTAAGCATAGACACAAGTTTTTCAGTTCTGAATTCCTAACACAACAGGTGAAAAACTGCTTCTGAATTTTACCCTTAAATACCCTACCACTAATTTTCAGATTATGCCTCCAGCCTGTGTTGGACCTGCTCCACCAGAGGAAATAGATTTTATATCAAGACATTGAATCCTTTTAACATTTTGAACATTTCAATTACTCAAGTCCTCAATCGTCTACTCAAGAGAATAGCTAGCTTTCATCAGTGTGTACTGATTAATTAGCCCTTTAGCCCCGAGCTTCCCTGTATTCTCCCCAAGGGCAGCATTTCTTTCCTGAGGAGCTGTGTCCGGAGCTGACCCATGCTCGTAAATTAGCACAAAATGAAAACATCGTGCAATCAATGTGGATGCATTCCTGTGCTTCTGTTTCAAGCCTGACCTATCTACTGCATACAGGTGAAAAAAAAATTGAGTTTGTCTAGTGCTTAATATTTGTCTTTGGGAAGTGTACTTACTTTATAATATCGGAAGCATAGCAACCCAGTGGCACACAGCAAGTTCGCATAAACTGTAATGGTTCATAATAACTAGATAATTTTTATTTTCGATACGTTGATTAAGAGATTGATATAGATTGGCCGGTTCAGCAGGGATAACTCCACTGCTGTTCTTCAGATTGGTGCCATATGATTTTTCACATCCACCTAAGCGAGCAGATAGGACCTGTGTTTAACATCTCCTTTGAGCTCAGAACTCCCTCAGTACTGCAGTATATATTTTTGTTCCAGAACCCTGTGACTCAAAGCCTAGAGTGCACTCAACACCAGGATACAAGGTATCATGAGCTAAATGTTTCCAGAATCATTCAGTGAACCAGTATACTGTAAACAGTTTGAACAAAACATGCAGACCTTTCTCAAAAAGAACAGAAAAGAAACGATTATCATTAAAACACCTTAATTTGAATAAATTCTAAGAATCATCAGAAGAGCAGTTTGACTAATTAGCATGATTGGCTTGCGTCTTTGTTCATCAGATTGCAACAGGAAGCTACTATTTATCTGGAGATTTTTTTTCAAATGAGACATTCCTTCCAGAGGCATTTGAATCTTAGAGAGGTCTGGGTTAAACGAGTACCTGCAGACATAAGAAATGAACTGGAAAGTAAGTTAGAGTGGAAAACCTGCAGCAGAAAACTACACAGAGGGTAGGTGGATATTCTAAGAAGTTCTGTGATCAGCTTTCGACTTGTATAAAATGCATTTCATCATGGAACAAAGCAGGCAATGTTGCTGGTTATGTTAAAGTATATTTTAACAACATATGAGATTCAAATAAAATAAGATATTCAGGAGTAACTTTTTTTAATCCAGAGATCTGTTTAAAATGTGGAAATTGCTATCACAAGCAGAGGTTGAGACAATTATAGAATCATTTTAAGGAGAGCTAGATAATCATGAGGGAAAAAAGGAATAGAGTGATATGTTGCATGGATTTTATCTTCATCCCGTCCCCCACTCACCTATTGTACCCCATGCTACTTTCTCCCCACCCCCACCCTCCTCTAACTTATCTCTCCACGCTTCAGGCTCTCTGCCTTTATTCCTGATGAAGGGCTTTTGCCCGAAACGTCGATTTTGCTGCTCCTCGGATGCTGCCTGAACTGCTGTGCTCTTCCAGCACCACTAATCCAAAATCTGGTTTCCAGCATCTGCAGTCATTGTTTTTGCCTCGTTGATTTTAACCCTACTGCGAATCCTCTTGCAAGGATGCCTGATATGTTGCATGATAAGGTGAGATGAAGAGGATCATAGATCTGTTGGGCTGAAAGGATCATTTCTGTGCTTTACATTTTGTAGTTCAATGCAACATGACTAATGTTCAAGGAAATGTACCTAGGAATTTGCAAGTACATATTGGCTTTTTTTTAGAAGTCTAATTGCCCATTTTGAGAGTGCATGTTTTCACAAGCACTTGCAATCTCTAAGACATAAATGACCATTCTTTATGCACAGCTATGAGTTTCAACAGGATTTATATCTGCAACAGAATCCAAGTTCCATTCTTATCTGACAGCAGTGTAACGTAGGTGGTGGAACATAGTGCTTAGGAATAGGAATCCCAGTGATTTCTTTGCTTCGAGTTTTGGGGTGGGGTGTGGTAGTATAGTCAATTATGATTGCCTCAGCGACTGCCTTGGGCGGAGATGAACTAAAGCACAGATTGGGAATTACTGTAATTGTGAGATGCCCTCCTTTAACATATTGTTGCACGTGACTGTCTTGCTAGCATAATAATAAATATTTTAAAATTACTTTTGTTTTTGCCAAAATAAAACAAAATCTCACATTAACATGAGTGAGAAGCGGAATAACTGGCTTTGAGTCAATTCTGAGAATATAAATTTGAGCCAGTGGGTTTGTTTTCTTAATGTTTTGGCAGTTGATCACGTATGAAATCATAAAATGGTAAGAGGCTAGAAAGAGGTCATTCAGCTTGCTAATCTGTTCTGATTCTTTCCCCACCTTCTCCTCATACCACGACTCGTTCTTCCTTTCCAATTTTCTCTCAAATGCCTCAGTTGAACCTCCTGCACACTACTTCCAGGCAGTGCATCCTAGATCTTAACCAACAGCTGCGTGAGAAACGTTTTTTCCTCATTTTGCCATTACTTCTTTTGCCAATCATCTTAAATCTATGCCTTCTGGTTCTCAATATTTTCACCAATGGGAATGGTGTTTTTTTATCTACTGTGTCCAAATCTCTGATGATTTTAAATTTCTTAATCAAATCACCTCTCAATTGCTCCAGTTTATCCACAGAGTTGAAGTTTATTATCACTTAAACCATTTCTGCAGAGCTTTTCTGCACCTGTAATGCTTTCACATCCTTCCCAAAGTGTGGTGTCCAGAACTGGGTTCAGTGCTGCAGCTGAAAACAAGTGTTTTGTACATAACTGCTTTGTTTTTATACTTTATGCACCTATTGATAAAGCCCAGGATACTATATGCTTTATTAACTTTGCTCTTGTTTAATATGCTTGCCTTTATTGGTTAGTGCATTGAATATAGAAATTGGGAGATCATGTTGCAGCTGTACAGGATGTTGGTTAGGCCACTGTTGGAATACTGTGTACAATTCTGGTCTCCCATCAATAGGAAGGGTGTTGTGAAACTTGAAAGGGTTCAGAAAAAGATTTACAAGGGTGTTGCCAAGGTTGGAGAGTTTGAGCTATAGGGAGAGGCTGAATTGGCTGGGGCTGTTTTCCCTGGAGCATTGGAGGATGAGGGGTGAGCTTATAGAGGTTTATAAAATCATGAGGGGCATGAATGGAATAGATAGACATTTATAGGATAAATTTTCCCTGGGGTGGGGGAGTCCAGAAGTAGAAGGCAAAGTTTTAAGGTGAGAGAGGAAAGATGTAAAATGGACCTAAGGGGCAATCTTTTCACACAGATGGTAGTGCGTGCATGGAATGAACTGCCAGAGGAAGTGGAGGCTGGTACAATTGCAACATTTAAAAGGTGACTGGATGGGTCTATGAATAGGAGGGGATATGGGCTGAGATTAATTTAGGATATCTGGTTGGCACGTACAAGTTGGGCCAAAGGGTCTGCTTCCATACTGTACATCTCTCTGATTCTACTTGGAACTATATAACGCTTCCTTCACTGTCACTGGATCAAAACCCTGGAATTCCCCACTTAATAGCACAATTGATATCCATACACTATACAGCCTGCAAGAGGTTTACGAAGGTCGCTCACAATCACCTCCTCAGAGGCAGATAGAGATAAATGCTGGCTCATCAGCAATGCCCAGAAAATATGTGCTGTAAATGTATTATGTATTGTTGAACCTATGAGTTCAAACTTATCAGATATCAGGTTTTTTTGTTATTATTAAGCAAAGTCAACTGGCATTTATCTATTCAAAGTTTGGGAGAAGATTCTATTTCAGGGATATCCAATCTGTTCATGTTTGGGGAAGGGATTACATTTCAGTTTTTTTCAGGTGCTGGCAGGAAAGTTTCGGACAGGAAAGGCAATAAATAGAGTCATAGAGATGTACAGCATGGAAGCAGACCCTTCGGCCCAACTTGTCCATGCCGACCAGATATCTGAACTTAATCTAGTCCCATTTGCCAAGATTTGGCCTGTAAATCTTTCCTATTCATTTACCCATCCAGATCCCTTGTAAATGCTGTAACGTACCAGCCTCCACCACTTCCTCTGGCAGCTCATTCCATACACATACCGCCCTCTGCGTGAAAAGGTTGCCTTAGGTCCCTTTTATTTCTTTCCCCTCTCACCCTAAACCTATGCCCTCTAGTTCTGGACTCCACCACCCCAAGAAAAGACTTTGTCTATTTATTCTATCCATGCCCCTCACGATTTTATAGACGTCTATAAGGTCACCCCTCAGCCTCCGACGCACCAGGGACAACAGCTCCAGCCTATTCAACCTCTCCCTAAAGCTCAAATCCTCCAACCCTGGCAACATCCTTGTAAATCTTTTCTGAACCCTTTCAAGTTTCACAACATCTTTCCGATAGGGAGGAAACCAGAATTGCACACAATATTCCAAAAGTGGCCTAACCAATGCCCTGTACAGCCACAACATATCCTCCCAACTCCTATAACTCAATGCTCTGACCAATAAAAGAAAGGATACCAAACACCTTCTTCATTATCCTATCTGCCTGCAACTCTATTTTCAAGAAACTATGGACCTACACTCCAAGGTGTCTTTGTTCAGCAATACTCTGCAGGACCTTACCATTAAGTATATAAGTCCTGCTCTAATATGCTTTTTCAAAATGCAACAACTCACATTTATCTAAATTAAACTCCATTTGCCAGTCCTCAGCCCATTGGCCCATCTGATCAAGATCCCATTGTACTCTGAGGTAATCTTCTTCACTACACCTCCAATTTTGGTGTCATCTACAAATTTACTAACTACACCACCTATGTTCATATTCAAGTCATTTATATAAATGACAAAACAGTAATGGACCCATCACTGATCCTTGTGGCACTCCACTGGTCACAGGCCTCTAGTGTGAAAACCAACCCTCCACCACTTCCCTCTGTCTTCTACCTTCAAGCCAGTTCTGTATCCAAATGGCTAGTTCTCCCTGTATTCCATGAGATCTAACCTTGCTAATCAGTCTCCCATGAGGAACCTTATCGAACGTCTTACTGAAGTCCATATAGATCACATCTACCACTCTGCCCTCGTCAATCTTCTTTGTTACTTTTTCAAAAAACTCAATCAAGTTTGTGAGATGATTTCCCATACACAAAGCCATGATGGCTATCCCTAATCAGTCCATGCCTTTCTAAGTACAGAAGAACCTCAATTATCTGAAGGACACAGACGGGGAGCATCTCATTCAGCTAATTGAATTCCGGAGAATCGATGCCAGATAACATAATTAACCATGCATCAGCACCTTGCAATCTTGTTCGGATCACCCAAAATTCGGTTAATCGAATACCAGACAATTGAGATTCTTCTGTACATGTACATCCTGTCCCTCAGGATTCCCTCCAACAACTTGCCCACCACCGATGTCAGGCTTACTGGTCTATAGTTCCATGGCTTTTCCTTACCACCTTTCTTAAATAGTGGCACCACGTTAGCCAACCTCCAGTCTTCCGGCACCTCACCTGTGACTATCGATGAGACAAATATCTTAGCAAGAGCTAAACAATCACTTCCCTAGCTTCCCACAGAGGTCTAGGGTACACCTGATTAGGTCCTGGGGATTTATCCACTTTTACGCATTTCAAGACATCCAGCACCTCCTCTGTACTGTGGATGTTTTTCCAGATGTCCCTATCAATTTCCCCACATTCTGTATCTTCCATGCCCTTCCCCACCGAAACACTGACAAATGAATTAGAGATTTATCTTCCTATTAATCAAAACAACAAAAAAATGTGCATTTCTAAGCATGTAAGCACAGGTATGTTCCTTCTGCAAAGGTTAGCAAAAGCAAGCCAATAACGTTTCCAGTCTATCCTACTCTCCTCCATCCTCACCTCCATAGGCAGGTACTCACTCACTGCAACCTCTCTACCCGACCTCTTTCCCACAGCATCTTCTGTGACTTAAAATCTTCTTCTTCACCTCGGCAGCACACCGAGGTGGTAGTCCAGTCAATCCCCTCAAGAACTTTGCTTGAAAAATTGGAAGGACATAGGAATTCTTAGCAGCAACAGTAAATTGATGAGTACTTGAAGTCTCTAGTGTCAGTCATTCAATAAGATCGTGGCTGAAATGATTGTGGTCTCAAACCCACTTTCCATTCGGCACCCATAACCCTGACTACATTGTCCATCCAAGGCTTAATTCAGCCTTCAATTAATTCATTAACCCAGCATTCACTGATTCCTGAGAAAGTGAATTTCACAGATTACCAATCCCTAATTACATTAGATTGATATATCAAATAGATTAGAACATAATTTTCAGACAATGCTTAATAATATGGCAACTATCCAAGGTCCTGCTCACCAAACACCCAGGCCCATCCAAACATGAGATTTTTATATGCATTTCTTGAATTCTATATGTACTAAAGACTCAAGTTTATATCAGCATGTGATCCACCAGCCTGTACCCCTGTACTTACATTTGCAGAACTTGAATCGTGACATTTAACACAAAATGTCGTAAAAATGTTAAATTTCTCACCTTTCTGAAATACTGTTGTACAGTGACATTACCATTGATGCTCTTTCCCAGGGAATTCTTTTTTCTCTGTGATCTGGTATATCTATTTCCTACTATTTTTAAACAACCTTCTGCCAGGTTAGGTTTGGTGGTGAGGTGAAGTCTTCACCTGATGAAGGAACAGTGCTGCAAATGCTTGCGATTTCAAATAAACCTGTGGATTATAACTGGGTGTCATGTGATTTCTGGCCATGAAATAATATAACATCTTTCAAAATGTACTACCAGATTTTTAGACCATGTGCAGTTATGAATTGCTTATTATTCCGCTATTTATTTGAGCCACGAGGGAGTATCTGGTATTTCAGAAGTCTCTATGTGCAGTACTCCCTCTTAAGGGAGAATACTCCTTATCAGAAAATGCCAGACTCTCCAGAATGAAGTGCAAATGTGAATTCTTAAACATTACATTTTCTCAATGAACTTATCACATAAAGTGGTTAGCACTGCTGCCTCACAGCGCCAGAGACCCGGGTTCAATTCCCGCCTCAGGCGACTGACTGTGTGGAGTTTGCACGTTCTCCCCGTGTCTGCGTGGGTTTCCTCCGGGTGCTCCGGTTTCCTCCCACAGTCCAAAGATGTGCAGGTCAGGTGAATTGGCCATGCTAAATTGTCCGTAGTGTTAGGTAAGGGGTAAATGTAGGGGTATGGGTGGGTTGTGCTTCGGCGGGTCGGTGAGGACTTGTTGGGCCGAAGGGCCTGTTTCCACACTGTAATGTAATCTAAAAAAAATCTAAAGCAGGTGATTTTAACCTGTGTTGCAAGTTGCAATTCTCACCTGGTCTCACCCTAAAATTCCTATCGCTGTGCAAAATTCAGGACAGCAGCTTAAATATAGAAATTTGAATTTGTTTACTGAAACAGGTAGAAGAAACTCTTAATGGTTGAATATTTCAATGGAAAGCCTGGACCATTTTGCTGGGTGGAACTTATTAATTTATTGATAATTTTAAAATAATTTGATAATTAATAGTGAGTCCAGAGACCGCATCATTACACTACCGTCTCTCCATGTGTGAGTGTCACATAATTGTGAAGGACATCACAGTCAAACTGAAACGTACATTTAGCTACATGAAGAAAAGACTCTCACCTCAAAAGTGCCTCTTCTGGCCTCAAAGTGCTTTATAGCTAATGGATATCTGACATGTAGTTTCTCTCTTTCACCCAGCAACATTGCGACCCGACTGCAATGGACCTCAACAAATGTTGCTGGTAAAAAAAGCAATAAAGCAAAGCTGATTTTTAGCCCTGATAATATTGTACAGCCATACAGGCTGTGACTAGATAAACAGAGGTTGGCCATGGATCATAACTGAAGGGGAGCTAGGTTGCAACTAGTAACCAGGCCCTGTAAGGACCAATGGAGCAAGTGATCGATTCCTCCCTGCAACAATCAAAGGAACTTTCATAAATGAGATTTATTGCAATGGTAAATAATTTTCAGGAATTAATGGCCATCCAATTTCATCTTAAATGATTGGCTAACTTTGTCTTAGGTGTCCTGAGTTTTTTAAAGAGCACTTAGAATAAAATTATTGCATTCCACTTCTGTTCATTCGTGTTCAGATTAGTTTAAGCACAAGGTGTCAGCCTGGTTAAGCTACGGATTTAAGCTACAACACTGGACGAGGTGTACTTGCATTCCAATCAATGCAAGCAAAATGCGATAGTCAAAACTAAGCAACGCAAAATGAATGAATCAGATCTAATCTCCGCAGTCCTGTCATATCTAGCCCTGAATCATGGTGGAGAATTAAACAGGTCAGTGGAGGAGCAAGTTCGACGAATATTCCCATCCTCAATGATAGGGGAGCTCAGTATAGCATTGTAAAAGACCAAGCTGAAACATTTGTAATCTTCTTCAGCCTTTAGTGCTGTGTGGATGAACTATTTCGGCCTCCTCCTGAGGTCACTAGCCTCACTGATGCCACCCTTCAGCCAATTTGTTTCACTCCTTGTTAAATCAAGAAATGACTGAATGCACTGTTACTATTTCAGTAATAGCATTGAAGACTTTTAATTCAGAATTAGTCACTCCCTTAACCAAGCTGTTCCCGTACAATTGCAGCATTAGTAGCCAACAGATAATGTGGAACATTGTCCTGGCATATCCTGTACACAAAAAGCAGAACAATCCAATCCCAATTACTCCCCCATGAATTGATTCTCAATCATCATCAAGGTGATGGAAGGTGTCATCAAAAGTGCTATTAAATGACGTTACTCAAAAATAATGTGCTGACTGATGCTCAATTTGGGTTTTACCCGGGCCGCTGTGTTCCTGACCTCATTACAAGTTTGGTTCAAATGTGGGTAGAAGAGTTGAAATCGAGAAGGGAAGTAAGGCTTAAAATCCTTAACATCAAAACACAGTGTGCATTAAGAAGCTCCAGCCAAACAAGAGTCATTGGAGTAGTGTATAAAACCAGAATTAAATGGCATGCACTCAGACTAACTTATTCACTGCATTTTTCAGGATTTTCTGGTGCCTTGCAGACTGATGACCAAACATCCCATCAGCCTCCTACAGAATTGCAGATCAGGGTCAAACGTTGCAGTTAAGCCCCCTAACCTTCATATTAGGAGGCACCTATTTTTCCATTGTGACGTGTCAGCAGCTGTCAGGGAGTGCTGACAATGGTTTGAGAGACTATTGGGAGGTGTAACAGTGGATTTTGTAATTTAAAACTTTTTAAAATATACTTGCCGCTGTTGGCTTCTCAGGCATGAAACATGCAGGCCCAGTGCTTTGGTTCATTATATTCATGATGCTCAATGTAACTGTTTCTCTAGGTATTGCCACAAGTTCTTTCACAAGTGACCATCATGCAGGATTCCCCACCTCCAGACCAGCAAGCTGCTTATTAAAGAATGTGTATTGTGGTGGCAGCTCTCTGATTACATTATAATGTGGGCCTGGGGCAAACCTCCCATCAGAGTCTGCACTGCCTCTTCTGGACATCCCTTGTTTGGTTATAACTACTGCCCAACCAAAGAATAGAAAGATTCTGCATTTCTAATATTTTTGGAGATTTTACTTTCCAATTGCAGAATTATTTTATAAAATTGTCGTAACACCCTTATCTGCTCAGAAGCTCATCACTAAGTTAGACTCCATGAAATGTGAGCGCCTAATCCTGCATGGGCACTTGTAGCAACAGATTTTGGAAGTATCCCTGACTCTCTTCGACTCTAAAATCTGTAGATTGCAATTGTAAGTATCAGACAGGAAAACCCAGGGCAAACTCGATTCTTAAATGAATTGCTTAAGTACCTTGTTGGTTGGAATGCGAACAGAGATTGTGCATAAAATATTCATGAGTTTGGTTCCAGGGATGAGGAACTTTAGTTATGCAGATAGGTTGGAGGGATGGGACTGCCCTTCTCAAAGGAAAAAGTTGACAGTAAATTTGATAGAGGTATTCAAAATCATGTCGGGTCTTGATAGAGAAATTGTTCTCACTAATGAAAAAGCTTGAGAATCAGAGGACACATTTAAAGTGACTGGGAAAAGAAGTAATGGGGACAGGAGGGAAAAAAAACCTTTTAGGTTATGATCTGGAATATTGTGCTTGTGTATGGTAAAGACAGTTCCAATCAGCATTCAACATGGAATTGGATTATTATCTGAAAAGGAGGTATGCGCAGGACCATGAGCAGAAGACAGGTGAGCTGCTTCATGTGAAATGTTTCTTGATAGAGCTGACATCGCCGCGATGGGCCAAATGAGCTTCTGTGCACCATTCCACAGGTTGAATTTTGCTAAAACTATGCTGTCAATTTCCTTGAACTGAAAGGGCATTAACATTGTGATTCCCTGATGCAGATTGCAACTCCACATACACTTGCTGGATTACCTAAGACTGAATAGTGGGAAGCCTTAGTGACATTAGCACACCAAGGTGTACAGATTCAACTAACCATGATGTGGAGGTGCTAGTGCTGGACTGGGGTGGATAAAGTCAGATATCACACGACACCAGGTAATAGTCCAATAGGTTTACTCCAAATCACAAGTTTGTATTTCGAATAAAGTTGTTGGACTATAACCTGGTGTCATGTGACTTCTGACCAGATTTAACTAGTGTTGAAGACATGCTTTAAAATTTAAAATAAGAGTGCAGAGTTTTGTTTGTACGTATACTGGTTCTGTATTGTTAAGATTTTGTGATACCTGTGGGAGCTAATCACTTTCAATGGTCTTCCTGCAGATCAGAAGAAGAAAGTCAATGCGATGAACCATGGCAACCAAATGTTTACCACTTGTCGCACTTTTGGTCATGATTGGCAGTTCAGAAGAGAACCTGGAGAAACCACATACCTCACTTTTCCAATTTACCCACCATGTTTACAATGCAACCATCTATGAAAACTCCTCCCCCAAGACTTATATAGAGAGCAGTGTAAAAATGGGCATTCGGATCACGGAGCTTACTGAGAACATTAAATACAAAATTGTTTCTGGAGACAATCTGAATGTGTTCAAAGCAGAGGAGTACGTGGCAGGTGATTTCTGCTTTTTACGCATAAGGACCAGAAGTTCCAACATGGCGGTATTGAACAGAGAAATAAAGGATCATTATCTGCTGACAGTTCAGGCATCTGACAGAACATTCCAACATGATGTGTGGACCAAAGTCATGATTCAGATCTTGGATAAAAATGACTTGCGACCTCTGTTTTCATCCCTGTCATACCGTGTCTCAATAACTGAGGATACTCCACTGAGATCCAGTGTTGCCAGAGTTTCTGCAACAGATGCAGACATCGGAAGCAATGCAGCATTTTATTATGCTTTCAAAGGCAGGACTGACATGTTTGCCATTCATCCCACGAGTGGTGTTGTTATATTGGCAGGAAGCCTGAATTATACAACTCTAAAGCAATATAACTTAGAAATCTGGGCAGTGGACCGCATGATGAAGCTTTCTGGAGGCAATGGAGTTGGCAGTGTGGCAAAACTGACTGTCAGTGTGACGCAGGCTAGCATAAAAGTGCCAGGAATTCTGTCAGTACGTTTCACCCCTCCTAGAACTGACCACAATGCTACATGTGCCATCATCACAACAGAGGAAGGAGTAGATGCCATTGACATTGTGCATGGTGACTCTGGACACCATTTCACCATTGTACCATTTTACCAAGGCAGTAGGGAGTTCAAACTAATATACATCAGAGAGTCAAACTGGGCTAAAAATTCCCTTGGCTATAACTTGTCTCTGCAAGCCAGAGATAAGAGCAACCCGACTAACTATTCACCAATAAAAGTTATTCATGTACCAGCAAAGTGGTCTGAAGCCTTGAAATTTGAACAAGGTCTTTATAAGGTTATATTGCATGAGTATGTACCACCAAATAGTCCTGTGATAATGGTAAAAACTCAACCTAAACTTCCAAATCAGACATATTCTTTGGAGCATAATCGTGTCAGCGCAAAATTTAGAATAAATCCTCAAACTGGTCTCATTACCACTGCTGCTGCAATGGATTACTTGGAGCAATCACATTTTGAATTGAAAGTGAAGACCAGTATTGGCCAAGGCTCGGCCAATGTTGTTATTGATCTCATCGACAGCAATAATAACGCTCCAGAGTTCAGAGCATCTTCATACCAAGGGAGTATTGATGAAAATGCTCAAGTTGGAACAAGTATTTTAACAGTCAATGCAACTGACAAAGACCAAGGTGAAAATGGCTATGTGACGTACAGCATTGCTAATATAACTCCTGTACCCTTCAGCATTCATCCATTCACAGGAACCATTATGACATCCGACAAACTGGACTATGAACTCATGCAGCGAGTATACCATTTGCGAGTTTGGGCTTCTGACTGGGGATCGCCATATCGCTATGAAGTCGAAGTCCCTGTTACAATTTACTTGAAGAATCTGAATGACAATGAACCGCTGTTTGAGAAGAACAATTGCCATGGCAACGTTTCAAGGAATCTCACAGTTGGACACCTCATTACCACTGTCTCAGCCATAGATGCAGATGAACTACAAGGGATCAGATACAAGATTTTATCCGGTAATGAACTGGATTTTTTTGATCTCAATCCAATGTCTGGTACACTAACTTTAAAGCACCCCTTTTTTTACACTCCTGCCAATCAAATCATGGCTTTCAATCTTAAAATCACAGCCACAGATGGAGAGAACTATGCTTCCACTATAGATGTCAACCTCACCATTACAGATAGCATCAATATGGTCAGTATGCATTGTAAAGACACTGGAGCAATTAAAAAGCTAGCAGAGACCCTTCTGCTTTCTGTTAAACCACATTCTCAACCTCATGAAGAGGACTCATTCTCTTACATCCACATTGTCAATGCCCACTCTCCACAATTTGATGGTCATTTCCCAAGCTCCATTGACGTAATCGAGAACATTCCAGTAAACTCAACCATCTTGAATATTCATGCCACTGATCCTGACTCTGGTTTCAATGGCAAATTGGTCTATGTAATTTCAGATGGAAATGAAGACAGCTGCTTTGTTGTAGAGATGGAGACTGGTGAGCTGAAAGTTGTGCTACCCTTAGATCATGAAACAACAAAACTTTACACTTTAAACATTACAATTTATGATCTTGGAAAACCTCAGAAATTCTCTTGGAAGCTGTTAACTGTGCATGTGTTGGACGCAAATGACAACAGACCTGTATTCTTGCAGGATATGTACTCAGCAAAAGTACCTGAAAATGTGGAGATTGGAGCATTAATTGCCCAGGTAAAGGCTAAAGACAATGATCTAGGAGAAAATGCAGAAATAAAGTATTCACTGTTGACTGATACCAAAGCATTTTCAATTGACAAAACTTCAGGTATAGTACACATCACTGGCAAATTAGACCGGGAGCAGCAACCAATATATCTTTTGAGAATCGAAGCCCGTGATCAGCCTCAACGAGAGCCCCAACTATTCTCAACTGTTGATCTAACAATAGTGTTAGAAGATGTAAATGATAATCCACCTCAGTTTGTCCCATCTTCCTACAAAGTGGGAATTCCTGAAGACATTCCAATAGGATCCGTCATAATGTGGCTTGAGGCCTATGATCCAGATCTAGGAGTGGGAGGTGAAGTGTACTATAGCCTAATAACAAACGGAGAAAATGCATTCAGAATTGACAGGCAAGCAGGAGCCATCCGTACTAATAGGCAATTAGATTTTGAAAGTAGAAATTTTTATAAACTAACAGCTCATGCTGTTGATGGTGGAAAGCCCTACTCCCTGAGTTCCACTTGTTATGTGGAAATCGAAGTGACTGATGTCAATGAAAACCTGCATCGGCCACACTTCTCCTCCTTTGTGTTCAAAAGCTCTGTCAGTGAAGGGGTGCCTGTGGGAACCTCAGTGATCACAGTCACTGCTCAGGATGATGATGAAGGGAAAGATGGTGCAATTCGATATTCAATCAAGGGAGGATCCGGTCTTGGAGTCTTCACCATTGATGAAAAGACAGGTAAGACCACAAGCTGAAATTTGGATGCACGTTATATTGTTCTGGTTTCACAAACAAATGTGGACAGTAAGTATTACTGAATGAAAATTTAACCTCGTTAAAGAATTTCATCTAAAATTTAACATCGCTGTACAAAAGAAAGTCAATCCCCCATGACAAGCCAGAATGAAAGGAGGCCATTCAGCCCATTGAATCCATGCTGCTGACCACAGAGAAATCTAGAAAGTCTCATTCTTTTGCTTCAGTTCCATCCATTTCCTTTGAAATAACATCTGTATATGCAACAACCTCCAGGTCATTATCATCACTGCATTCCGGCCCGTGGGAGCATTGCCCTCAAACCATAGGAATAATTGAACAGCAGAAATAACAATCTTAATAAGTATATTTTATGAGAAAATGCGCCATTATCTAGGAATGTAAGAAAGCACCATGATTTAGGAATGTAAGAAATCTGTTAGGTTCCTAATTTAGATATGGATAGAGTTTCATTACTGCCTTTTTTGTGAAGAAATATTTCCGAGAATCTCTCCTGGGAGTCCTAACTCTGACTTTAATGTTATGTTCCTTTCTTTCCTGTCAGAAACGTTTCACACAATCTAGCCTAACAATTCCTTTCAAAACATTATAAAATATTCATCAAATCACTTCTTAACCTTTGCTGTTACAGAGAAGAAAATCCTAATTTATGTTATATATCCTTATAATTTTATTCTGAGACTTGGGTAACAATCTGGTGCATTTCTTCGAAGGTGAATATGTATTTCCTTCTGATTTCTCAGAATTGTGATGTCCTCTAGTTATAAAAGTCAACAGTCCATTAGCTTTTTTGACAATATATTTTGTACTTGATTACTACATTCTAGTCATCTGCATGCATAAGAGTCATTGAGCATGGAAACAGACCCTTCAGTCCAACTCAACCATGCCAACCAGATATCCGAAATTAATCGAGTCCCATTTGGCCCATATCCCACTAAACCCGTCCTATTCATATGCCAATCCAGATGCCTTTTAAATGTAATTGTACTAGCCTCCAACACTTCCTCTGGCAGGCCATTCCATACACGCACCACCCTCTGCGTGAAGAAGTTGCCAAAAAGTTAACCCCTAAATCTCTTTGGGCACTTATGGCTGAATTCTTTTCACCATTTAAATCATTCTGGGATCCTTTCTTTTGGTGCACAATACATTACCACAATCTTACCTGCCTTGTCCATCTGACTGTCTTTATTTTTCCACTCACTTCATCCATCAACATCTGTCATCATATATGCATCTTTAGACATGTTATCAAAAATTGGGAAATATAACTCTTTGCTGTATTATTTAGATCAGATTTGATTCCCTACAGTGTAGAACAGGTCCTTCGGCCCAACCAGTCCACACCAACTCTCCTAGGAGAAAGTGAGGACTGCAGATGCTGGAGATCAGAGCTGAAAATGTGTTGCTGGAAAAGCTCAGCAGGTCAGGCAGCATCCAAGGAGCAGGAGAATCGACGTTTCGGGCATGAGCCCTTCTTCAGGAATTCCTGACCTGCTGCGCTTTTCCAGCAACACATTTTCAGCACACAACCCTCCGAAGAGTAACCCACCCAGACCCATTTCCCTCTGACTAATGCACCGAACACTATGGACAATTTAGTACTGCCAATTCACCTGACCTGCACATCTTTGTGACTGTGGGAAGAAACCAAAGCACCCAGAGGAAACCCATACAGACACTGGGAGAATGTGCAAACTCCACATAGACAATCACCCAAGGTTGGAACTGAACCTGGGACCCTGGTGTTGTGAGGTAGCAGTGCTAACCAGTGAGCTTCCGTGCCACCCCACAGTGCTGTGTTTAAATGAACAATAAAGAAATTGATAGCCTCGGCGTAGGATCTTACAGGATTTCGCTAGTTGTTTTATTCCAATTTGAGTGTACTGTTGTCACTACTCTTGATCTTCAACAATCTTGTAAATACAATGATAATTTTCCTTTGACATTTCTTTGACAAGGTGACGCAAAACTAGTTCTGGCACAAATCTGGAAGAATCTCTGCCAATTCTGTCCCGAGCTGACTTACATGGGCATTCTCTGCAAAACTGAAACCAATTGCTTGTTGGACTTATCAGAGTAGAAATACACTGTTACTGAAAGGGGTATCCTTTCATATGTGTCAATTCTGTAATGCTTATCTATCCACTGCCTTCTTCTATAATAACCAGGGTAGTGAATTTCAGGTAGCACTGTTGGGTTTTTTTTCTTTCCTTAGTGACAAGGGTCATACAGTTTAGTCTCTGGAGCAATATAAAGAGGGTGACAAAATCAGATAAACCAATGTTGAAACCTAAACTCCATGGAAGCCTTACCAAGCTAGATATTTAAAAATGATTGGATATTTGGCTTGTATATTACATAAAACCTGAGTTGAATCTTTAGGTAATAGAAGTTTGTACAAGTGTTAAGTCATAAGATAAAAATGGAAATCAGCCATTAGATATAATTCTCTTTTGATTACAGGAACTATACAGACAGTGGAGCTCCTTGATCGTGAAAGATGTCCCCACTATTGGCTAACAGTTCTTGCGACAGATTTAGGTGCCACTCCCTTGGTAACTTCAACTGAAGTCTTCATCAAAATTTTAGATGTTAACGACAATCCTCCTCAGACCACAGCACCTGTTTACTATGCCTCAATTATTGAAAACTCCCCGAAAGATGTGTCTGTTCTTCGTATTGATGCTGATGATCCTGATTCCAGTTCACGGGATCTGCTGACCTACAGGATCACTAGTGAAAGCCCAAGAGGATTCTTTACTATTGATCCAAACACTGGTATGTTAACACTTTCTGACATTATCACTTTTTAATGCTCAATATTTCATGTGTGTTTTGTTTGCCTATTTAGTTTCTGTCATCTTCCTGTCATGTTATCTCTTCATGAATTCCTCATTACCGTGACTCACAAGGCACAGGGGCTTCGAGCATGTTCAAAGTTTTCATCGACAACAGGTTTTGAAACAAAGTATGAAGATGCATAAGAATAGAAGAATTAATGGCAGGAATAGGATATTAATGCCTTGTGCCTGCTCCACCATACAAGTAGAATGCAGTTGGTTTTCTATCTCAATCTCATGATCCTATGTTATCTTTATATACCATGATGAGCCTAATGCTTAGGTAATCTATGAACTCAGTTTTGAATATTCTTATTTACTGAGTCCTAGTCGACATCTGGGTTAGAGAAGACCATAGGACCATAAGAATGAGGGAGCAGAAATTAGGCCATTCGGCCCATTGAGTCTGCTCTGCTATTCAATCATGGCTGATAAATTTCTCATCGCCGTTTTCCCCATATCTCTTGATCCCCTTTATACTCAAGAACTTACCTATCTCAGTCTTAAATATACGCAATGACCTGGCCTCCAAAGTATTGTGTGGCAATGAATTCCATAGATTCACCACTCTCTGGCTGAAGAAGTTTCTCCTTAACTCCGTTCTAAAGGGTCTTCCCTTTACTCTAAGGCTATGCCTCGGGTTGTAGTCTCTCTTACCAATTGAAACATCTTCCCAACATCCACTCTGTCAAAGCCAATCAGTATTATGTATGTCACGCTAGAATTCCAAATATTTATCACCCTCTTTTTAGATTAGATTACCTATAGTATGGGAACAGGCCCTTCAGCCCAACAAGTCCACCCCAACCCTCCAAAGACTAACCCATTCCCTATATTTACCCCTGATTAATGTACCTAATACTATGGACAATTTAGCATGGCCAATTCACCTGACCTGCACATCTTTTGGATTTTGGGAGGAAACCGGAGCACCCGGAGGAAACCCACGCAGACACGGGGAGAATGTGAAATTTGACACAGATAGTCGCCTGAGGTGAGAATTGAATCTGGGTCCCTGGTGCTGTGAGGTAGCAGTGCTAACCACTGAGCCACCTTGCTGCCCATCTGATGGACAATTCCTCCTAATGCCCTAGTACTAGATTGCCAGTCTGAGGAAACATCCTTGCTGCATCTATTCTGCTGAGTCCTGTAAGAATTTTCTATGCTTCAATGATATCACCTCTTCTAAACCCTGAAGTATATCCTCAATCTGTCCTCATAGGGTTTAATCTGGTGAACCTTCATTGCACTCCTTTTATAAGCTGTATATTCTTCTTTGGGCAAGAAAGCCAAACATGTCTACTGTACTCCAGATGCAGTCTCACCAAGGCTTGATACAAATTCCGCAAGATTTCTTTAGCCCTGTACTCATGTCCTCTTGGAATAAAGGCCAGGGACAGTATCTTAATGTGATGTGGGCTATGGTGAGACTTATTGCTAAATCATGTGAGAAATCTGGTGGGGTCTATCTCAATGTAAGGAGCATCTTGCTCCAATGTTTATGCTTTTCACAAGTGTCAAGGCAAGTTTCTTGCGAGGCAGTGGTGAATTGCTAATCAAGGGGCAATTATTGCTTGTTAAATACCTTGTTAACTACCCAACTTGTATCATTAATATTCAGCTTCCTAACTTACCAAATGCACCAAACAAGCTAGACATTGAAAAATCTCAACATGGAAGTCAGATAGGGTACTGGTAACTACAAGGAGAAAGTGAGGGCTGCAGATGCTGGAGATCAGAGCTGAAAATGTGTTGCTGGAAAAGCGCAGCAGGTCAGGCAGCATCCAAGGAACAGGAGAATCGACGTTTCGGGCATAAGTCCTGAAGAAGGGCTTATGCCCGAAACGTCGATTCTCCTGTTCCTTGGATACTGCCTGACCTACTGGTAACTACAGGTCACCACATGTTTTGAAGGACCTCTACATTTGGCATCAGGCACCAAGGTCTCAGGACGTGTTGAATGGACATTGGCCACATGTACCCAACATCCATAAACATTGGTATCTGATGTGTGCCAGTCTCTAAGAACCTTTATTATACCTGTCTGATCCAAATACAGGATGCTCCTGCATCCGGGATCACCGGAACAATGGCTAAGTTAAGAGCATCCCCTGAGACCAGTGCATACACAGTCAGCCACTCGGGGCGATCAGAGTCAGATGCTCTCCACATAATGGGTGAAGAGTCAAATGCCTGGTAGCCTATCACCTGTCATGACTATTTCTGCCAAGCCAGGGGCTGTTTTCTTCCTTGAATGAGAGGCAGATATTAAGGGAGATAGAAGTAGATGGCACAGGTATTATTGTTGGTGCAGGTCAGGAGATGTCCCAAACGAGTGGGTAGGCAGTGCAGGATGTATGCATGTTTGGTGGTGTCAGGTTTGGGGTGGCTGACAGTGAATAGGGGAATATGTTGCAGGTAATAGTGAGAGTGATGGAGCATGAGCATTGGTAGGAGGTGCTTATGATAGTAGAGATAGCGTGAAGTATCAGAGGGAAGATGGTGATATATTAGCAGAGTGAAGGAGGCCATTAACCTTCTTCCTATGGTGCTAGACATTCTTCTCGATAAGATATCTCTAATATGGATGGTAACCTCAAAGCAGATTTTGGAGGTGTCGATGTTGGATGGGATGTACAAAGTTAAAAATCACACAACTGAAAATGTGTTGCTGGAAAAGCACAGCAGGTCAGGCAGCATCCAGGGAGCAGGAGAATCGACGTTTCGGGCATGAGCCCTTCTTCAGGAATCCTTCCCTGAATCTTCAGCCCTTCCTGAAGAAGGGCTCATGCCCGAAACATCGATTCTCCTGCTCCTTGGATGCTGCCTGACCTGCTGCGCTTTTCCAGTAACACATTTTCAGCTCTGATCTCCAACATCTGCAGTACTCACTTTCTCATAAAAATCACACAACACCAGGTTATAGTCCAACAGGTTTATTTGGAAGCACTAGCTTTTGGAGCATTGCTTCTTCATCAGGTGATTGTGAAGTATAAGATCATAAGACATAGAATTTATAGCAAATGTTTACAGCATGATGCAACTGAAATTATATATTGATAAAGACCTGGATTGTTTGTTAAGTCTCTCATCTTTTAGAATGACCATGTTGGTTTCAGTTCTTTCATATGTAAATCCCAGAACTGTTGTTTTAAAAGTTACATTCTCAAGTGAACTTCAACAATAGGTGTCATGTCGGCCCAGATAATGCATTGAAGAGGTGAGGTGTCCTGTGTGAGGTTGTCAGTGCCACAATGTTCAGACTGATTCTATTTCTAAAAAAGGGGTTTACAGAATCTTAAATGGATTCATGCAGTTTTTGAGCAAAATAAAATGTGATTCTGCAAGTACAACTTCACCCCTCAAAATTATATGTGTGTGTGGGCAGGGCGGGGGACCATATGATTTTCTGTGGGAGGGGTATGATTTTCTGTGAAAGCGTGTGTGTATGTGTGCGAGTGTGAGTGTTAAGGGGTATTAGTCTGTGAGAGGGTGGGTGTGAGTGTGAGCGTATGAGCGAGATCTTGTGTGTGAGCGGATTTGGGTGAGTGTATGGGTCTGTAGGATTGTGTGTGTGTATGTGTGTGAGAGAGAGCGAGTGCATAGTGCAGTGCACACCATCCGGTTGAGGCCATCCCCATCGGTACCGAACTTGGCTATCAGCCTCTGTTCGGCCACTTTGCGTTGTTGCTAATCCAGACGTCCACCTTGGAGATTGGTCACCCGAATATTCGGGGCCAAATGTCCCAGACTGCTGAAGTATTCCCCGACTGGACAACGTTGGCCGAGTTACATGAGTACCTGCCGCTTGTATGGTGGTGGTGTCCCCATGTGTAATGGTCGTATCCATGTTGATACTTTGACACATCTTGCAGCATCTGCCATGACAGGGTTGTACGGTGTTGTGTTGAGAGCCGGACAGTTTGCTGAGAACAATGATCTGTTTGAGGTTTGGTGGTTGTTTAGAGGCAAGAAGTGGAGGTGCGGAGAAGGTCTTGGCGAGGTGCTCATCCTCATAGATAATACATTGCAGGCTGCAAAGAACATGGCGTAGTTTTTCGACTCCTGGGAAGTACTGGACAACGAAGGGTACCCTGTCGGTTGCAAATCATGTCTGTCTCCTAAGGAGGTCATTGCGGTTTCTCGCTGTGGCACATCGGAACTGCTGGTCAATGAGTTGAGCATTGTACTCCATTCTTATGAGGGCATCCTTCAGTACTTCCAATTGCTCGTCTCGCTCCTGTACAGATCCTGTGTATGCATAGGGCTTGTACATAGGGGATGGTTGTTTTAATATGTTTTGGGTGGAAGCTGGAGAAGTGTAGCATTGTGACTTTATTCATGGGTTTGCAGGAGAGTGAGGTGCTGAGGTACCCATCCTTGATGGAGATGCATGTGTCCAAGAATGAGACAGATACCAGAGAGTAGTCCATAGTGAGTTTGATAGTGGGATGAAACTCATTGATATCACTGTGTAGTTATTTCAGTGACACCTTGCCATGGGTCCAGAGGAAGAAGCTGTAGTCAATATACCTGGTATTTCGTGTTGGTTGGAGGTCCTGTGTAGAGAAGATATCTTGTTCGAACCTGTGCATGAAAGTATTGGCATATTGGGGTACAAAGTTGGTCCCCATGGCTG
The DNA here is from genome assembly GCF_004010195.1 of Chiloscyllium plagiosum. Classification (NCBI taxonomy): domain Eukaryota; kingdom Metazoa; phylum Chordata; class Chondrichthyes; order Orectolobiformes; family Hemiscylliidae; genus Chiloscyllium; species Chiloscyllium plagiosum. Next base: position 14,821,551 of record NC_057723.1, on the reverse strand, counting down.
TTCCTTGTGTCTGGATGAAGAACTGGTTGTCAAAGGTGAAAACGCTGTGGTCAAGGATAAAGTGGATGAGTTTAGGATGGTGCTCGGAGATTGGCAGTTATTGGTGTTGAGTACTGAGGCTGTTGGCACGATGCTGTCATTGTGGGGGATGCTGGTGTAGAGTGCTGAAACGTCCACTGTGACAAGGAATGTTCCCGGTTCGACTGGTCCATGGGTGCTGAGTCTCAAACTAGGTTGGCATGGTCTGATGTCATTGTCTCCATTGCTGATCCTGGCTGAAGCAGAAATGCACCATCTGCAGCAGAACCTCCAGTGGAGAGGGTGCTGATTTCCCCTTGTCTGCAATATCCAGGACAAATGTCAGGAACCATTGCAGGGCAGCTCTTTATTAACAGCACTTGTCAAGTTGCACCATGGGCTTTCAAAGATGGCTCGGGCATAAGAGATACTGGTGAATTCTGGGATATCCCAGCTGTGGTGAGGAGATCTGGGAATGGCACCCGGTAAGATGGGACTGCAGTCAGATGTGAGGGATGCCATGGGGGGCGGGATAGGTAGTTAATGAAGTGAGCTTTGGTAAAATATGGTGAGAAAACCCACTAGGCCTCACAGCGAATAATTCTCAAAAAAACTCAACATTACTGGCAAAATAGAGTAAGATATAGCACCAAAATTCCTGATTGTTTGCTGCACCTGCATGGTAGTTTTCAGTGACTCATGAACTTTTAGACACTGAATGATTATGAATAGGTTTCTCTGGCCCACTGTATTATGGTCCATTAAACGTTACACAGATGACCTCCAATTAAGCCTCATATTGTCCAAATGAAGGTGATGCTATATCTCTGCAGATAAATTCTATATGGATTGCTGATTGACTATTGTAGTCCTGACCATTTGTGTACTGACTATGTCTGGCAACAGTACAAAATGCTATTTTTTTGTTTGTTTTGGGCAATACTGATTTTATGGATTATTTTCCTGATTTCTTGTATAATTTACTAAAATTCTGCAGAATATTTCTCCTTAAATAATGTCAAAGAAATAGATTAATAATCGTGGTTAGCAGCATCCAGAAGGTACATTTTTAACTTAGAATATAAATTTGCATTTGTGAAAAACAGTTTGGAACTTGTCATTACAAGGTTATTGTGTTTGTGTCAGAAACCAGCCTCTGGTGGGAAGCTGTCTGAAGTTCATATTTTAATGGGGTGGACCCCCGAAATAAATGCAGTTTCTGTCCTATTAAGACCAGAGTGGAAGCGGTTCAGAGGAAGTGGGGGACTGATATAGATACTTAATGCGGACATCACTAAATCTTCTGGTTATCATGGAATAAAATGTTTTCACCAAAGTTTCCTCTGACATTACAAGGAAACACAATTTCAGAAAGGAGTTGGAGATCTGAGATCCATGAGGAAGAAGAGGTCATCTCCCTGGAGGCTGGAAGGTTAGGGCCACCTCTTCATGCAGCAGGGCACCTCTCTGTTCAGCATCATTTCCCTCTGTCTTCAAATCCTCTTCCTTTCTTACCTCCTGCTCCTTCAATTGATGAGCTGTCCCCTTCCAGAGCCTCACCATTCTCAAGGTCCACACCTCTCAGGCTGGCCATGTGCTGGACAGTGTGGCAGGCCATCTCCCATGACGGAGGCCCTTTCAGGAGGATACTGCAAGGCACCAACTCTATGCACAAGGCCCAGTGTTGTCTGAGCCTGTGATGCCCCATGGCTTGTGAATCTGATGTTTTGTTCAAATTTGACAGAGAGTGCATCTGCCACCTGGCTGATGCACTGGTGCGTAACTGCCTGTGAGATTCCGCAGAAATTGGCACTCTGAAGGGTGCAGCTATCTGTGACCATCTGTCTAGAGAGGCATGCTCTACTTCGGTACTCATGCTCAGCCATGTCCAGCTAGTTTTGAATCTGCCTTGGATATTGTGCTCAGGGTCATGAACCCTTCTCTTTTGTGTCCCATGTCTCACTTCTGATACCCAGCACTCTACTCATCCTGTGTAAGCTGTTGCTCCTCATGCCAGAAGGCCTCAATTTTCTGAGAGTATGGCACCCAGTTTCAGATGTAGCGTTCTTGTTGCTTAGTTGGAAAGATAAGAGGGGGATCTCATTGAAACTTACAGAATACTGAGAGGCCTGATTGAATGAATGCAGAAAAGATGTTTCCACTCGTCGGGGAGACTAGAACCCGGGACAGCCTCAGCATGAAGGGATGACCCTTTAGAACTGAGATGAAGGGGAATTTCTTCAGCCAGAGGGTGGGGAATCTGTAGAACTCATTGTCGCAGAACACTGAAGGCCAAGTCACTAAGTGACAGTGATGTTTGATTTTGACTTTATTGTCACATGTAATCAAGTACAAAAGTACAAGAATACAGTGAAAAGCATACAATGTCACCACACAAGGTGCCATCTTGGGTACAAGTATCTAGGTACAGAATCTTAAGGGCAAGGTAGAAAGAAAGAACAATGTTAAATGTTAAACATTGCAGTCATTATAGTTTAGCATAAAACATATGAAATAAGGTTAAAAGGTACACGTTGCAGACCTTCTCAGTTTAGAATAGAAAATAAAGAAATAAAGCTGAAAGTTCAGTTGTTACAATCTTTCTTAAGTGCTTAGCCACTTTGAGGAATCACTCCAGACTGGAGGTCCAAGCTGAGGCCACACCAGGGCATACTGGAACTACTATGTACTGCTGAGAGACCACCATGCCAGCCCGAGAAACCACCATGCTGGACCACTGACAGACTACCACACTGGGCCACCGAGAGACCACCACACTGGGCCACAGAGAGGCTACCACTTCTTGCCGAGAGACTGCTATGCCAGGCCACTGGAATCTCGATTTATAAGGGGATCAAAGGCCATATCAGCTTTGTTCAAGCGGTGGAGCAGTCTCGATGGGCTGAATGGCCTAATTCAGTTCCTATATCTTATACTGTTGCAGTCTATAAAACATAGGAGTCACTTGCTGCTGTGCTTTTGAGTTTGCTCAACCTAGTCACTCCCTAAGGCTATGAAGCAGTGATTTATAAGCAGGTCGCAAGCTACGGAGTTATATTTCAACAAGTGACCCTAATGGCTTAAGTAGGTGAACTCCGTGTCAGCAGCAAAATATTGGAGGTGTTGACCTTATACAATATTATATATCGAGTGAGAAAAGCACATTTTACATCTCTTTGAATTTTTATTTCCGTTGAGTATATCCGTGGCCACATTACAGACGGATGGAAACTAATGCAGACAAATGTGAAGTTCTGTACGTAGGAAGGAAATTATAGATGTATTGTGTTGAATCAGCTACAGATGGGATTACAGAAACTCATGAATCTTCATCGATACAAATTTAAACATGTCTACCCATCGCAGAGCAGTAGTCAACAAAACTAATAAAACGTTGCACAACACAGTCAAAACCACAGCATGTAATTTAGCAGAGGTGATGATCAAACCTATTGTGCACTTGGCAAGCCAGACCTTAAATACCACCTCCAGATAAATAGCAAAAGGCAAGAGGAACATTCAAGTGGTTAGGGCAGTTCTAAGAAGATCCATCAGACTAGTTTCAATGTCAAGAATCTGAGCTGTGAGGAAAGACTCAACAATGTGTGTCTGTTTCTCGCTAATGAGTTGGGAAGCTTCAAACAGGAAATTTCTCAACTCTGCAGCTATGTGTCTCCACAAACAATATTTTTGCCTGCAGAGGTAGAAGAGTAGGGGATCTGTAATTAGATGGTGAGCCAATCTTGCTCCAGGCATTCCTCAAATTAGAGTCCTCGGCCCAAGCATCTTCAGGTGCTTTAGAACATAGAACAGTACAGCACAGTACAGGCCCTTTGGCCCTCGAGGTTATGCTGTCCTTTTATCCTACTGTAAGATCAAACTAACCTACATGCCCTTCATTTCACTATCATCCATGTGCCAATCCAGGAGTCACTTAAATGTCCCTAATGTATCTGACTCTACTGCCATTGCTGGCAGTGCATTCTATGCATTGCCACTCTCTGGGTAAAGAACCTACCTCTGACATCTCGCCTAAACCTTCCTCCATTCACCTTAAAATTATGCCCCCTTGTGATAGCCAGTTCCACCCTGGGAAAAAGTCTCTGGCTATCCACCGTATCTATACTTATCATCATCTTGTCTTTACTAATGATACATCTTCCATCTTAAGGTCAGAGTTTGGGATATTCACTGATGATTGTACAATATTCAGTTGTGCTTGTGATTAGTATCAAAACAGTTCATATCCACATGGAGCTAGACTAATACACCATCCAGATTTAGACTGAGTAGCGGCAAGTAACATAAATGCAATGCTCACACCCAAAAGCAGAGAATCTAACCATCTTCCCATGACATTCAATGGCATTACCATCACCAAATCCCCATCATCAACGGCATGGCCAGAAACAGAAGTGGGCTAGCCATATGTATACTGTGGCTGCAAGAATAGGTCAGAGGCTATAAATTCCAGCAAGTAACCCACTTCCTGACTGCGCAAAACCTGTCACTAAGGCTCTTTTGATAGCACCCTTCACAAACTAACTCTACCACATAGAAGACAAGGGCAGCAGTTGCAAGGGCAGTGTTGGAACACCACACTTCCAAGTTCCCAAACTTGCCACATTCCATCCTGCCTTGGAACTATAGTGCTTTTCTTTCACCGTCACTGGGTTATAATTCTGGAATGCCCTTTCCTAACAGCACTGTGATAGTGCCTACAGCACACGGACAGCAGCAGTTCAAGAAGGCAGCTCACCACAACCTTTACACGGGCAATTAGGAATGGGCAATCAATACTGACTCAGGCAATGATGACCCACATCATGAGACTGAATCATAAAAAAAAGTGAACTGTAACATTTCCGCCTTTATAAACTGATCCCAGCTGAGTTGATCCATGAAGAAGGGCTTATGCTCGAAACGTCGATTCTCCTGTTCCTTGGATGCTGCCTGACCTGCTGCGCTTTTCCAGCAACACATTTTCAGCCCATTAGTGGGTTTAGCCAAGCATTTACGTAGAGGCAATCTGGAACAGAATCCAGAATCAGGTCCCACCCATCATTTTTAAGTGCCTCAGATCAACCTTTGTAAAAACCTGTCTAAATTTTCAATGACATCTTATAAAACTCCAACCTTTATTGCTTATAGTGTATATAAGTCGCCGCTCTCCAGAACTTAATGCAACTTAGAAAAATCACACATGAATACTTGTTCATTCTGAGAGTGGCTTCCTTGTTCTCCTTTGACAGTGTTCACTGAATATTCTGCAAAGGTCAGTTCTCCCACCTTTCTGGCAGCTATTATTGAGTGCACTGACCATTGAGGCTTTACAGCTGGCAGATAATGCATCAGGATCACTGGGGCCAAGTGGCCAAGAATGAATCTACAGTTTACACTATTCAGAGCTGCTCAGTTTGTGAGTGAAAAGGCTGGTTCTCGAGCAGGTTTGGTTTAGTCGGTGGTTTTCCTTATGATGTTCTTATTATGTGAGTCTCTAAGGAGCCTATATTTTCTGTGTTTCTCAAATCCCTATCAATTTCTCTGGTTCCAGTAATATCAATTCACAAGACCTCTCTGATTTCCACCTTCCTCCTGACACACAGATTCTGCCATGATTTTGAGTGAGAAGAATTCCTAAAGCTTGAACGATATTAATGGCTTCCAGTTCTGTTTAGATGTCTGTGGTTTATGCCCTCAATTAATAGACATCTATGACACAATAACCTGCAACTTTTGAGTCTGATGCGAGAAGATAATGGTTATAGTTTTTTGGCTGAAATAAAATTCTGCTCACTTTTAAGATGAGTGTTTTAAGTGGTGCAGACTGGATATGGTTATTCAAGGTAAAGAAAAATTTAACCCGGAATGCTATTTTAACTTAAACTGCAGGAATGAAACAGAAGGGCGCAGATTGAAACTGGAGTAAGGTTCTTTCCAAACAGACAGCAGAAAATTATTTTTCATACAAAATAAATGAATAACATGTTGAATAAGATTCCAGGTTGAGCAATGAAGACAAACATGTTGGAACAATTACACAATGAAAATGGGGTTCATGATTGCAATGTTAGGAACTGTTTGAATGATTAAGATGGAAGATTGTCTGAATGGTCTTTCTCATCCATAATTATATTTTGACTTTGGTATGATGAAAGACTATAATGATAAAAAGAATGAACAATGTAAGAAATATGCTACAAGGGCTTGTGGGTGTAGGGAAACATTGACTCAAAATTGACAAGTGTTAAGAGCGAGAACTGGAGATAGAATAATTGTCTTTTCCTTGAGGCAAATTACTGACTAATAATTGCTGGCCCAGCTGTGATCAGCTTTTTATTGAACAGAAATACAGAATTGAACCTGGATCTTCTGATCTAGATAATGAATAGCACAGGAGCAGGCTGTCTTTTCTTCCCTTCAAACATTACCCAAGCTAACTATCAGAGATTACATGTCTATGGAGGAACAAGGTTGAAAGAGAGTACAAAGTGTTTGGTTGCAGTTTGTGTCCACCATGAGCCTGGGCAGGCTTGATGGGACAGCTATTCTTGGCTTTTTGTCTGTCATTTTCGTAGATAAGTATTTTCCCGCCCGGGGCAACATTACCTTGCACCACCAGCTAAATCAAGTCAAACAACTTCTTCATTCTTTCATTTAAGCCAACAATTCACTTGCACTGTTGGTCTCTATACCAACAACTTCTGTAATTTAAACATCGTTAATTGTGTAAAACTCCATGAGATTTGGCATCTTAAAGCTCTATGTAGATGGTGAAATCATATTACAGGATCTTTACATATTGGAATGCTTTACTGTGTTTTATGATGGAATATAATTATAGTTTAATTTGGAATTTGAAACTGAAACAATTTGCATCAATTAATAAGGCTAATTGTGAAGCTAACCTGTTTATATAAAAACAATTCTTGCCAATGTTGATGTCAATTTAATGACTCTTGTTATCAGACTTATGAATAACAATAATTTACAAAATTACTGAACATCAGTGTATGAGTCAATGAAAAAACTCTCAACAAGGCAATTGTCTGCCCCAAGGAAATTGGTTAATTAGTAAAATCATGAAAGCAGAAAGAGACTTGATTTATAGTCAGCCATAAAATTTTCAAGTTTGATTTATTTTCTAAAAACTTAATGAATGAAGCAGATTATTTGCTGATAACATCCCAAATGCTGAGAAATTTTGCTATTGTGAAATTCACAACTCCACTAAATTGCTTACATTTGAATATATTATCAGACTCCACAACTTCCCTTTCCATTTATCTCAATCTTCTTCTTTCCCAATTCTTTCCCATTTATGATTCCCATATCATTATGTCTCTTTTTGCATTTGTTGGTTTTGTGGTTTCCTGATGCTCTGCCTTATTGATCTTTCATCAAGTCAAGTTAGGCAATCCTCCTGAAAGACTATAATTTAAGAGTTTCCCGTTTATTCACAAAGCCTCTGCTTTATATGAAACTTTTGACAAAGAATTTTGTTTCTACCGGTGGTGCCTTGGGTAGCCAGTGATACTTCATATTACACCTTAAGTAAATTATCAGACCTCCTTTGACTTAACTCTGTCCTGATACAGTATGGTGATGTAATTATAATTTAATAGCTGTGCAATACAGCTAAGTATGGAAGCAGGCCATTTGGCACATTGAGACTGCACCGCCCCTCTGTAAAGCAACCCACCTAGACCCACCCTATAACCCCGCATTTCCCATCGCTATTCACCTAACATACACATCCTTGGACATTATACGAAACTTAGCATGGCCAATCCACCCTAACCTACACATCTTCGGACTGTAGGAGGAAACCCACACAGACACAGGGAGAATGTGCAAACGGACAGTCCAAGGGTGGAACTGAACCTGGGTCTATGATGCTATGAGGCATCATTGCTAACCACTGAACCACTGTGCCACCCCCAATTCACCTAGGCTTTTTTCCATGTTCACAAATAGAGTTCATTGAAGCAAAGTCACTCACTGAGCTTGAGGCATTTTATGATGATAAATCTTAGAATTTATTCAGGTTAGGTCAATGTTTGGAATCAACAATGTCATTGGTCACTGACAATTTCATTATGCCTGCTTGAAATATTTTCCATGTATTTATTCTTATGAACAGTATCGGGTGAGAATCATCCAATCCTAAATTTAACTCTTCATAAGAACCCTGCTTAGGAGGAAACAAAAGAATTATTCTTTGCTTCATTATACACCTATGCGCCTGTTTATAGTTGTGTTCAGGTGAGTCAAGATTGGCAGCGTGATAACAGGCAAATGGAGTGTGTAATCAGTTCTTTTAGTCTCCAGGAAACATAAATCTGTGGTCTTGCTGGGAATGGAGAAAAGGCCCTTCCTGTTGAACCTTTCTTTCTTTATTCCATTTCCTTCCTGTCTTAGTGGTATCAACCCTTGGTGATACATTTATTCCATGAGCATCAACAATTGTCAATCTCTTCAACCACTTGACCGTTCTTCTTGAATGAGACTAGGCAATGAGTCCTGGTAAGTTATCCAATGAAGAAAGCTATCAGTGGAGACTCTGATCTTGTCTACACACTGATATCCACTCAATAGCCTCCATTATTCTACTGCAACTCAGGCAGAAACAATGTGAAAATAAAGCCTGTCACTTAACAGTGAGTGCCTTCTCTGACATCAGCTTTTCAAGTGTGCTGCCTCTCACCATTTGCCATGTATAAATGGGAGTAGGCTGGCTGATTTTCCTTCTTACCACTGTTCTGTTGATGACATCTAGGGAATGGTGGCAAAATAATGAAGTCAAATCAGGTTATTATAGAGTAATAGAAACATTTAGGAGAGGCCTACATTTCCTTAATAATGATCCTAGATGTTTAAAAGTCAAACGTCTTGAGTAGTCTCCAGCTTTTGGTGTAAATAGCAGCAAGAAAATCCACCCTCTTGAAGTTGTTCTCTCTTTGATCTGGGACTGCAGTGGATGCCCTCGACAGCATCATTGCTGGTTCCTCCTCTGCAGCAGTGGGCTCATTTTCGATGAGTGTAATCTTGCCAGATTCCCTATTGTGTACAGAATGTGGCTTAAAGGAAACAGGCAATGGAGTAGAATATGATTTAGCAAATGGAACTGCTCGCCTGCTTTGGGTAGGTTATGCAAATCCAGCCTTTTTACTTTCAACAGTGTGTTAGATAACACTTCTCTGGATTAAATTCCTTTCACTCATTGTCTGCCAATCTATCTATAACTTGTTGCAGTTGGTTCATGTCACCTTCTGTAGTTGCTATGCCACATCGTCAAATTTACTGTCATGAGTAAATGTTAAAATGTTGCTCTCCCAATTCCCATATCAAGTCATTAGCGTTTATCAGAAAGTCTGATCGCAATTGCTTCACAAATAATCTGCGCTTCCAGTTACAAATATGCAAACAAGAAACAAGAGTAAGACCATTCGGCCCTTCAAGTCTGTAACACAATTCAATAAGTTCATGTCAGATCTGATTTTAACCTTGACTCTACACTCCTGCATAAACCCAATAATCTTTCCCCTTGATAAATAAGAATCCAATTCTCCCTTAAAAATATTTAAAGATTCTGCAATCACTCAAGAAAGCCTTTCCAAAGACTTGCAACCCCCTGAGAGAATAATATATTTCCTCATTTCTGTTTAAAATGGGTGACCCTTTATTTTAAACTATGGCTCCTACTTTCAAATTCAAGCAAGATACAACTTGCATTATTTCAGCTAAATGTACCATCATGAACTACTTCCTTTCCGCGGTTTTTGTTTGTTATGCTTTAAGGTATCTTTGATGAACATTAGGATACGCTCAGACATTTGTGGTCAGCTAAGCATCTCTTATGTTAGAAAAAACTGCAACTCCACCGTCACAGCATACTATAGTGCTGTCCTTTAAACATATTCTATGTCAATTTGATACAACAGTCACTCATCTCTCATTCTCTTTTTGGTTTTTGTAGATGATATTAACATTGCCTGGGGCCAGGAAACAAGAACAGGTTAATTCATGGGCAAAATAAATCAGCAATTTGATTTTCCATTTTCTCTGTTTAGACAAGGTTTGGAAAGGTATCAAGTTGCAGCAGTAACAAACACATCTGCACACTTTATTGTTTAGCACTAAGTGCCTAGCTGCTATGTGCAGCACGAATAGGTGGTACATGATTAAACACAATTCAGTTGGTGGCAGTCTTACCCCTGGTTGTGAATACTGTGTTCCACTCTGGAGACTTGATCACAAATTTCAGGCTGATCTTCCAGTGCAAAATGGAGTGTTGTAGTGTCAGAAATGGCAATATTTCAACAAGATGTCGAACTGAAACCAACTTTGCTGTCTTAGGTGGGTGCAAAAGATTACATGGCCATATTTTGATTTATCAGAATTACCTCCAGTGTCATGACCAATATTAATGCTGAACCAACATAATTAAAACTAATAATCTTGTCATTATGGGATTATCGTTTGCAGGGTTTAGTTGCATATACAAATTGATTGCCATGTTTCTTTTGTTATGAAGGAGGCCAGACCACTCAAAATATTCTTAAGCAGGCAATCCAGGCCATAACTTTGCAATTTTTTTTGGTAAGTGTACAGTGAAAATTACCCGGAGTAAGATAGCTAGGTTGACTACCAGGTTTTAAAACAGACAAAAATGTATTCATTAAATTACATAATGAAACACAAAGTACAGAATAAAGAACCCCTCCAGAACTCAGTCAATTCAAACTGGACTTAATTATGCTAATCTGAATATACACAACACTCCCAATAAGCAAACCCCATTAAAAACCAGTACAAATGGAACACATGCTTACAGGTTGAAGTTAGAAGGGCAGAGAGAAAGAGAGATTGTTTGTTTCCACACGGCTCACTGTTGTACTTCCAACCAGTTCTGAACTGAACTAAATGGCCCTGCTCGAGAGCTGACCACTCCCCTTTCATTATACAGGTCACTTTTAAAACATGACCATTTTGGCCTGAAGTCTCATCTATTTACATAGAAACAAAAAAGGCTTCTCAATACCCTTTAATCTCTGCACCAAACCAGTCTAATCAGCACCGAGAGCGGTTCATTAACCCTCTGAAGAAATTACCTCCAGTGTTATGACCAATATTAATGCTGAACCAACATAATTAAAACTAATAATCTTGTCAATATGGGATTATCGTTTGCAGGGTTTAGTTGCATATACAAATTGATTGCCATGAGGACATAGTATCCTTGAAAAAAGAAAGAGCTTTTAGAAAAAAGGAGACATCTCTCCCCTTAAAAAAATGAACCATTAATACCAAAAGATAGCTTCATTTTTAAAACCTTCAAAAACACAGTTAGTAGTCTATATACACACATATACACTATACTAACTATCAGCATGCAAATTCAGGCTGTAGCACACCCCCATATCGCATTTGAGTCTCGATAACGCATCGGCAATCAGGTTTTCACGACCTGCCACATGCACAGTTGTCAAATTGAATGGCCACAACCACAAGCTCCATCTGAACAGTCTGGCACCTTTATCCTTAAATCTTTCCACAAATGTGAATGGGTTATGATCAGTGTGTACGATTGTTTCAGATGCATTGCTGGGAGTATAAACACTGAAATGGTGTGATGCCAACACCAAGCTTAAAGTCTCTTTCTCGACCGTTGAACATTTCTGTAGATGAATGTTCAACTTCCTGGAAAATTACCCGATGGGTCTTTCTATTCCCTTGTCATTCCTCCTGCAGGAGCACCGCACCGACACCCACATCACTGGCATCGATAGCCACCTTAAAAGGCTTCGTATAGTTTGGTGTGGCTAATACCGGGGCAGGGGTTAACACAGTTTTTAGGCTGTCCACTGAAACCTCTCGCCCTTTTTTAACAATTCAGTGAGTGGAACAGCCACACTGCTAAAGTTCAGCACAAACTTTCAGTAATATCCACTCAACCCCAGGAACTGTAGTACTGCTTTGTTTTTGTCGACCGTGTAGGAAATTCCCCAATTACTTTCGTTTTCGCATCCGATGGGTCATTTGTCCATGTCCAGTCACCTGGCCCAGGAAGGTGACTTGGGCTTTGGCAAATTCATTTTTAGCTAGGTTTACTACCAAACCTGTCTTCCAAAGTCAACCAAACAAGTCCGATAAATGCTGTCAGTGTTCCTTCCATGAGTGACTAAAATCACCGGGTCATCAATATACATCACACAGTTGGGTATTTCTGGCAATGACCTTATGAGTTAGTCTCTGAAATTTGGCTGGAACGTTTTTCGTACCAAATGGCATGACTTTGAACTGATACAGTCCATTTGGCATTACGAAAGCTGAAATCGCTTTTGCTCTTTCAGACAGAGGTACTTGCCTCTGAGCATGTCTAACTTAGAAATGTAAGTTGCTTGTCCCCCTCTTTTGACAAAGTCCTCCAGCCATGGAATTGGATATGCATCAGTCTTTGTAATGGTATTGACTTTGCGATAGTCCACACATAACCGTTGAATACCATCTGGCTTTGGCACCACGACTCTGGGTGAGCTCCAGACACTGTAACTCATTTCGATTGTACCAATGGAGCACGCACTCTATCTCCTTCTGAGCCTGTGCCAACTTTAGAGAGATATGCCTATAAGGATATTGCTAATTGGAACAGCATCTCCTATATCTGCATCATGCACATTTAGGTTAGTATCTCCCAGTTTATTTCCACGTATCTCCCTATGTGATAGTAATAACTCTTTCAGGTCGTTTCAATTTTCTTGTGGAAGGTAACTCAATAATTTATCCTAATTTTTGACAACTTCCTCATTGTTCCATTTGATTTCAGGAATGTCCAGTTCAGAATCCTCTGAACTTGGTTCTTCCTTCTGTGCTGTAATCATTAACACCTTTTCCTCTTGTTTTCCTTCCCTATCAAAACACAAGTAGTTAACTACTTATCAAGTAGTTCACCCTACTCACGTTCCTCTCAAGTTGATAAGGTCAACTAAACCTGGCTTTTAAAGGCTCACCTGTGACTGGAAGCAACACCAATACCTTATCCCCAGTTGCAAAAATGTGAATTTGTGATTTCTTATCTGCTTTCTTTTTCGTTGTATCCTGTGATACTTTTAAATGCTGTCTAGCCAACTCTCCAGCTCTATTGAGTCGTTCTCTAAAGTGTGACACATAGTACAAATGGATGATCTCTGAATTCTGACTTATTCATTTCTCCTTAATCAATTTTAATGGTCCTCTTACTTAATGCCCAAATATTAATTCAAATGGACTGAATTTGGTCGATTGATTTGGTGCATCTCTGATCGCAACAAGTACAAACAGAACTCCCTTATCCCAATCATCTGGATAATCCTGACCATAAGCTCCTAACATCGTTTTTAATGTTTGATGCCATATCTCTAGCACTCCCTGCGATTCCGGATGGTACGCAGTAGATTTGAATTGTTTTATTCCCAAGTTATCCCTAACCTCCTTGAATAGTTTGGATGTGAAGTTTTATCCTTGATCTGACTGGATATTGGTAGTCCGTATCTAGTAAAAAAATTAAATAATTCTTCTAAACCCTTTTAGCTGTGATGTTGCGTAATGGGATTGCCTCTGGAAACCTAGTTGGCACATCCATTATTTTTAATAAATACGAATTCCCATTTTTTGTTTGAGGTAGGAGACCTACACAATTAATAAAGACTCTTGTGAAAGGTTCCTCAAATGCTGGAATATGTATTAAAGGTACAGGTTTTATTACTGCCTGTGGTTTTCTGATTAGCTTGCATGTATGACACATTTGACAAAATTCACCTACATCCTTCTGTAGTCCAGGCCAGTAAAAATGCCTTTGTATTTTAGCCTGTGTTTTCCTCACCCCTAAATGACCTCCAAATGGTAGCTCATGCATCACTCGCAGCACCTCCTTTCTAAACCCTACTGGCAAAACAATTTGATGAAAATCTGCCCATTTCCTCATTAAGACATCATTTGTTAAGTAATAAAGCACAGGAATGCATTCACTCTCCTTCTCTGTAAATGCCTTTTGATACAACCTTTTTAACTCCTCATCTTTCTGTTGTAACCAGAGCTAAAGAAACTTGCATGTTTACCTATTTGCTCCTGCTCTGTTCCACTTATCTGACTGAAGAAAGTTTCTGAAAAAGCGATGTCAGCTTCCTTGTATGTGCCTTTTGATCTCTCCTGCTTCACCTTGTGCCTCTGTGACCTTGTGATCACACAAGCAGGGAAATTTCCTGGAAAGACAGTCTTCAAGTCTTCGGTTGCCTGCATCTCCACTGGCTTTTCAACTAGAGTAGGCAGCAAGCCATCCCACCACAAATTCTCCACATTTCTTTGGACTCTCTAGCCTCACTTTGCACAATTCAGCACTTCTTGTCTCACCATGAATTCCTGTTACCAGTACCTTTTCTGGCAATAGTCCCTCAGGAATACATATCTCCCCATCCTTCAGCATTACTGACTGAGAGGATCCTGTGTCCCTTAATATTGTAACCTCCTTACCTACTGCTCCTGGCCTATGTGAATAAACTTTACCATTGCATGTATATTTTTTAAGCAGATCTGGCACGTCCTCCTTAACAACCTCTGATCATCTTGTACACTCTGAGGCAGTTATCTAACTTCCATTGTGCTTTTTGTTACTAGTCCAACAAAATTTCCAGGCTTGTCTGGTTTTCCTACACCTTGCTTTCTCCTCGGCCACCAACATGAGTTTGTGTGGCCCATTTTATTACAATGAAACACTGGACCTTTTTAACTTCTTTGTCCCCTTCAAGGGTTTCTTTTGTACCCTGTGATAAATTATCTTTATGATCTTCACTGAGATCTACCTTTCCCTTTCCACGTGAGGATTTGTCTTTGCCCCAATTTCTATCCCTTATGGAGTGAAATTGATTCTGGAAGCCAAACAGTGTTTTATGGACCAGGTCATAATCATCAGCCACTTCAGCTGCTAACCTTGCTGTTTTAACTCTCTGCTCTTCCACATGAGTTTGCACTACTTCAGGTAGTGAATTTTTGAATTCCTCCAAAATAATTACCTCTCTGAGGGCATCATAGTTTTGCTCGATTTTTAAAGCTCTTATCCATCCATTGAAATTACTCTGTTTGATCCTTTCAAACTCAATATAGGTTTGACCAGGGTCCTTCCTTAGATTCCTACAACATTGTCTTTAGCTTCTGAAACAAGCTCAAAGGTACTTAAAATGGCTTTTTTTCACCTCCTCACACTCCCCAGGTACCTCCTCTGACAGTGATGTGAACACCTTACTAGCCCTACCTGCAAGTTTTATTTGGATCAACACAACCCACATTGCCACTGGCCACTGCATTTGTTTAGCCACCTTTTCAAATGAGAAGAAAAAGGCTTCCATATCTTTCTCAGCAAATGTAGGCAATGCTTATCCATACTTAAACAGTTTCTCATTGGGCTTCTGATTACCAGGAGAAAGTGAGGACTGCAGATGCTGGAGATCAGAGCTGAAAATGTGTTGCTGGAAAAGCGCAGCAGATCAGGCAGCATCCAAGGAGCAGGAGAATCGACATTTCGGGGATGAGCTCTTCTTCAGCCCTTCTTCTGATTACCAAAGGCTTGTTCATCCTCACTCTCTTCCTCACTGAGCCTACACTCAGCCTTTATCTCCAGCCTTTTAAGCTGCCTTTCCTTTTTAAGTGCCAGTTTTTGAAGTTCAAAAGCTCTCTCTTTTTCTCTCTCTTCTGCTTTTAATCACAACTCAAACTGTTTCATTTCTGCTGCCCTTTCTTTATCTAACACAAACTGCTTCATTTGCAATTGAATTCTTGCCATCTCTATAGATTCTGACGGTTTCTCCAACAAGTTTAAATGCTGAGCTACTGCTGTAATTGTCTCTCCTTTTCTCGCAGAAACAGACAGTTCCAATTCCAGCTTCTCTGCTAATTCCTGCAGCTTGGTCTTATTCACTTTTTGCAAATCTTCCAAACTGACCGTTTCCACTTCCAGAAAACTTTTGCCAACTGAAAGCCATTACGATCCCAAACTTTGTCTACCCAACCAAACCAACACCCAAAATAAAGGCATTAGCACCTACAACTCACTGTTTAAAATCCCGCAAAGAGCCCCCAATTTGTAATGGACTAGGCCAGACCACTCAAGCACATTCTTAAGCAGGCAGCCCTGACCATAACTTTGCAATTTGTTTCAATAAGTATAAAATTACCCAAATTAAAGTAGCGAGCTTGACTACAATGTTTTAATACAGACAAAAATTTTGAATCTCAGAGTTGTCATTTTCATCTGTACCTGCTTGTGACATTGTAATGGATTGAGAGCTTATTTTCCAAGTCCAAATATCCAAATTGGCAAAGAAGCATCTCTGAAGGTGCCAGGCATTTCTAGCATCTCTGACTGGCCCAGATGGAGGCCAGTCATCAATAGTGGAAAGACCAGGTGAAAGCCCAAGAAAATCCCAACACCCACTTCTTCAAATGTCACCGGCCTCACCAGTGGCTAGGTGTGCAGATCTCGCATTGGACTGCTTAGTTACCTCAGGAGTTTCTATTCTTAAATAGATAGGGAAACCATATTGAAGCTGCCAGCAGATGGACCCATTTTAATTCAGCAAATGTGAATCATCCTGTAAAGCCTTGATTGAAATGGTTTTTGCTTTCACCTTCAGAACATATCTTACACAGAATAATTTTCTTGTTTTTGATTCTAGGTCTCATCACCACCACAATGCGTATGCTGGACCGTGAAAAGAGAAATGAACACACCCTAGAGGTGAGTAGAATGAGGCCATCAGGTTAGCTGTCTCTACACTGAGACATCATATGGCCAGAGGCATCATACCATCATAGGTAAGACAGTGGGCAGGCTGAGGAATAAAAGTACCATTTTTAAAAAATATTTTGTCTGAAAATCTAAAGGATTTGTTATTTCTTCCTTGAGGAAATGTAGAAAGTCATGCTGGAGCCATCAAGGGAATGTCTTGGTTCAGACTATTGAGACCAGTGTGCTATGGATTTCTACACCCTTTTCACCCTCTTTCCTGTTCGGTGTGTATTTCTGCTAAAGCAGGACTTCTACTGGTCACCTTAATGCTTCCCTTGGCCCTAATCCATTTTTCTTCACTAGCTCCATGACAAAACTAAGTTCCCACAGCCCCATTACCAGCCGCTACCAAACTATTGTGCAGTCAAAAGTTTGGCTGGTGAAGGTTACCGCGGCATACTTTGGAGGTTTCATGTAGCAGGAGAAAGAAATAACCAGCTGCCCTGACTTTTGTTTCTCTATTAATATTTCTATTATCAACAGGGATTGTGCTTAGTAACACTTCAACACACACTTCCATCTTTTTATTTTCTGTTCCTTGCTTCATTCTGCACATCTCAGAACACTTCAGCATAATGACTAACCTATACCCTCTACATCCAAGAGCACAAAGCAACATGTTTAACATTTACCTCTGCCACACATTTGCCCACATGTGGGTAGGCACAGATTGTCCTGGTGGAACTGAGCCACAGGTACTGGTGGAAGTTGGCAATTCATAAGAGAGAAACTAGAGTGTTTTCTGTCTTCCCCAGTCAGTGGGACAGCAGGCAAAAGACCTAAGCTTTCTTTCCTGAGTTGGAATTAAAGTGAATTAAAATTTGTCGGGTCTGTTACCCCTTGAGAGAAAAGGGTTAATTTCGGGCCTCCTTAATTTGACAGATTCCAATTGGATGCTTTAACAAGTTTAGGTATTTTGTGTTGCTTGGATACGTAGCATTAGTCTCACACTTTAAACATTCGCACTCAGAAAGAGTATTGTACCACCACCTGTAGTTTTACGCTGGTGTGATTCAGTGATGAAACAGTTGCTATACGGAAGTTCTGGGCACTTGAAGTGCAATTTCCCATCTTTCCCACCTAAAAATTTCATGTGGGCAGTATGGCATCAGGAAATACCCTCACTACTGAAAACTTGAAAGCAATCATTTTCATTTCATGGCCAATGCTGTTCTTATGTGAACACTTACAGTTATATCAAATCCATCGATGTGTCATTTTAATGTGTGAGAGATGAGTTGAACTTTAAAGAAATATCACTATTAATTTTCCCTGTATATCACTTGGCTGAGATGCACTTAAAATAACTGTGACTCTGGACACTGAATAGAAATAGTTATGTGTGTCTCACTGATGTTTGTGAAAGTGTATATGCCCTTTCTGTTTCTTTGCAGGTGACTGTTAGTGACAATGGTGTTCCTCCAAGACAGTCCACAGCAAAGGTAGTGGTAGAAGTTATGGATGAAAATGATAATGCTCCAAGGTTCCCAGAAATTCTGTATAATGTTAGACTGCTGGAACGCAATAGCTCCACGAAGCCTCAGCCCATCTACAGGGTGATCGCTTCTGACCATGATGCTGGCTCAAATGCAGATGTCACCTACAGCATTGAGGACAGCCCCGAGGAAGGAAAATTCAAAATTCATCCAAAGTCTGGGATGGTCTCATCTACGTGGGCATTCACAGCAGAGGACTATGATATTTTAACGGTGAGTAGGAATGGACCTTTTAACATTTCACTCTTTTCATTGGTTGAAGTGGTTTGAGACTTTTGAGTGGATGGAACTGAAAATTCTAAAATAAGTGAAATATTGCGGAGAATCCCTCACCTGCTGCTAAAGCCTTCTCAGTTTCTTGCTGCACGATACTTCACTATACTCCTAGCTGACTTTCAATTTTGTAGAAACTTAAGGCCATTCAAAACTCAAGTTTATGTGTTAGCTTGTGCCATGTTATCATTCCCCATTCAGTAAACCTTCAGTTTTAAAATTCTCATAGTTGTTTTCAAATCTTCCTGTATCTTTGTAACCTGCTACAGCCCCACAACTATTTGAGATAGCTATGCTCCTCTGGTTTTGTCTTCTTGAGCTTAGCTTAATTATCTGACATCCAGATCAGGATGAGTCGGAATTTCTTTCAATGTCCAATCTAGTTTTATAATTCTCTTGTGAATCAGCTTACATTAAAGTGCTACAAAAATGCTAATTCTCTTTTATCATTAGACACAATTTTCTCTTTTCTTACCCTGAGACAGCTCTCGTTATCATTGTAAATAATAACCGAAAGAACTGCAGATTCTGTAAATCAGAATTAAAAACAGAAGTTGCTGGAAAAGCTCAGCAGGCCAGGCAGTATTTGAAAAGAGAAATCAAAGTTAACATTTAGAGTCCAGTGGCCCTGCCTGAGAGGGAGCCCTTCATTCTTCTTGCCCTAGGCCACGTCCCATTATTTATTTTCTCATAGTTAAAGTAAATCTGGTAAATAAGCTAGTAGGCTAGTTGTTTCTGATGAAGTATTCTGATCAGGTATTCCTGATGAAGGGCTTTTGCCCGAAACATCGATTTTACTGCTCCTTGAATGCTGCCTGAACTGCTGTGCTCTTCCAGCACCACTAAACCAGAATCTGGTTTCCAGCATCTGCAGTCATTGTTTTTACCTAGGCTAGTTGTTTAGTTAAGATTAGAGTGGTGCTGGAAAAGCACAGCAGGTCAGGCAGCATCTGAGGAGCAAGAAAATTGGCATTTCGGGCAATAGCCCTTCATCAGGATGCCCTGATAGAATTATAGAAATTTGCAACACTGAAGAATGCCGTTCAATTCACCACTCCGGTGCTGTGTCTTTTAAAGAACAGTGGGGCTTAGTTCCAAACCCTGTCTTTTTGTTTGTGACCCTCTTTATTCCATATCCTCACATACTCCTCCTCCATCCTTTAAAAAGTGAATTGTGTTAATGCAAGCTGAAGGGGATGATCATGGGAAATGGTTCAGAAACAGAAAAAGAAACCATTGCACAAGGGTTCATTGTTACAGAAGATTGGAAATACATACTGGAGCAGGCTACTCCTATAAAAACAGGCCATTCAGCCCACCGATGTATATTTGCCTCAAAGATAGTTCCCTGCGTTGCAAGTTTCTTATTCTACCCAGTCTTAGTGAAAAAGTACTGCTGAATAACTTAGTGGATTAATTAATAATTCCCTTCCATGTAATATTTCTGTGTCGTCCCTATCAACCACTTCATAATTTTAAGGCTGTCTGCCATCTCTTAAGAAAAGAGAGCTCTCAGAGAAAAAAAATCATTGAAATTGGTACAGAATAAACATTTGTAAAGTTAAGCTATCAATTCTTGGAAGCATAATTTGAATGTAAATTCACCCAATCATTA
The DNA here is from genome assembly GCF_004010195.1 of Chiloscyllium plagiosum. Taxonomy (NCBI): domain Eukaryota; kingdom Metazoa; phylum Chordata; class Chondrichthyes; order Orectolobiformes; family Hemiscylliidae; genus Chiloscyllium; species Chiloscyllium plagiosum. The sequence continues at coordinate 14,801,327 of NC_057723.1, read as the reverse complement.
AAAGGTAATTGTCTACATGAAAGAGGCAGCCCTATTTAATTTGAAAGAGGAGAAACAGCAGAAGGAGACTTGAATCATAATTATATGTGCAGTTGATGCCATAATGTGCTGTGTTGCCTGTTTGAAAGTGAACACACTCAGCTTTGCCAATTTTTTTTTGTGAAACTGTTCAATATTCTATACAACATTTAAAGAAAAGCACAAACAAAGATGTGTTTAATTGCAGCTTCTAAGAACATGTTGCATTAAATTGAAATAAAACCTCAGTACAGAGAAACAAGAAAGGTGTGCTGGGATTATTGTTTAAACATGTTTATGTATAAAAGGCAAATATTGTTGACTTTTAATTAAGAACAATCGAACCTTTAGTAATACTGCTGAATCCTCAGTATCCTCAAAGAATTTTTGCCAACAGTAGCTTTGTTAAAGAGTAGATAATAGCTCAGCCACTTCTGGTAGTCTATTAACTGAGCTAGTTATAAAGAAACTGGCCATTTGACCCACTGACCCAACATTATTTGTGTTTCATAAGAACCTACAACTACCCCATTTTATCTGACCTTATCAGTATAACTTTCTTTCCTTTATCCCACATTTTCATTCAATAGCCCCTTAAATGTGCCTGTAATGTTTGCCTCAACTACCCACTGTGTGTCAGCAAGTTGCACTTCCAACCACCAATGGGTGTTCATGAGCTGCAAATCCAATTATTTAATGATGCTACCTTTATAATTCTTGGTTTTGGATCTTCCCACAAAAGGAATCATTTTTTCTAAATCTATGTGATCTATACCTTCATAATTTAAAAAAAAACTCCAATCTCTGTTATGTCTTCTGTTTTCGAAAATAAAAAGCCCCAGCCTGTCTGATCTACATAGAACTGCCGAGTTTCGGTAAATTGTTTTTGCATCTTCCCCAGTGTCCTCCATATCTGTTTTGCAATATGTAGACCAGAACTCTTCACAACATCAGATGTGTCAGGAAGCTGACATGGCTTCCTTCTTCCATAACTGTGGTTTCCCACTCACTGTGGTGGAAAGGGCCCCCAATCATACCTGACTTATCACTGTGATTCCGTTCTTGCCTCTTCCCATCATTCACAACAGCATGATCAGGTCCCCCTAGTCTTCACTTTTCACCCCACCAGCCTGTGCACTCAAACGATTATTCTCCGCCATTTCAGACAACTCCTGCAGAACGCCACCACCAAACACATCTTCACCTAGTCTGCCTTTCGCAGGGGCCACTCCCTCAGGGACCCCCTACCCCATTCTTCAACCACCAACACCACTCTTCCTCCCCACAGACCTTCGCATGTAACTGCAAAAGATGCAACACCTGCCCCTTCACCTCCTTCCTGTTCACTATCCAAGGGCCGAAACGGTCTTTCCAGGTGAAGCAGCATTTCACCTGTACCTTCTCCAATCTTATGTATTATATTCACCGCACCTAATGTGACCTACTCTACATTGGAGAAAGCAAATGCAGACCTCTGGTCTGTGCGCAAGCATGACCCTGACCTTCCTGTAGCTGTCATTTTAGTAGTGTCCTGCTCACATGCCCATGTGTCCTTGGCATGCTGCAACTCTCCAGCGAATCACAGCACAAACTGGAGGAACAACAGCTCACCTTCAGACCAGGTACTTTACTGCCTTCTGGATTCAGTATTGAGTTCAACACCTTCAAACTGTGAACTCAATCCCATTCCTTCCCTTTTAGCTTTACTTTTTACAGTCTCTGCCACCATGCCCTCTCTTCCATGCCCCTCCTCCAGTGGAACTGTCTATTCTTTCCAATCTGGCAGTTCAACACACCATTGTTTTGCTCATTCCAATCACTTAATCTGCGCTATCAACATCCTTTCTCCCTAGCATTCCACCACCCTCATCTCCACTGTTGTATAAGTGGTGCCCCCTCCACATTTCACTACAGCTCTGATGAAGAGTCATCTAAACTCAAAATGCTTGCATCTCTCTCTCCACAGATGCTGCCTGACCTGCTGTGATTTCCAATAAATGCATCAGTCCTGGCTGTCACTACAGCTGATTGATACTAAGTATCAAAGCTCTAATGCATCACATACACGAGGCAAATAAACACCACTGTGACTGAACTAAAGGTGCCTACAACATTATATTTAATCCAGCAGACAAAATAAAATCTGTATTATAAATTTGCGGTGTAATGATGGCCTCATTCTGATAATGCTGCACTTAAAGTGCTTCAGGGTATTTATCAGCTTCACCTGCACCCAGAACATAGAACATAGAGCAATACAGCACAGAACAGGCCCTCGATGTTGCGCCGACCTGTGAACTATTCTCAGCTCATACCCCTACACTATCTCATCATCATCCATGTGCTTATCTAAGGATTGTTTAAATCTCCCTAATGTGGCTGAGTTAACTACATTGGCAGGTAGGGCATTCCATGCCCTTACCACTCTGAGTAAAGAACCTACCTCTGACATCTGTCTTAAATCTATCACCCCTCAACTTGTAGTTATGCCCCCTCGTACATCATCCAAGGAAAAAGACTTTCACTGTCTACCCTATCTAATCCTCTGATCATCTTGTATGTCTTTATCAAATTCCCGCTTAGCCTTCTTCTTTCCAATGAGAACAGAGCCAAGTCTCTCAGCCTTTCCTCATAAGACCTTTCCTCCAGGCCAGGCAACATCCTGGTAAATCTCCTCTGCACCTTTTCCAATGCATCCACATCCTCCCCAAAATATGGGGACCAGAACTGTACACAATATTCCAAGTGTGACCACACCAGCATTTTGTATTGTTGCAGCATGATATTGCGGCTCCAGAACTCAATCGCTCTACGAATGAAACCTAACACACCGTATGCCTTCTTAACAGCACTATCCACCTGGGTGGCAACTTTCAGGGATCTATGTACATGGAGCTGAAAATGTGTTGCTGGAAAAGCTCAGCAGGTCAGGCAGTATCCAAGGAACAGGAGAATCGACGTTTCGGGCATAAGCCCTTCTTTTATGCCCGAAACATCGATTCTCCTGTTCCTTGGATGCTGCCTGACCTGCTGCGCTTTTCCAGCAACACATTTTCAGCTCTGATCTCCAGCATCTGCAGCCCTCATTTTCTCTCTATGTACATGGACTCCAATATCCCTCTGCACATTCATACTGCCAAGAATCTTTTCATTGACCCAGTACTCTGACTTCCTGTTATTCTTCCCAAAGTAAATCATCTCACGTTTAGTTGCATTGAACTCCATTTGCCACCTCTCAGCCCAATTCTGCAGTTTATCCAAGCTCCCCTGCAACCTGTAACATTCTTCCAAACCCTCCACTACTCCACTGACTTTAGGACTATGGTCCTATTTTTCTGAGCTCATTGGCAGTGCATGGGGAATTGGGAAGGCTGGCAAAATGACATGGTGAGACATTGTGAGGGAATGCCCGATGACTTCCAGCTGTCATGCCATTTTACCAGTAATAGGAAAACTGGCAGAGAAAATTGCCTTTTGGAAGCCCGTTTAAGAGGCCAATAAGAGGGAGTAAACTCTGACGGCTTAACAACAAACTCCATGGTGGGATGCATCTTCTTTCAGGGTGCTCTATGATGTTTGGAGTTGGTCCAAGTGGTAATGGTCTATTATCTAACTGTCATAATAAGGATACTCACTATTACTCACGCCATGTTGCATGGGTTATTTGGAAGATTTGCTGCCAATATCCTCTTTCTTGGCAGGGATCCTGCCTTGGGGACAGGCCTCCATGCTTCATTGGACAACAGACCTGGTGGTAGCCACTTAATTGCCTGCTCCTGGCAAAATGTTGCTGCTTATTGATGCTAAGTCACTGCCCACTTTCTGTCCCATTGGCAGGACACCTGCATTTCCAGAAAACTCTGGCCTGTATGTCTAATCTGGGCCATTAATCCAGCATGATTTCAAAGCAGTTAAACAAGTCACTCTTTGGCTGGGAGCCTATTTTCTGTATCTCATGCTGCATATTAAAGTTTTCTTCTGATCCTTAATCTTGTTTGATGCCGCGACCTATGTTATAATCATCTTCTACATGCCCTTAAGGTTTGGAAGAATTTGCACTACAAACACACTAAAGCATCTTTTCTCTGGTGATAGCAAGTCTGATTTTCCCCGTCCACAGAAAAGTATCTGTGATGTATAATGTAATGAGAATTGTTTAATGTTTTGCTGGTTATCATTTTTCTTTAAATTTTAGAAACTCAAAATGAGGAAAAAAAGTCATTTACTCAGAAAAATCTGAGGGTGCAAAAAGAAGGAAAGTTTTTGGTGTATCTGAAGGCCAGGGACATGAAAAAGAGGAGAGGTTGAAGAAGCAATAATTATAATTGCATCATAATTAGAAAAAGACAAGTGGATTGTGAGGCAGGCCTTTGACAGTGAAGAATTGGAAATTAGAGAGTAAGTTGTTAGTGAACTGTGCGTTTTAAATATTTTGTGGATGGGAATGCATCTATTTTAATTATACTGGAGATAGGTAACATATATGTACTGATACTGAGCCAATGATTTTGTGGTTGTTTTGCGGCTTTAATTAAAGTATAGTAGATAATAGACAATTTTATTTTCAGATTTAAGGGCAGTGATTGCTTTAAGAAATATCTATTAAACAACTCTGAGGTGTATAGCTTACTGCCTGTCGCAGAGTTGGTGGGGTGCAGAGATGTCAAGATACTAAGTCGGTATGCCATGCAATGGTGCAGTTAGTTTAAAACAGCTATTCTCTTAGATTTTGACAGGGTTAGGTGATATTTGAATCAAGTGCATCTAGCCCAGAGATAGGGGCACTACTACTGTGCCACAGGACTATATGCAATGGCATGTAGTGGCACTAATAATCCAGCAATGCTCTGACCTCTGTCTGATGGATTAACTTGGTGATTTCCAATGATATAAAGCAAATTGGCAAATGTAACTGCTAAAATATGGATTGACATAAGCAAATACAAGCCTGTTTGTTCTGATGTGTTAACTGGCTTTCTTATTTCAATGAGTGTTCATGGTAGCCAATATCGGGTAATGTGGACAGGATTGTTGTAGCACAGTAGCAGTCTGACTCTCCGTCTGAGTTCTGGATTTGAGTCCCACCTGACCCAAAGCTGTGTCATGACATGCCTGAATAGTTTGATTCAAAATGCCTTTTTAGGGCAGCGTGGGTCACTTTGTGTTCAGGCGGTCAGTTTGTGTTATTTTGTTCAGATGTATTCCACCCCATTATAACATAGTTGTACTCCTAATTGCTTAATTTCCTTCAACATCTCTTTCACTGCATGTAACAATTTGCATTCTGATATATTGGGCTTCCTGCCTGGCGTCATTGAAGTATAAGCAATTACTATGCAACTCAGCTTTGAGAAGGTTTTATCTGACATATTCAATCTGAAAATGACATCAGGTATAAGGGTGAACTTTATTATTTTTTGCAATAGTTAGTGGTGAATGTTTCAGTGCTATATAATGGCTTGTAGGGTCTAGCTACTTCATGCACACCTTCAGGCTCAGCTTATTAGACACAGAGATCAGCAGCAACATCAAAGCTGTGAAAGAACCTATTTGGACATTTCACAGCAGTCAGTAGGTTAAAAAATGACTCATTGGAAGTGAAGTTGGTTTAAATGCTTCTACAGTTTTGTGACAACCTCACTTTAATTGACAAGTTGGCATCACAGTCACACCAGGGGTGTCTTTGAAGTGGTCCATAAACTAAAATATATACTTTTCTATTCATTCATGGGCTATGGACATTTATTCCTCATCCCTCGTTGCCCTTGAGGAGGTAGTGGTGAGTGGCCTTTGTGAACCATTGCAGACTGTTTAATGTGGGCATTAGGGAGGGTGTTTCATGATTTTAAAATCATAGAATCCCAGAAGGAGGTCATTTAGCACCTTGAGTCCAACCCTCACATAGACCCAGCTGTCTACCATATCCCCATGACCCCATATTTTCCATGGCTAACTCCCTCTAGCCTACACATCCCTGGACAATACCGACAATTTCAGCATGGGCAATCCATCAAACCAGCAGATCTTTGGACTGTGGAAAGAAACTGGAACACCTGTTGGAAACCCACGCAGATTAAGGGAAAATGTGCAAACTCCACACAGTGTAGTCATCCAAGGTTGGAATTGAACCTGGCACTGTGAGGCATCCGTGCTAGCCATGAGTCACTGTGCCACCCATTTGACTCAGCAATAGTGACTAAACAGCAATATTTTTCCAGGTAAGTATGGTGAATGCCTTAGTGGGGAATTTACAGTTGATGGTGTTTCCATGTATCTGTTGCCCTTATCTCTCTAGATGCTAGTAGTTGTGGGTTTGGGAAATGCTGTGGAGCCTTGGTGACTTTCTGTTGTGCATCTTAGAGTTGATTCCCATTGTTGCTGCTGAGCATCAATTAAGGAGTGAATGTTTGTAAATGCAATGCCAATCAAGTGGGCTGCTTTGTCCTGGATAGTGCCAGGCTTCTTGAGTGTCAGAGCTGCACTAAACCAGGCAAGTGGGTGTGGTCCATCGCATACTTCACTTGTACTTCATAGATATTAGACAAGCTTTTGGAGTCAGGAGTTGGGTTACATGCCACAAAATTCCTTGTCTAAGCTGATCTACAGCCATGGTATTTGTATGGCAAGTCCAGTTCACTTTCTGCTCAATGATAACTTCCAGAATGTTGATAGTGGGTGAACTCAGCAATAGTACTGCCATTTAACATCAAGATGCAATGTTTAGATTCTCTCTTGTTGGAGATGATCATTGCCTGGTACTGATATGGCCTGAACGTTACTTGCCACTGATCAGTCCAAACCTGATTATTGCACAGGAGTTGCTATATTTGGACCTGGTCTGCCTCAGTATCTGAGGCATTGCAAATGGAGCTGAATGTTGTGCAATCCATCAGTGAACATCTCCCACTCCTGGCCTTATGATGGAGGGAAGGACATTGATGAAGTAACTGAAAATGACTGAGCCTGGGGAAACACTCTGGAGAATTCCTGCAGCGACGTCCTGAACTTGAGATGAGTCATGTCCAATAACTTTGTTTGAGCTAGCTATGACTCCAATCAGTGGAATGGTTTCCCTGATTCTCATTGACTGTAGTTGTGCCAAGGCACCTTGATGCCACACTCAGTGAAGTATAACCATTGACGTCAAGGTCCTGTCACTCTCACTGACACCCCCCACCCCACCACCACCACCACCATCACCATCACCACCAATCATATCTCTGGAGTTCAGGTCTTTTGTCTGTGTTTGAATCAAAACTGTAATGAGGTTAGCAGAAGTCTGGCCCTGGTGGAACCCAAACTGAGCAGGTTATGCTAAGCAAGTGCTGCTTAACGGTTCTATGGATGACTTCTTCTGTCACTTTACTGATGATCAAGAGCAGGTTGATGTGATGGTAATTAGCCAGTTTGGATTTTTCCATTTTTTTGTGTGTATCTGGGAGATTTTTCTCATTTTTTTGCAGATACCTGTGTTGTTACATTGTGCTTGGCACAAAGAAATTTCTGCAAGTCTTGAATACTATTGTTAGAATGGTATCAGAACCTACAGTCTGAAATTTGTAGTATCCTGTGGTTTCAGTCATTTCTTAACATCACGTGAAATGAAGTAAATTGGCTGAACACTGGAATCTGCATGAGACAGGGTTAATAAATGATCTACAAATAAAAATCCTTGAGGAAATAGTAACTGTAATGTGGAAGAATCATTCAGTTTGAAAGTGAGAACCTTGAGTCAGAAACAACAGTGCAAAATATAAATAACAGTGTAATTACCTAGGAATGAAGGCAGAGTTGGCTGGAATGGACAGGGAAAGAAGCTTAGCAGAAACATTTTTTGAGATACAGTGACAGATATTTAGGAAATTAGTTCATGGCTCACAACAAAGATATATCCCAAGTAAGAAAGAGAATAAACTAACAGTAGTTAACCAAGCAAGTTGAGGACTGCATCAAATTGAAAGAAAAAAAAACAGGATCTGGCAAAGATTCATGGTAAACCAAAAGGTGAGAATGTTTAAGAAACCAACAAAAGGCAACCTTATGTCCTCAGAGATCACAGGCACCTCAGAGAAACAAGCTGGGGAACGAATATCTTGCATCAGTCTTCAAGGCAGAAGGTACTTTCAAAAGTACTAAATAATCAAGGGAAAAAGGGTTAGAAATAAATACAATAACTATCACTGGAGAAAAGGTATGTGAGAAACTGGTGGAGCTAAATGTTGATAATTCTCCAGAACCTTGCTGTTTGCATCTTAGGATTAGAAGGGATGCACCTGCAGAGATAGTGGGTGAACTGTAATAATCTTTCAAGAATTTTAGCTTTGATTGAAGTCCCAGAGGATTGGAAAACAGCCAATGGAATGCCCTTATACCTGCTTAGATACTTTTGGCAGAACCGTGGTTGATTTCTGAAAACATTTCTCTTTAAAAAGATATATCTTTCTGTGATGTAGACTCTGTAGTTGTGCTTAGTGAATTCTGTTTTAAAAGACTGTTTCACAGAGTTTTGTACAGATCAAACTTAAGATGGCTGCTATGTTCGACGGATGATTGTCCCACAGAGTAAATTTGGTTATGCTGGAACTCCCTGTGAAGGTTTCGCCCATCCTCTTGCTTGTACTAGAAGGCTTGAATTTTCCCACTATAAAGGACCCATTGTAGTGTCAGAGAGGTTAACCAAATTCTAAGTGGTTCCCTCTGTGGTTGATGTTGGGATATTTATATTTTGCATCGTTGTTTCTGACTCAAGGTTCTCACTTTCAAACTGATTGATTCTTCCATATTGGCAAGTCTGCCTTTGCTGGCAGTGAGTTATGTCTGAAATGCATGGCTCTGACAGCCATTTTCTTATGTGCTATGTCTATTATTTAAAGTCAAATTAGCCTCCTTTATAAAAATATAATATTGTAATTACTTGATTGTGACAGTTACTTGATTGTGACAATGTTGTCTCTGGTATGATGTGCCCATGTCCCATTTAAAATTCTCACTATCAATAGGCATAGGAACATATTTTTAACCTATTTAGCCCATTTTTATTTACTGTATTGTTTATTTCATTTTACTGTTAACATTAAAAGGAACTGGTCCTTTGACTAAAGTATTGGCTCTGACAAATGGCTCAAAATGATATTATGTCTGTATTGTTGCAATAGGATTTCAGTTGAAGGAACCCAGGTTTTGATAAATTTTCACACAATGTTTACTTATAGTGTGAGGATACCCAATGGTGAAACATTATTTCTGTGACTGGTGAGAGTGTACAGCTCCATGTGGCTGAGAGTGTGTTGCTGGAAAAGCACAGCAGGTCAGGCAGCATCCGAGGAGCAGGAGAGTTGATGTTGAGCAGGAGAGTTGATGTTTCGGGCATCAGCACTTTCCTGATGAAGGGTTTATGCCTGAAACGTCGATTCTCCTGCTTTTCGGATGCTACCTGACCTGCTGTGCTTTTCCAGCACCACACTCTCAACTCTGATCTGCAGTCCTTACTTTCTCCTAGCTCCATGTGGCTGCAGGTTAACATGGTGTCTAAGAAGGAGGTGCCATTTAACATTGTACTGCAGTTGTAAAGTAGGTATATAACAGGAATAAGACAAGGATAGCTAGACCCAGTGATCATGGTTTGAGACAATGAGTCTATGCAATACACTCCATTGCTGAAATTCATTGTTTGACGTCATCAGAACTAGAATTACTTTTGAAATCCAAGCAATTAAACTCTGTAATCTGTCCTTTCAGATTTGTGCTTCAGACAATGGGAGGCCACAGAAATCAACAACTGTCCGTCTACATATTGAATGGATTCAAAAGCCTCCACCATCCATGGAACCTCTGGCTTTTGACGAGCCTCACTTTAACTTTGCTGTCATGGAGACGGACCCGGTGAATCATATGGTTGGGGTGACCAGTACAGAACTCACTAAGAGCCAATTGTGGTTTGATATTATCGGTAAGGCAATGATACACTTTCCGAACTATCTCTATTCTTTATGATTTAGGATTATTTGTTACCTCATACGGTTTGTATTGAAACTGTTCCTGGTTAAAACTGCTCATCTTTCTATAAAATGCTGGAGTTGCCCAACGAGTCTGCTGAAGTAATAGCAGTTTGCTGGCTAAAACGAAAAGGACTATCTCCCTTCACAGAACTTTGTTTAAGGCTTAGCCAGATCAGTGTGATGAACCTGCCATCACTGGCTTGGATGTAATTTGACAGTAAATGAACTAATTACATAATTTCACCCTAGAAGCTATGCTTAGATTATATTACATGGACTTACTTCAAATAGAAAGAAAGAATTTGCATTTTCTCTAGCACTCTTCAAACTGGGATGTGATTGGGACAATGATGGATCTATTAAGAAGTGCTACCATTTCCTGTCTGTCTTGAGGTGGACAATTCTTGGATTCATAGAGACCTTTCGAGACCAAGTGCTTACAGAGCTACAGCATACCGTAGCCTGAGCAGGAGGTTTCTATCTAGGCCCATCAATTATTCCTGGATTCAGTACAACTTTAGAATCACTCCAGTAAGTGACATTGCAGACAATTAAACAAAAATGATGTACTTATAAGAAGGATCTCAGAAAATGTCATCCAAGTTGATGATACAACTGCTGAAGTTAGTTGGTGTATCCTGATTCAAAGAGGGGAAGAATAGGCCATGAGCTTCTGCTGGAAATGTATGGTTTAATATTAGTGGAGGATGACATTGTATTTGGCTTTGATGTTCGCATAAAGCAACAAATCTGCAGACATCATCGCTGAAGCTCACACATGCAAATTTGCATGTACTTACATGGTTACCAGGATCAATGAGATCATAACCAGATAACACCTCATGACAGACAAATTGTACTTCATACTGTAATGTCGTTCAGAAGCGTGTGTAAATGTGACAGTGCTTATATCTATTGTTGAAAAAGAGCAATCGTTTCTTTAAAGGAAGTAACCTCTATATGTGTTATTTACATCTTCTCAAATAACACAAAATTATACAGAATATAACTTTTCTACTGTCATGTGTTATGTTGCACATTCCTCATTTTTAACTATGCTGTCCTGTTTGATGCTAACTGCAAATATTGACACTAAATTACATATTGTTAAGTCCAGATCATTAGTGCAAACTATGGATTACAATGGTGCCAGCACTAATCCCAATAGAATGTCACTTTATTCCAATCAGAATGATTCTGATTTACCTTTACTCACTGATTTCTACAGAAAAGCTAATATGCTAACCATTTAGCTAGTTCTCCAGATCCCTCATGCCTAACCTTTTGTTGAAAGCCTACCATGTGGTGCTTTTTTGAAAGTAGGAACACTTTCTTTCACATACTTAGCACCTGCAGATAACCATCTTCTGCTTTACAATGGATTGAAACTTTCTCATTACGTTTAAGCAACCATTCGTGTTGTTTGTTTGTGGTTGTTGTGAAGTTCTTCAGTGAAGTTTGTTCCTTTACTGAATGAGATATAATTTAGCTACAGTTGTGCTGAGATTTGATTTTTTTTCTGAAACAAGTTTTTTCATAGCGTGCTAATTGTGAATACGCAGTCCAGAAGATGCCAGATTATGGCCTCTGATTAGATTTACAGCATGCAAGTGCTGTATTCCGGTCATGGGTATCAGATCTTAGTAAAAATATATTGGCCGTGGCTGACACTTTTATAGACAAAGTAGAAATCTGAAACTTTCTTCCCACTAAATCTGTTGTGCCTGGGTTAGTTGAACATTTATAGACAACACATTTTGGTTAAGCAAATGTATTAAGAGGTAGTGAACCAAGGTGGAAGATAGAGTTAAGATACAGATCAGGATCTGAATAAATGACACAAAAGGCTTGAGAGGTTTACCAGCCTATCCTTATTCCTGGGTTTCTAAATTACATTATTAATGTACATGTGGAGGAGGTTTATTGCATTTCAAGGCACAATTGCAGCTGACCACTTGAACACACTGGAGCATTCACACAGAGGCAAGGATAGCTGGTCTGTTGCCTTATTGCAATTTGGGTGGAGTAATGAAATCCCTTTATTGGAAAGTGAGATAAAAGGATGCAATGTTCTCATGTCAAAAGAGAAGACTCGCGAATTAAAATATCCTTTGATGACTGTCTCCATCACCAATGCTCAGTGTGTACCACCTAAAGATCTAGAAATTCACCAAGACTTCAGAGACTTTCCAAACCCATGAACAGTAACATCTAAAGGACAAGAGTAGTAGATAATTGGGATTACTGCCAATTCCCATTCAAGCCACTCAATATCCTGAATTAAAATATATTATAATTCCTTACTTGTTATTTAGTAATTTGTTACTTACTTGAACTCCCTCCCTTAAAACATTGTATATGTACCTGTGCCAAATGAACTGCAGTGTTCAAGAAGGCAGTTCACCATACCTTCTAAAGGGCAACTATGGATTTAAGAATGGGCAGTAAATGCTGATCCAGTCATCAAAGCCTGCATCTCCTGAATGAATCAAATTCTGGAAACAGCCTCTGAGGAATCCTCCTGAGCTCAGGTGATCACATCCAGTTTTGACAGCAACTAATTTTGAACTTCTTGCCAATATTGTTAAACACCAGCCCTGTTTATTTGGTGAAGATGTCAAGGGCCATAGTTGAGCGACAGAAGTGACATGATCTTGTGCATGTTGTGAAATGGGGATCAGCTAGCTTAGTTGGTCAGGTGGCTAGAGTGTGATACAGAATGATGCCAATGGTACAGGTTAAATCTTTTGTACCTATACTGAGTCAGTTCCAAATTCCAACTCTTTTTGCTCCCAGTGTGCCCAAATAGCCATAATCATTGTAGTGACTCCCACAATTATCTCTTCACTTTTTGTATGTTATTTCTTCAAGCAATTTAAGATAACTGACAAGAAAAAGCCTGCATCTGTGGAGGTTTTTAAAGCAGCAAATGATTTCAATCTGGATGGCCCTGTCAGAAAGAGTAGTAAAAGCAGATTTACTAGCAGCTTCCAAAAGGCATTAGGATATTCACTTGCTGAAGTGTAATGTACAGAGCTATGGGGGAAGAACAGGAGGGGCCGGATATCCCCCTTCTGTGACTATGATTCAAATCACTGATTTACTGAGGTGTGAAGCTGTCATTCTCCATATGGGAACTTACAGAAACAGGCATTGGCTAAGAGTGCAAACATTGTAAGGGAGAAAGTGTATCAAGGCCAAGTCTGATCATTTCTGCAGTGAACATTCACAAATGCAAGCCTTCCAGCTGAGGTTACAGGATAGCAATGAAGAGCAGGAGCCCTGGCTGACTTTTACTGTTTCCTAATCCATCATGCTGAAGCCAATTGAAGCATCCCTGCATGAACTGGAGAGTGAACTTAAAGCCTTCCTAGTCTGTACGACCCCGTTGCAACTCAGCATTTACCAAATCAGCCAGCAGAGGCACAAGACTCTCCGTCTGCTCGGTATTGAATGGCTGTGCCTCTATATGGGTGAAGATGCCACACACAATCAGGAGACAGAGGCACAAATTGTAAAGATGTAAAGTGAGCAATGATGTATCCATTCCATGCAGAGTAATGACAATCCATGTGCAACAGATAGAAGAGCATTTGCTGTGAGTCTAGAGTAGATCATTACTTCCTTGCAATGTCGTTCAATTCATGTTGTTACCATATGGTAGGACCTCGATTCCCACTGGGTAATCCATCTGCTCATCACACTACGTTCCTTCACTTGGCCTTTAATGTAATAAATCCACAGTTGCTCAGAGTTTCCATTTACATGTCATTTTATTATGTCATTAGTTAATCATGTAACTGTGTTTTCCTTGCTGTTTACTGAAAAAGTGTGATTTTTTTTACAATCCTGTATGCCCCAAATGAAAGTAATTCTTTTACAAATGTGTTTAACTCCATGGTACTGGCTGTATTTTTGTAGGGGGAGTGTATACACCAGTCATTTCTGTGACATTGCTAAGATCAAAGAAGTGGCTAATTTGTGGGCAAAATTATAGAAAGGATGAGTTACTGTCATTTCACTTGCAGACTACATTTAAACTAAAATTCTCATTTGGAAATGTAAGTTATGCTTGGTCCTTTGGAAAGCCCATGCTTTGTAAGCAAAATGACCATTATTTGCTCTGTACCTACGTTCTGAAAAAGCTGACTTGATATTTCATGTTAAGTGTAAAAATATTTTTGAGGGCGGTTTTCTTGTCTGACATTGAATTTGGAATAAATATTTTTGAGGCTGATATATTTGTATTCTTATCAGGTGGGAATGACAATGAGGAGTTTGAAATAGAGAAGAACAGTGGTACCATCACCATTGCTAAACCATTAAACGCCAGTCAAACATCAAATTACAACTTAACAGTGCAAATGACAAATGGAACAAATGCTGCCACAACTCAGGTATGAGCGTTAAATGGACATTAATATGTGCATTTTGTACTGTTTATTTTGTCGCACAGTCCTAATGAATTCCATATGCCAGTAACACAGGCTAATACCTGCTGGAGCCATTCCATGACTCTTTGTTGGAGATCATTGCACTGATTTATCGAAGTCTGGAATGCACTTACAATGCTTCTCCACTCAGATGGTACTATACTTAATTTGACCCGAATCTACTCAACGACTGACAGTGGACAGGCAGTTTAATGAAGCCCATCCAGATATGAATTAACAGCTCACTGCTGAGGGAGGTTTCTGTAGATTGGAAGATGTTTTTGAATGGCCATTGCTTTTGAAGAGTGCAAGATGCACAAGATCAGAAAACCAGCAATAAGTGGTTGGTGTTTTTACTCTTTTTGTTACACTTTAAAGTGTAATATCTTTTGTTAAAGAGTGAGGAAAGCATTATATATTACCCTTGTTTTATGTAGGTAAATAGATAAAATTGATTTTACTAAGCATTGTCATGATTAATTCCAAAATGTGTTTTTAAAAGAGGGCTGATGTAGCAATAAATGCCGAAGGATGTAAATTCAGTGACTGTTTGGATGGATAGACATGGGTGGCACAGTGGTTAGCACTGCTGCCTCATAGTGCCAGAGACCCAGGTTCAATTCCCACCTCAGGCAACTGACTGTGTGGAGTTTGTACATTCTCCCCGTGTCTGTGTGGATTTCTCCAGGTGCTCCGGTTTCCTCCCACAGTCCAAAAATGTGCAGGTTAGGTGAATTGGCCATGCTAAAATTGCCCATAGTGTTAGGTGAAGGGGTAAATGTAGGGGAATGGGTCTGGGTGGGTTGCGCTTCGGCGGGTTGGTGTGGATTTGTTGGGCAGAAGGCCCTGTTTCCACACTGTAAGTAATCTAATCTAATCAGACCGTCAAAATATCACACCTATAGATGCGAAGAAAACTTCAAATAAAAGCTCTTGGGGCAGGTGGAGGGGAAGCAAATTAAAACAGCCTACATTATGATCTCTTGTACTACAGAGTTTGTCAGGGGTAGATGGCACCTTGCTCAACTGCAAGCCCCACTCTGCGGATTGAGTCCCAAACCCTGGACATGTTTTATGTTTTTCCCTATGTTAAAAAAGGACAGTGATTAAAAATGAGTTTCAACTCTGCTGGCGTCTACTAGTGGAACTGAACATTCTTATGTATGCCAGTTTAGAGAGTTACTCTGTGGGGAAAATTATCGGCAAGTTGCCCGTCTCTCACTCTTGAGTGTTGTGAATCAGACAAAATGAAACAATGTCTCACTCTCACTCTCTCTTTCTCTCCCTCTCAGCAGAATCAGTGATGTAGTGGTAATGTCACCAAACTAGTAATCCAGATTTCCAAGACTAAGGTTCTTAAATTCAAATCCTGCTGTGGCAGAAGTGACGTTTGATATTAAAAGTTAGCCTAATAGTCATCATGTAACTGCTAAGAATTGTTGTAAAGGCTCAATTAATTCACTAAGGTACTTTAGGGGAAAAAATCTGCCACCCATACCCGTTTTGACCGATATATGTTTCCTGACTTTTAATTGTTCCATGAGCAATAAATGCTACCCAGCCAGTGATGCCCACATCCCCTGAATAAATAAAGTAAGTCATCCTGAATGCTAGAATTAAATCACAGTTGGAAGGAATCAGGATTATGGAGTCCCAACCAATCTGCTAAACCAAGGATTGGGAAATGACTGTTTCCCTCTACTGCATTAAGCACGATATTCTACTCTCTAGTCTTTGTAAGCAATTCATAGACTGATCAGTATGCGTTTCTTTTTTAATTTTCATCTTTTTAGACTCACCTCTTATTTCTAATCAGTGTATATAGAGATTGTGTGACTAATTCTTCTTTTGTTCAATAATGATCTCAATCAAGATAATCTAGCTAAATTGACTTTAAAATCAAAAGTTTATTTGGATCTGGGGAGTAAGGAGAAAAGGGAAATGATCCTTTCTAAATTAATATTGTTGTAGCCAACCAAGTGGGTGAATGAATAAAATAAGGAAGCCAGTTCCATTTCATGTCGTCTGGGAGCTAATGATTTGGGGTATCCCATATGGATTAGTAATGGATTGGAGGACTTTGCCCAGGATCTGGTCACGGCAAATTGGGAGCTCTAGTTATTGATGAAAAAAAAGAACTGCATTGGGTAAATTGCCACTTTGAAATGTGTTTTAAATGACCAAACTGTGAACAACTCTCTCAAGTTTTCATTACCACAGTATAGAAATATGCATTCAAAGCCAGTGCATTCCTAGCAGAATTAGGGGAAGTTATTTGTGAGGATATAAATGTTTTGTCTCTCAGACAGTTAAAAGATTTATCAAGGCAGTTCGGTTTAGAAATTTGCCCAAAATCCAGAAAACCTGAAATTTTTTTATACAGATATTTTTATTGAAAATTTAACATGTTTTTACAAGTTTACAAATAAAAAACCCATGTATGAACATTGATAGACAATTAAATCTTAAATAAATTATAGCCAAAATCTATCAAACAAAAGAAGAGATACTGAGAAAAAAAAGACAAAATTCAACTAACTACTAATCTAACCTACAACTAACCAGAGTGTATGATTAAATCTCTTACATTATTCATGAGAGAAAAAACGACGGATAACACAGAAATTGAGTAGTAAAGTACATGCCCGGATACAGTTGAAAGCTGAAGACAATGACATGGTGTTAGTTGCAGTAAGGAAATTAAAAGTGAGAGAGAGAGGAAGAGTTGGGAAAGAAAGTCAAGATCAAGGAGACATAAAAAATTGTAGGAAAATGAGTTTGAACAAGGGCTCCTCAAGGTGAAGAGCAGGAAACATACTGTGTGTCCCATGCAGCCACAAGAGTGCAGCTGACCAGGCTGTGGCTCTGCCTTCAGCTGCAAATCCTTGTGAAGGCAGTCTTGAGAGTGAAATCCCTGAGAGTTACCAGAATTTTGTATCTAAGGGAATTTATAAAACGTTATAGAAATAAGTGAAGGATATCAATTCCCATAAGGTCCATCACTAAAATTATACCAAGTTCAATTAAGGCAGAAATTCATATTTCATTGAACCCCTACTGTGTGGAAGTGGGCCATTTTGCCTATCGAATCCACACCCACCCTCTGAAGAGCATCCCAACCATTCCCACCCCCTCGACCCAATCCCTGTAATTCCCATTGCCGATCCACCTAACCTGCACATCTTTGGACAGTAGGAAGAAATTAGAGCACCCAGAGGAAACCCACACAGACACGGGGAGAATGTGCAAACTCCATACACACACAGTTACCCGAGGGTTGAATTGAACCTAGGTCACTGGCGCTGTCAGGCAGCATGCTAACCACTGAGTAAATTGTCATTTACAGGAACACATTTAATATAAAGATATAGATTGCATTGCTCCAATTAGTCAGTGATAGCTATTGATGTCATATTCTAGTCTGACTTGAGTGTGGTTTGGGATTTGGCAAATCTGGATGACTCACTACCTCATGAGGTATCCATTGATTCTCATGATATTGAGGGATCTCATCAAAAGAAAAATCACGTATTTTAAAAACTGGGTAAGGGACAATCCCCAATGAGCAGATGTACTCTTGAGATGCTGGACCTTTCACACTCTAGAAGGATTCTTGCTCTGTTCTCATTATGTCTGAGAAATCGTATTAATAGGCGTTTGGGACCAAACGTATACCTTAATGAGCAGTGTGTGTTGATGGGGGCATCCAGATTGGGATTCCTCCAAATAGTTAGAATGTAGTTATCTCTGCTGGAAACTAAATATTTGTCCACAAACAGCAGAGGTTAGGTTGGACAATAATGGCCATCTTCCATCCCACTGATTCTCACAGTCCATGTTGTAACAGAGATAATAAAACTTCAGTCATATGTTGCTTTTAGCACTTGATGGATTGTGGTGATAAGCCCTGCAAGACCCATGGGAAACCTCTAATTAATTATGTCATGGTGATTATAAGTTACCTTGGTAACAGGCAATGACCTGCTCTGATAGAACTCATCACACAACCCCTTTGTAAAGCAGACCCTGTCTGATGAGGAGGGGTTCAGGCAGATCAGAGGATCTCCTCATGGTCTGCTTCTGGGCCTGGTCAGGCTGGCAATAAACAGGTCCAGGCTGCGGGCCTTGGAGGGGGTCATTTCTGCCTACTGTCTGCCACTCTTCCGTGGTTATGTACGAGCCCAGGTGTCCTTGGAGAGGGAGAATGCTGTGTTCACCAGTGCTCTTGATGCCATTAGGGATAGGTAGGTGAGGCAGGGGATGGAGCGTTCTCTTTGCCCCTCCAATTCTATTTTGATTCAATGCCTAGCCTCCCCCTTCAGTTTCTCCACATACGTATTGCCCTGATCTCCTTTGCTTGTTCCTGGTTCACTGGCCTCGTGGGTATTTTCCTGGTGGAGGGCATATCGAATAAATTTGTTTTTTGCACATTGGTGGCTTTACTGAGTCATTGCACTTACACACACACAACACAGGTGCTGTGGGAAAATGTGTTCACTAATGAGAAAAAACATATGTAAAGCAGACCTGGGATAGGTCTGCTGGACTGTGTTCCAGACTGGGACAAGGCAGTGTACACCAGGAGTAGTGGCTCGATTTTGGTGCGGAAAAGGAAATGATGTTTCTTTTGAACTACAACTGCATGTCAGCATGAATCCCTGGTTCAGAACAGGATGTAAGAAAACATACAGTTCTACATAGCATTATATAGAGTCAATCACACTGAGACAGGTCATTCAGTCCAATCAGTCCATACTGATGTTTACCTTCCCTTTAACACTCTTCCATCCCTGCTCATGTAACTCTCTCAGCAGAACGTCCAAAAAACCATCAGCAAAACATATTAAATCATCTCTCTAATATATTTATCTAGCTTCCTGTTAAAAAAAAATATAGTATTTGCCACAAATACTCCCTGTGAAAGTGAGTTCCACATTCTCATCGCTGCCCCAATTCCTGATTTATTTTCCCGGAGGTGACAAAGGAAGAGAGCAGGTGGGAATCTCACCTGCTTGACTATGCACTGAGAATTCACCAGAGTGAAATGTCCCACTAGTGTGTAAAAGTAAGTATAGTAAGAGCAACATATTTGAATGGACAATGCATAAAATGAACTCCCTTGATATAAATAATGAAGCACACTGTAGCTAAGACATCCCTTTGAATTTTAAATACCCCCCTTTACTGCCATTGCAACCTTGTAATGCAGCATTCTGAGCAGCCAGATTTCCTGCAGGTGTGTGCTGTACCCAAAGACAGACTCATTATGTGCTGATGCTTCATCCTGGACCTTTTTCTTGGCATTTCATTTTCCCACTGTTAGGGACAGTGTGCAGACGCAGGTCCCCAGTACTACCTTAGACAGAATGTGAACCAAAGTCAGGCTGTTCACAATCTGAACCACATGCCAGCCAATGGAGCTAACCAACCCCCAAGTGTAACCAGCCCATAAGCAGCAGCCAAATGATAGGGCTGCCCTACAGAAAACCTTCAGTCCATATGAGCCACCTATTCAGTGTTTCCTTTGTGCATTTCTGAATTGTGATGGTTATCATGTAACGTCTTAATTTGAATGCGTCTGCCATTACATCTCCTATCACTAATGGTCTCAAATCTCAGACGAGGTGGTAGAGTGAGGAGAAAGGAAGGAGAGAATAGCTTCCTGAATTATTCCCCATTTTTCTACTATATTTATGTCTTGGAATTACTACAACTCTCAAGGACAATCCTGCCTACTACTTCACTGTTATATTATGCACTTCTTAAGTTTCAATGCAGCCTTTTCTAATCACTTTTGCTTTTATTTATTAGGCGTACATCAGAGTCATTGACATGAATGAACATCGACCACAGTTTTTAGAGAATAACTATGAGGTATGGATTCCTGAAGACACTCCTCGCTTGACAGAGATCCTGCAGATCAGTGCTCAAGACCCAGATGGAAGAAGCAAACTGATTTACACCATCCAGAGCAGCATTGATATTAACAGTCTACAACTGTTTCATCTGGACCCTACCAGCGGAGTGCTGATGACTACCAACGAGTTGGATTATGAATCAATACACCTGCACACACTCACCATTATGGTAGGTAAACAACACCACATACAGGTATTCAGTTCAATCTTTTGGAAGGTTTCTGAAGAAAGTTTTCTTATCCAGTCAGTTCTTCTTTTGAATGGATTTCACCACTGTTGGCAATTTCCTTGGGCCTTTCTTAACTCCACTGGTAGATATTTTGCTGGAACACCAAAGTTATGAAGGTGGAGAAGATCCAAGGAAATTCATGGCTGTCTGTCAGCATCAGGACCTCCAGTGCCAAGTAAACATGGTTAGACATGAATAAAGCTCCTTCAATCTAGCGTCTCCCAAGTGCCTTGACTTAACCCTATACACCTAGGATATTTTAATGTTTTCCACAACCAGCCAGCTGTAATCTTACTAAATGACATTGGCACTGAATTCCAATTTATTCCAACTAACCATTTCATTAGGGAATTTGATTGATATTGCCAAAACTCACTGTAAGACCAATTAGCCAACTGAGGCAGGATCAAAACGTATTCTAGTAAGATTTGAACATTGAAGCATTTTGGACAATGTACTATTGTACCTAAAACTGCCCTGGACTTTTGTACTGAAGCCATTTTATTAAGATTAAGATTAAGAGATTAGAGGCATTTGAAGTTAAATTTATTTGCCCCATAGAAGGAGCATTATTATGATAAGTTGGATGCTCTGGAGGCTGGGAATTAGACTGCTATTGAGCTGGAAATAATTTCCATTTTTCCTGGAAGCATATGGGAAAAGCATGAATTGTGCCAAACCTGTGCTATCCACCATATGGTTGCTGTCAATGTTCAAGATGATAAATTGCACTCATTTCCACAGTACTGATAACTTTGCCTTGATTTCCAAGGTCATGCAAGTAATATTTCAATAGTTTGCTCTGCCAAGCGTCCTGGTTGTATAACCTTCTGGTTGCACCATGCTCAGCTTTCAGGATGACAGATAATCACAGTGAGCACAGCGGGTCCGATGATGCGATGTGCTGGCATATTTGACTAACCTTTTAAACTAAGATTTAGGCTTGAATGCAGGGGAGTGATGGAATGCTATTTCCTCTGAGACAGCTATTACAATATATGAGTGCAAAATCTGCTAATATCAGATCTGGTATTTCATTTCTGCCTTAAATCATATGATATTTGCCAGAACTAGGGTTTTATTGTAAAATGGGCACCTTTTTAATTGCAAGAGGTAATTACAAGATATATATTTTGACCTCCCAAAAACATTTGCTGAAATCTCTTACGGAAGGCTAGACAGGGGAGAAAATGTTGAAGGAGTATTCAAAATGGAGTTGCAAATGAAATGGTTGATTACATAATGTAGCAGAGAATAAATGCCACTTGCAAACAGTTTTAATCGTGCAACAATATCCAAGCAAATCCCACAAGTAATTCATGTCATTTATTGCTAGACTGGCAACGTAGTACATAATCACTAGGGAAGTGATGGCCTCCGAATCCAGAGACCCAGGTATAAAGTTTTGGGTATCTAGGTTCAATTCCCACCATGGCAGATAACTGTGGCTGTGTTTATCAGAGTGTGGGCTGCAGGGAAACATGCAGGAGGTAATGTCCCTATGCACTACTCTTCTTGTCCTTCGTGGTGGTGGAGGTCATGTGTTTGGAAGTTCCTGTTGGCGAACCCTCAGTAAGTTGATCCATTGCCTTTTTCAAATGGCACAGAGTGCTGCCAATGTCAATCCTAAAATCGTGGTATGATTTTGCTTGCTATACTTGTAATAGAAAATAAAGCAATTGAAACATTCCAAATTGAGGCAAGTAGAATGACACCAGATCTATACACCTACATAATAACTGTTACCTACTCTGCTGAATCAGGAGCAAAAATATGGTTACACTGTAAAGTACATGAAGGGTTGATCTTAATGATTTTTTGTCTTTGCTGTTTGTGATTCCTACCAGTTAAAATAATTCTGGTTGTAAACAGTGACTGATAGTCATATTGGCAGGCTTCCAACCAAAGTTTGTGTCAACCTCATAAAATTGGCAGCATTTCATTTTTAGAAGAATGTGATTTGCAAATCAGACTCAATCATTGATATGTCTTCAACTGATTGATTGCACTATCTGAAAAGTCAGAATATTTAATAGGTAGTCACAGTGTTCGCTCAAATTTATCTTCCAGCTGCCTGGGTTTCTAAGGTCTGTGCGTAGCAACAACCTCTGGAACTGGAAGACAGTGGTGCATTTGGCACGTACAGAACTTTAGAATGGCTATGTGCACAGGCAGCCATGCAGCTTGGAGGGAATGTTAGTTAGATGCCATTTTCCAAAAGGATCTAGAGAATAAGGAGGATCCTTGACATATTTCTGCTCTTTATGTGGAACTGGGTTGAATCACAGCTGGAAGTATGGAATGCTGATTTCTACACAAACACATTGCTACAGTTTCTGGAAGCCTTAAATATGCAGCCGGTTTGGCAGCAGCTGTGGAGAGAAGAGTGAACGTTTCAGCTTGACGACATTTCATAGCTGTTTCTCATCACAAATGCAGCCCAATCTGCAATGTGTTCTCAGTCTCAGTTAGATCATTGTGAGGGATTTAGAGCACATGGAGGTTGTGTTTCCCACCAAGGACAAGAGTCCAAACCCTGGTGACTAGATGAAGGGGGTGTTCCTTCCCTGTACTCGCCAATCAAACGTCTACCAGATTTTCCTGGAGACAGCATTTTAATTGATGGCTTAAGGTACATCTGGCTTACTGGTTAGCAGTTCTGGCCCCTCAAATTGAAAAGCAACTAGGCAGAAGTGGGTACTGCAGATGCTGGAGATCAAAGTCAAGATTAGGATGGTGCTAGAAAAGCACAGCAAGTCAGGCAGCATCTGAGGAGCAGATGAAGGGCTTTTGCCTGAAATGTTGATTTTCCTGCTCCTCGGATTCTGCCTGACCTGATGTGCTTTTCCAGCACCACTCTGATCTTGACTTTGAACTCCAGCATCTGCAGTACCCACTTCTGCCTAGTTTAAAAGGTACATGCCTCCAGTTGCCTGGCCTTTCCTGCCTGTGGCCCCCACTTTGGGGTATATGGCTGCAGTGGCATCCTCAACTTGCCACAGGGGCACGTTATTAATCAAGTGACTTTGACTCATGGCAAGGGCTGTTCTTCTGCCAGCAAAACACCAACAAGCCAATAACATTCACCCTCACTGGACCCTGAACTGTGTCAGCTGGCTGGCTACTGATCCGATTTCCTGCTCAGTTTTGGAAAAGCTCGACAGCAGCGGGAATGTGTCAGTGAATCTTCCAGGTTGTCTACCTGCTATCTCTCCAGCAGCTATCTCTTTACAGCCTTCAAGCCTGTCATCCTGATGGTGGAGTAATGCAGCCTCAACATTTATAAATGTTGGGAAGATTGCTTGGTGTTGGGATCCTTGCTTTTCTTGGTTTATATAAATGATTTGGAGATGGGCATTGAGGGCAAAATGTCTAAATTTGCAGATGATACTAAGCCAGCGAGAGTGAGTTGCGGGAATGACCTGACCATCTTCAGTGAGACATTGACAAATTGGCCAAAAGAGCAGATACCTGGCAGATGAATTTAAGTGCAGACATTACAAGTTCAATGTTACCACTTTGATAGGAGTACAGGAGCAGAGAATCTTGGGATCAAATATACAGTTCTCTGAAGGTGGCCAAGGAGGTTGGAATTATTGTTAAGAATGCTTATGGGATCCTTGGGTTTATAAATAGAGTTAGAGAGTATAAAAGCAAGGAAGTGATGGTACACCACTATAAATCATTGGTCAGATCACATTTGGAATATTGTATGCAGTTCTGGGCCAATTTATTGAAGGAAGGATGTTAAAACCCTCGAGAAATTGCAAAGGAGACTAACTAGATGTATACCAGGAATGAGGGATTTTTAGACACTAGGATAAATGAGAGGAAATGGTCTTATTCTCCTTTTGAGCAGCGAAGGTTAAGACGTGGCCTTATTGAAGTGTTCAAAGTTATGAGCAGTGTTGACAAGATTCCGTTTCCACCAGTTGGTATGTCAGTAACGAGTGGTCACAATTTCAAGATTACCAGCAAGAGAGTTAGGAGTGAGATGAGGAGAAATTTCTTTAATCAGAGAATTGCTAACATTTGGAATGCACTGCCTGGGAGAATTGTGGAAGTGACTTCTTGTATGGAAGGGCTGGATGGTTTTAGAGGGCTAGGGAGCTTGGGCTGGAGAGCAGGCTGAACTGGGTAGTTCTGCCAGGAGCTAGTACAGACACAAAGGGACAAAGAGCCTCTTTCTGTACTGTAAACTTTATGATTCTATGATTCCATGAACCTCTTAACAGGCCCTTTGGCTCATTGTGTCTGTGTGTCATCAAAAAAACTAACTAGTCTCATTTCCAGCCTTTGACCTGTAACCTTGTATGCTATGGATTTCAAGTAATCATCAAAATTCTTCCAAAACGTCGTGATGTCTCCCGCCTCTGCCACTCTTCCCATCCATGACCTCCAGACATTAAAATTCTTCCTTAAACCTTTTCTTTCAGCAGAAGAACAAGTTACTCTATTTCCTTTGCCTCATTTTCTTAATATGCTCCTTTTGTATTGGAAACGTAAATGAAATAAAAGATTTTCTACACGTAGGAGTCTAATGGAGCTATGAACTGATTTATTTTTCTGGCAGGTGCGGGATCAGGAAGTTCCTGTTAAACGGAATTTTGTCCGAGCTGTTATTAACGTGGAGGATTCAAATGACCATCCACCTAGATTTACCAGTCCGATTTACAGTGGCAACATAACAGAAACTGCACCACTTGGGACTGGCGTTCTGCAAGTTCTTGCTTTCGACAAGGACATTGGAGTTAATGCAGAAATCATATACTCCATTCAATCAGGTAACAAGAACATGAAATACAGAATATTGTGTGGAAATGATGATTGTGTGCATTTTTTGATATGATTGTGATATGGAAAAAGGTGAGAAAATGTATTTGATCTATCTTAACTCATTCACACAGCACAACCATGAAGACCAAACCAAAATCAAAATACTGGAGGTGTTGGAGATGTAAACAGGAAGTGCTGGAAAATATCAGCAGCTCCTGTAGAGAGAGAGAGGAACATAGTTTCACATCATGTTCTTCAGACCCGCAGGTCCATTAAATTCTGAGGTGTTAAACTGAGGCCCTGTCTGCTCTTTCAGTCGGATGCAAATGGTCAGCAACATTATTTCAAAGAAGAGTAGGGGACTTATCCCTTGTTTCTCAGCCCATACCTAATCAACCTCATAGAAACAGGTTGTTACCACAGCGCTGTATGATCTGTGAAACTCGGGTATCTTTTTTTTTAATCCCATCCTTAATTGCTCTTGAACTGACTGCCTTACGAGGCCATTTCAGAGAACAGTTTAGAGTAAGATCACGTTGCTGGAGTCACGTGTAAAGCAGATAAGGTCAGGACACCTGATTTCCTTCTCTAAAGGACAGTTGAGTTTTTATAACAATTGACAATGGCTACATGAAACATTAAGAAACACAGATTAGAAGAGCAGGAGAAGGCCATTCAGCCCTTTGATCCTGCTCTACCATTCAATATGACTATGGCTGCTCATCCAACTCATTATCCCGTTCCCACTTTCTCCCTATATCCTTTGATGTCTTTAGTCCTTAGGACTATATCTACATCTTTCTTGAAAGACGTCAATGTTTTGGCCTTTTAGCCTTCTTGCCTGCTGTTTGCCTTCTTCACCTCCTGCTGCACCTGCCTGCTTCTGTTCAGTGTATGGTGTATGAGGACACTCAGCTCTCATTGCACTTCCCCCTTTCCCAATCTTTCGCCATTCAGGTAATAATCTGCCTGCATGTTTTTGCAATCAAAGTGGATAACTTCGCATTTATCCACATTATACTGAATCCGCAATCAATATCCACACCCTTGCTTAACTTGCCTAAATCACACTAATGTTTCTCCATATCCTCCTCACAGCATATCCTCTCACCCAGCTTTGTGTCATCTGCCAACTTTTCCTTATCTAAATCATGAACGTATATTCTAAGTAACTGAGGTACAAACATTGGTCCCTGCGGTACTCCACTAGGTAATGCCAGCCACTCAGAAAAATACTCTTTTTTCCTACTCTTTGTTTCCTGTCTGCCAACAATTTCTCAATCCATATCAGTATACGACCTCCTATCCCATGTGCTTTAATTTTGTATGCTAATCTCTTATGTAAGGACCTTATCAAAGGGGTTTTCAAAATCCAAGTAAACCACATCCATTGACTCCCCCTTATCCACTCTACAAGTTACATCCTCAAAATAGATCCTGCAGATTTGTCAAGTATGACTTCCCCTTCGTAATTCCACACTGCTCTGTCCGATTTTGTCTCTACCCTCCAAACACTCGGCTATTACATTGTTTATTATGGACTCTAGCATTTTTCCCACTACTGATATCAAACTACTTTGCCTATAATTGGCTGTTTTCCCTCTGCCTCTGTTCTTAAATATTAAGGTTACATTAGCTGCCTGTAATCCATAGGAACTGTTTCAGAGCCTATAGAATTTTAGAAGATGACCAAAGGAAGGATATTATTAAATTGGAGAGGATGCAGAAAAGATTTACAAGGATGTTGCCAGGACTAGAGGGCTTGAGTTTTATGGTGAGGCTGGATTGGCTGGGACTTTTTTCACTGGATCATAGGAGGTTGAGGAGTGACCTTATAGAGGTTTATAAAATCATGAGGGACATAGACAAGGGGAATAGCAAAGGTCTTTTCCCAAGGGTAGAGGAGTTCAAAAATTGACAGCATATTTTTAAAATGACAGGAGAAAGATTTAAAAGGGCCCTGGGGGCAAAGTTTTCATGCGGAGATGGTTTGTATGTGGAATGAACTGCCAGAAGTGATAGATGCAGGTACAGTTACATTTAAAAGACATTTGAACAGGGACATGAATAGGAACGATTTAGAGGGATATGGGCAAAGTGCAGGCAAGTGGGGCTAGTTTAGTTTAGGAAACTAGGTTGACATGGAAGAGTTGGACCAAACAGTCTGTTTCTGCACTATGTGACTCTATGACTAAGACACTAGCACATCAGCTAATTCTAGGGCCACTTCCTTATGTATTCTGGGATGGCCCTGGGGATTTATCTGCCTTTAATCCCATTAGATTCCTAACACCATTTCACTGATACTAGTTTCATTTTTCCTTCCAATTAAGCCTTATGTTTCCCTCATATTTTCATTATGTTATTTGTGTCTTCACTTGTGAAGATAGAACTAAAGAATGTATTTAATTGGTCTGCCATCTCTTTGTTCCCTATTATAAATTCAGTTTCTGACTGAAAGGGACCTGCACTTGTCTTTATTAATTTTTTTTCTCTTCACATACCTATAGAAGTTTTTACTCTCAATTTTTATGATCCCTGCATGCTTACTCTCATGCTCTACTGTCCCCCCTGCCACCCAATCAGTCTTGTTGCCTACCTTTGTTGAAATCTAAACTGCTGCCAGTCCTCAGTCCTATTGCTTTATTTTTTGTCCAGTTTGTATGGCTTTTCCTTGAATTTAATACTATCACCACTTTCCCTCATCTGACCACATTACTCATTTTACATCAACTTCATTTAAGTCACATTCTCAAGCGATTCTGGGATTTACACATTAATGAACCAAAACCTGGAACCCATTCTAAAAGATGAAAGACTTAACTGCAATCTAGGTTTGTTGAACATATAATTTCAGTTGCATGACATTGTAATCTTTTGCTACAAATTCTGTGTCTTATAATCCTGCTCCACAGCTACCTGATGAAGGAGCAGCACTCCGAAAGCTAATGGTTCCAAATAGACCTGTTGGACTATAACCTGGTGTTGTGTGATTTTTAACTTTGTCCACCCCAGTCCAACACTGGCTTCTCCACATCATGGCTAAAAGATCAAGGTCAAGTTGCTGTAGTCTTGCCAGACCATAGGGCTGCCCCTCTCATTAGAGACAAAGACTCAACTGGTGCTGATTTAACCTAAAGGCCAACAGCTGAGAGGAGAAATTGAGAAGGACAGTCCTTCATGGTAACCTCGCCCGGTGATTGGAATTGAGCCCACGCTGTTGGCATCCAACTGCTTTGCAAACCCATCCAAACAGATACCACACTTCAAAAGTGCTTTTTTGAGCTTTGGGGCACTGTAATTGTGGAAGATGCTCCATAAATGCAAGCCTTTCTTTTCTACATCTTGAGTTGAACACAGCAACTCAACAAAGACTCTAACAAAAATGGCATTTAGCACTTTTAACAATGCACAACATTTCGTAGTGCACAATTCTTTATCCATTTTAACTAAAACTGAGACAATTGCTGAACATGTCATCAGTCAATTGCAAAGTGTGTGTCGTTGGTTGTGTGCATCATATTAAATCAAAAGTGCCACTTTTTCCTCACCAACTCATTGTATGGCATTTCAATCAAGATGTATGAAAGCTAGACTTAACAGGCACACTTATTATGAAGCTACAGCAATGAATCATTGAGCGAATTCAGAAATTGTTCAATAATGCCATTGTTAAGAATCATATTTTCATTTAAGTATAGATAAGTTTTCACACCATAAACCTAGACACAGTCATTTTTCAAGTACATGTAAAGGAAAAACCTTCTTCCCATGTGTTTTTCAGGTAACAGTGGCAATATGTTCAATATTGACCCCGTTTCAGGCAAGATAACCGTGGCTAAGAAGCTAGACCAAGCAGTTAAAGGATCCTATGATTTAACAGTGAAAGCCCAGGATCAAGGTTATCCTCAACTCAGTACACTTGCCACGGTTGAAATTGTTGTTATGATTTCTGATTATTCACCTCCCAAGTTTCTGTTGAAGGAGTATTATGAAGAAATCAGCGAAGCAACTAGTATTGGATCATCAGTTGTCATGGTAACTGCAACCAGCCAATCAGCAGTGACTTATGAAATTAAAGCTGGAAACATAGATGACACATTTCACATCAACCCATACTCTGGTGTGATATCTCTTCATAAGGAGCTGGATTTTGAGAAAAATTCAGCTTACAAATTGAAAATTCAAGGTACCAGCATGACTGGACTGTACAACAGTCTTTTGGTGTCAATAAATGTTATAGATGAAAATGACAACCCACCCATCCTTGTTCAGTCTCAGTATATTGGCAGAATCAATGAGAATTCTCCTGTCAACAGTATTGTTCTGGATGAGAAAAACTCACCCCTAGTAGTTAAAGCGACTGATCAAGACACAGGTGCCAATGGCATGTTGGTGTATCAAATCATGGAATCTGATATGTTGAAGTATTTTTCCATTGATTCCAACATTGGAACCATTAGCACCGCTGTTGTTATTGACCATGAAGCCACCTCCATCTTTCATCTCACAGTTCGGGTACATGACTGTGGGCAGCCAACTCTGTTTGCAGCAGAAGTAGCAAGTATCACTGTGATGGTGATGGATGTTAATGACTGTCCTCCAAGGTTTGAGAAAGAATTATATGAATCAATTTTGCTGATACCTGCTCACAACGGGACTGACGTTCTCACAGTGAAAGCAGTAGATGCAGACTCTGACAGTTTCTCAAAAATCACATACAGTATAGTCGACGGAAATAACCAGGAGACATTCAGTATTGATTCTTCTACTGGCTTAATTTCAGTTCAAGATGCAGCCAGTCTTAAAGGCCAGTTTGAACTGACGGTCAGAGCATCTGATGGGATGCTAAAAGGTACTGCAATAGTAAAGATAAAAGTGTCAATTTTAAAGGAAAGTGGCCTAACATTTGCTCAGAGCTTGCACATGTTTTCAGTGTTGGAAAATACTACACTCACAGAAACTTTAGGTATTGTGAAAGCATTTGGAAATCAGCTGAATGAACCTATATTTTACTATATATTAAATCCAGATAAAAGGTTTAGAGTAATTGAAACATCTGGCGCTTTTCAAACCACTGCAATGGCATGTGACCGTGAAGAACAGGAAGAATATGAATTTGTTGTTGAGGCACGTGATCTGCGTAATCCTCCCAGAGTTGCACATACATTAGTTAAAATTACTGTTGAGGACATTAATGACAATGCACCAAATTTTGTCCATTTACCATACCTGGCAACAGTCCAAGATGATGCAGAACCAGGTGATGTTATCTATCAAGTTACTGCTGAAGATAAGGACACTGGAGAAAATGCAGTCATCCATTACAGCCTTGTTGATCATTATAAATACTTCTGGATTGATCCCTACCTTGGGGACATTTCTCTCAGTGAGCATCTTGATTCTGATGCAGCAGATAAATATACATTATCTGTTATAGCTCAAGACAGAGGAGATCCTCCGCTTTATGCACAGACTGAAGTTGTTATCACTGTCAGGGATAAAATAACCCCAAGATTTGAAAAACCGTACTACAGAATCAGCGTCCCTGAAAACATCTCTCCGAACACACCAATTCTTCATGTGCATGCTAGCAACCCATCAGGATTCCGTGTGATCTACAACATTGTCACACAGAGAGCACTGCATCTCTTCTCTATTGAATTTAAGGCTGGGGTTCTGAACGTGATTGATGCGTTGGATTATGAAGACCTAACAAAGCATGTGCTGACTGTGCGGGCCACAGATTCAGTGATTGGATCTTATGCAGAAGCAATTGTTGATATTGAAGTTGAAGATGTTAATGACAACCCTCCCATGTTTACCGAAAAGGTCTATGGTTCAGCATTATCTGAGGCCTCAGTTATCGGTACCTCTGTGGTACAGGTCAGTGCAAGTGATGCCGATTCTGGAAGGAATAAAGTTATCAGCTATCAATTTACAGCTATTACTAATAGTTCAGAATACTTCCATATTGATACTAGAAACGGCCTTGTCACAACAGCACGTACACTGGATTATGAAAAGACCCAACATTATAGCCTCACAATCAGGGCTATAGATAACGGTATTCCACCATTAAGTAGTGATGTGCTCCTGAATGTGAACATTTCAGATTTCAACGATAACCCACCTACGTTTCGCCAGAATCAGTGTGAGACTACTATAAGTGAAGTGGCTACATGTGGCCATTTTGTTATACGAGTGCAGGCAAGAGATCCAGACAGCATAGATATTGATAAACTGGAGTACATCATCACAGAAGGAAATGAACAAAGACATTTTATAATTGGAACAAAATCCGGAATCATTTCTGTGTCCAATTCTTGTAAGAAAATATTAGAATCAAATTATCACTTAAACGTGTCTGTTTCAGACCGGGTTTTCAGACGATCTATACCAGTTCAGATAAGAACTTCGAAGACAAATAAATTCAAGCCCATATTTGATCAAAACATGTATGAGATTGAGCTTGCTGAAAATGCTGAGGTGGGGACACATGTAATTGAGCTGAAAGCCGTCGACAGAGACTCTGGTCCATATGGCCACATTGACTATACAATCATAAATAAGTTAGCCAGAGAGAAATTTAGCATCGACAATCATGGTCGTATTTTAACGTCACAGAAATTGGACCGTGAAAATTCAACAGAAAAGGTAATTGCTGTTAAAGTGATGGCAAAAGATGGAGGTGGTAAAGTGGATTTTTGCACTGTGAATATTATATTGACTGATGAGAATGACAATGCACCTCAATTCCAAGCCGCTGAATACAAAATTCATGTTCCTGCCAGCACTCTTAAGGGTGCTCCGGTAATCCAGATCGTAGCTATTGATGCAGATGAAGGAATGAACGCAGATGTCAGCTATTCTGTTGCCTCCAGTGAAGACAGAGTTGAAGATATATTGGAGATAAATCCTCTTACTGGATTTATCACAATCAAGGAGAGTCTGATTGGGTTGGAGAACAACTCGTTTACTTATTACGTGAAAGCACAAGATGGGGGCTCTCCACAGCAGGATTCCTGCGTTCCTGTTCTTGTCAAAGTTATCCCGCCTGACCTATCAATTCCACGATTCTCTGAACCACTGTACACTTTCTCAGCCTCAGAGGATCTTCCAGCGGGGTCAGAAATTGGTGTAATCACAGCAGAAGCTGACCAACCAGTTATTTACAGTCTGGTAAAGGGAAATACTGATGAAAGTAACAAAGGTGGAGTATTTACCCTTGATCAAAACACTGGAACATTGAAAATTGGGAAGAACATAGACCATGAAAAGACCAAATGGTACAAAATTGATGTAATTGCTCAGTGTTTCCATGGAGATTTAGAGGTTGCTTCTTCAGTGTCTATCAGCATCCAGGTAAAGGATGTCAATGATAACCAACCTATATTTGAGGCAAATCCTTATAGAGCCTTCATCCCAGAAAACATGCCAGTAGGGACCACAGTCATACAGGTGACTGCCAATGACCAGGACACAGGAACGAATGGACATGTTACCTATCGATTGTCTAATGAATTTGATGATGTTACCAATGTTTTTGCCATCGATGGAGACAGTGGGTGGCTGACAACCTTGAAGGAACTGGACTGTGAAACAAAGAACAGTTACAAGTTTGCCGTGGTGGCGTTTGATCATGGAGGAAAAGTCCAAATGTCCTCAACTGCCATCATAGAAGTTGAGGTAACTGATGAAAATGACAATTCTCCACAGTTCACAAGCAACATCTACAAGGCTACAGTCAACGAAGACAGCAAACCTGGGGAAGTGGTTGTTGTTCTTACTATGGTGGATGCTGATATTTCAGAATCCAATCGACATGCTACCTGCTACATTACAGGTAGGTCTTTGGTATAATGTATTCATTTAGATATTGATGTTTAGGAAGGCAGATAACATACTGTGACCACTGAGCTTGGAAGGGTGCACTGGTTACTTTTCTAGTGCCACTCTCCTGGCTACAACTAAATTTAAATTTAAAGTTTTATGATATGGCCAAGTATATAGTCTCAGACATTCAGGGTTTAAAACAAGTCAGTCAAGTTTCCTTAGTGAACAACAAATAACTGGTTTATTACCAAAACAAATCTACTCACACAAAGATGCCAAAATAATTGGCAAACAGTTTGGATTATGAATATATAACATAACATATATATTATGCATTATTCTAAGAAATTTAATGTTCATACTTAAGTTTGAAGAGAAACGAAAATAATTCTTCAGTATTCACTTTAAAGTATTTTGGCCAAGTAATAGTTAAATTCATGAAAGAAGGATAAGTCACAGATTGACCCAAACGATTTTCTGATTAGAAGGGTATCTGACCCTAAGGTCATTCCACACACACATGTTGTTGGCACTGAGGTATCTTTCTCAAAAAGTGATAATTGTCAGAGTTCCCTTTGCTTCAGATGTTGGGATAAATTTTAAGAAAATTCCCTTCAGGAACTCTCCCTAAGTGGTAAAGATTATTTTTGGTTGGATTTCAGTTCACACACTTTACTGAGAGATGTCACGAAGAAAGAGAGAGAGAGCAATGGAAGGTACTTAGACAAGTTACAAATTGTGTTTCAAAGTTTAAAAAAATGCAGTTGTCTTATTCCACAACTTTTGCCATGTGACCTCTCTATGCGTTTCCCCCGGCTGTAAAACCCATCCAGCTCCCTGCAGTTTTTAAGTGCAACATTGCTCCTGTTGTACACTGTGCCTTTTCATTAGCAAAGTGTCCTTTGTTTAAAAAGTTCAAGATATATTGGATCCACATAAACCTTTTAAAATAATTAATGTTGGTCATGTATCTCTCTAACTATATCAATATCAAAATAATAGGTACAATTTTCAGAGTTGATCACCTGCCCATTGTGTAAACTGTGTCAAGAGTGTAGTGCTGAAAAAGCACAGCCAGTCAGGCAGCATCTGAGGAGCAGGAGCATCGATGTTTCAGGCATAAGCTTCATTCCTGATGAAGGGCTTATGCCTGAAACATCGATTCTCCTGCTCCTCGGATGCTGCCTGACCTGCTGTGCTTTTTCAGTACTACACTCTCGACTCTGATCTCCAGCATCTGCAGTCCTCAGTTTCTCCCATTGTGTAAACCGCCTGGTGTCTTTCCAACAGCTAGATAAAACAACAGAGGATGAGACAATTTCACATATTTCTTTCACACCCTTCTTGAAAACTGGGAATGAGGATCAGTTCAGGAATTATTGGATAGTTATTTTCATCTTGGCAGTCAAAGGCATTTACAAAAATGATAATCTGAAGTAAAATTAATGGTCACTTGGACAAATGTGGATTCATGAAGGAAAGCAACCACAAGCTTTAAAAGGAAAAATTGTATATCATTGATTTAATTGAGTTCTTTAATGAGGCAATACCAAAGGTTAATGGATGTAATGTCATTAATGTGGTGTGCATGGATTCTTTAATGGTATTTGATAAGAGTGCCACACAATAGTGAAGTCAAATAAGAAGGACAGGGGCAGCATGGATACAAAGTTGATTCAGTGACAGGAAACAGCAATGTAGTCATTGAAAGTAAGCATGCAGGTACAGCAAGCAGTTAGAAAGGCACATGGTACGTTGACCTTCTTTGCAAGCGGCTTGAGTACAGGAACAAGGAACTACAAAATCGTGAACTCCCTCCCTTGTAGGATCGTAGATGTACCTGCACCAAATGAACTACAGTGGTTCAAGAAGGCAACTCACCAAACCTTCTAAAGGGTAATTATGGATTTAGGAATGGGCAATAAGTGTTAACCCAGTCAATGAAGCCTATATCTCCTGATTTGAAAAAAAGACCTGCATAGGGCCTTGGTGAGACTACATCGAAAACATTGTGTGTAATTTTGGACTCCTTATATATCAAAAAATACATACTTGCCATTGGGGAAGGGCAGCAAAGATTCACCAGACTGATTCCTGGATGACAGGGTTTGTCATTTGAGGAGAGATTGAGTTGAATAGGCCTGTATTCACCAGGGTTTAGAAGAGTTGGATCTGAAATGTATTGCTTGAGAATGTGGTGGAGGCAAATTCAATCATGGTTTTAATGATAGAATTAGATAATTAGATAATTATCCAACAAGATATGATTTGCAGGGCTAAGGGGCTAAGAAGGGACTAAGTGGACTATTCTTGCAAAGCACTGGCATGGACATGAAAGGCTGAATGACCTCCTTCAGCACCTCATTCTAAGACATTGTGTCTAATGTTTCACAATTAAGAAAATTCAATTATGTGTCAATCCAAATTTGTTTCATTAGATGGCGATCCTCTGGGCCAGTTTGCTCTTGAGAACTTTGAAGGCCAGTGGCGAGTTTATGTAAAGGAAGCTCTGGACCGAGAGGAGAAAGAAAAATACATTCTAAATATCACGGCCACTGATGGCAAGTTTATAACTGAATCAGCAGTCGAGGTCCTTGTTCATGATGTTAATGATAACAGCCCACACTGCAAACAGGTAATTATCCTGCACCATAAAGAATGGCTACGCATTTAACCAAACATCCATCAATGTTATGGTGCGGGAGTAGCAGAAACGCTAGCACTTCCTGGCTATTAACTCCTTTGCACTGCAGCAAATGCATCAAAACATTCAAGATTTCATTAATGAACGTATTTCCTTATCCAAAATCTGAATCTCCAGATAAATCTTGACACACCGGGAGTTACCTAAGCTCTTCTAGAGAATACAATGGTGTCATTCTTCCCCTAGGACAATGTGTTCTGAATTCCTCCTCCAGCTTCAATACCCATCGTACCCTGAAGATGCATAAGCATTGTGGGATGTGTGCATTTGGCACAATACTTATCAACGCTCAGTAGAAAAGTACTGTATAATCATTTGAAACATATGTCACTGCTTCCATATATCTATTTCATTTTGATGTTCGGCTTTCTTTTCACAGCTCACATACACTGAAATCGTTTCAGAAGGGGCACCTTGGGGTCAGTTCATTTTGAAGGTTTCTGCAACAGACTCAGACGCTGGCACCAATGCTCAGATAACTTACACTCTGCACGGGCCAGGCGCAAACAAGTTTCGACTTGATCCACAGACAGGTAAAGAAATAAACAGTTGGGTTCAAAGTTTATATATAAATAACACAATGGTATTTAACCATAACAAATGAAAAACTGATATGTAACCCTGCAGCCGAGAGGCTTGCAAGTCGTTAATGAGTGCTGGACAGACTTTGCACCTGCATTGACCGCAGCACAATTTAGCAGCAAAGTGTAGGGTTAGAAACATAGAAAATGCTGAAGGTTAAAAGACCAGAGTCCAACTGGAATGTCTTTCAATATTGTGATAGTTACTTGATGCAGTGCGAAAGGTGTTGATGATTGTTTTGAGGTATTTTCTTGTCAACTTGTTTAGCAATGTTATTATACACCTCTGGAGCAAGTGAGACTTGAAGCTGGGCCTCCAGGTCAAAGGGTAGAGGCAGTACCACTGTGCCATAAGACCCCTCATTTTGAGTTTCCATGTTGTATTTAAATCTATTCAATTCTAATTGTGTCTACTGTTCAACCGAAATGGGCAGTGATAATGACAGCTGCCCCAAGGCAAAAAGAGACAGATATTTGAGAAGAGTATGAGCAAAGTGAAGCCAATTCATACAGTTAATCCTCAGACAGCAAAAGCCATGACTGTTAAGAAAGATAATGATACATAGATTAACCAAAGAGATTTTCTAGTTTATCACCAGATTTCTTCTTCAGTTTTCTTTCCATTGTCTTTCAATATGTAGTGGTAACCCTTGAGTACTTCATCATGTGGCTACTCTTAATGGATGAGCCGACACCCTTAGCCCAACTGGTCTTTGTAAGCACAGCAGCATCAAAACTGAGGCTAGTCCTGCTCTTATTTGTCAACCATGGGTGCAGACTTCCAGGAGCGGTAGTTAGTTGGTAATGTTGAGTGAGAATCCTCAATAACCCAGGTTCCCTGAGCCCAATTGTAGCATTCCAAACACCAACCCAGATGTGTTAACTTCGACTCCAACTGGTGATTAAACCATGGACTTTCCAGTTTGGCATGTTCCAGTTTAGACAGTCGATGAATCACTTGACTGATCAGGGAGCTGTTAAGGATTTGAATGTCAGTTTACATTTTAGTAACTCTTGTTTCTGTTCCTTGCCTCAGGAGAATTGATGACAGTTGGCATTTTGGACCGTGAGAGTCAAGCTGTGTATAATCTGGTTGCAAAAGCATCTGATGGGAGTGGCCTATTTTGCGAGGCAGATATAAGCATTACATTACAGGATGTGAATGACAATCCTCCCAAATTCTCAGCAACTCAATATGCAGTATCTGTCTTCGATAACACCACTGTCAAGACTCCTGTGGCAGTTGTCCATGCCAGAGATCCCGATGTTCGTAAGTATTTTGTCAGAGAGAGTCATAGAGTCATAGAGATGTACAGCACAAAAACAGACCCTTCGGTCCAACTTGTCCATGCCTGCTAGATATCCTAACCTAATCTAGTCCCACCTGCCAGCACCCGGCCCATATCCATCCAAACCCTTCCTATTCATATACCCATCCAGATGCCTTTTAAATGTTGCAATTGTACCAGCCTCCACCACATCCTCTGGCAGCTCATTCCATACACGTACCACCCTCTGTGTGAAACATTTGCCCCTTAGGTCCATTTTACATCTTTCTCCTCTCACCCCAAACCTATGCCCTCTAGTTCTGGACTCCCTCACCCCAGGGAAAATACCTTGCCTATTTATCCTATCCATGTCCCTCATGATTTTATAAACCTCCAAAAGGTCACCCCTCAGCCTCCGACGCTCCAGGGAAAACAGCCCCAGCCTGTTCAGCCTCTCCCTATAGCTCAAATCCTCCAACCCTGGCAACATCCTTGTAAATCTTTTCTGAACCCTTTCAAGTTTCACAACATCTTTCCGATAGGAAGGAGACCAGAATTGCAAGCAATATTCCAATAGTGGCCTAACCAATGTCCTGTACAGCCGCAACATGACCTCCCAACTCCTGTACTTAATACTCTGACCAATAAAGGAAAGCATACCAAATGCCTTCTTCACTATCCTATCGACCTGCGACTCCACTTTCAAGGAGCTGTGAACCTGCACTCCAAGGTCTTTGTTCAGCAACACTCCCTAGGACCTTACCATTAAGTTTATAAGTCCTGTTAAGATTTGCTTTCCCAAAATGCAGCACGGTGGCTCAGTGGCTAGCACTGCTGCCTCACAGCACCAGGGACCCGCGTTCAATTCCCGCCTCGGACAACTGTCTGTGTGGAGTTTGCACATTCTCCCCGTGTCTGTATGGGTGCTCCGGTTTCTTCCCACAGTCCAAAGATGTGCATGTCAGGTGAATTGGCCATGCTAAATTGCCCGTAGTGTTAGGTACGTTAGTCAGGGGTAAATGTAGGGGAATATCTGGGTAGGTTGCTGTTCGGAGGGTTGGTTTGGACTTGTTGGGCCGAAGGACCTGTTTCCATATTGTAGGAAATTAATCTAAACCTCGCATTTATCTGAATTAAACTCCATCTGCCACTTCTAAGCCCATTGGCCCATCTGGTCCAGATCCTGTTGTAATCTGAGGTAACCTTCTTCGCTGTCCACTACACCTCCAATTTTGGTGTCATCTGCAAACTTACTAACTCTACCACTTATGCTCGCATCCAAATCATTTATGTAAATGACTAAAAGGTAGAGGATCCAGCACTGTTTCCATGCTGTACATCCCTGTGACTCAATGACAATGAAGAAAACAGTAGGATCACTTAGCAGGTTGTCTAGCATCCGCTTAGAGAACTGACAAACCTGTATTATAGATGTGCAGTATACTTCATAGGTGAAAATTAAAAGTCAGGCAAAGACATTAAACATTTTTTATTTTAGAAACTGTGTGGGAACAGGTCATTCAGTCCAACATGTCCACATCAAACCTCCGAAGAGCATCCCACTCAGACCCATCCCCTACCCTATCCCTGTAACCCTGCATTTCCCATGGCTAACACACCTGACCTGTACATCCTTGGACACTGTGGGAAATTTAGCATGGCCAATCCACCTAACTTTCACATCCTTGGACACTATCGGTAATTTAGCATGGGAAATACACCTAACCTGCTCCTCTTTGGACTTTGGGAAGAAACTGGAGCACCTGGCAGAAACTCATGCAGTCATGGGGAGAACATTCAAACTCCACAGACAGTCACCCGAGGCTAGAATCAAACCCAGGTCTCTGGTGCTGTGAGGCAGCAGTGCTAACCACTGTGCCATAGATTGTCTGTGATAATCTGTTACATCACTTACAATTCCTCATATTTTTTAAAAAACTTCTTATTCACATTTTCAAATTTCATCAAAATACTAATTATTTTACCAATTATAAATACCAAAAATATTTCAGTCTTGAAGAAGAATCTGCAGTTGAACTGTTCTGCATTGACTAATCATTAATATATTTCATTTAGCATTGTTACATTTGGTTTTCACTATATTCAAAACTAATATTCATCTCTGTCAAACCTGTGATTTCACATTCAGAAACAAGTTCGGCTCCAGATTGAATGTGCAGAGTCTAAACTCGTGTTTAACCAAATTGCATTCAAAGTTCATGTTCCATCAAGCTCAGTTTAAGCTCCTCAGTGTCTTAATGACCTCTGGGGTTGCTGGAGGTGTGATGTTATTTCCCTAACTGCAAAACTGATAGCAGATCATCTAGCAGACGCAAAATTCTGCAAGATTTACAACTTGTAGGATAATTCAGTGAGCAGAAAGGTGTGGATGAAGGGTTTGTTATACGGGTAAGGATTCACTGTCCTTTCCTGTATGATGAAACAGAGTTAGTGTTCGCCCAATACAATGTGCAGACACTGAAGACTTTTCTCTTGGAATGAGTATGTATAGCAAGGGGTTAGTTCTTCCCCAGAGTATGCTAATGTATGTGTACATTAAATGTGCCATAAAATGGGTTTGCAGAATTGGTTGTTGGTAGCATAGTATGATGATGCAAGTGACTTAAGGTGAATTTGCTACCTTTTCATTGTAGAGTTGCAGAGATTGAGTCTGAGTCATGGAAGAGATTCTCAAGCTGTCCTCCATCTGCCAGGCTTAAACTTTGTGTTAGGATAATCATGGTTATTCTTTCCTAATATTGTTTTCCACCTCAACAGGTCTCAATGCAGAAGTCACATATTCCTTAGTGGACTCGGCAAATGAATATTTCTCCATTGATGAGCTCTCAGGTGTCATATATCTGGCAAAGTCTTTATACAAGGAACAGCAGAAAGCTTTTAACTTGATGATTCAGGCCACAGACCATGGCCTTCCACAGAGACTCTCTTCATTTGTCAATGTGGTGGTTTCAGTCATTGGCATTGAAGAGTTCATTCCGGTCTTCATACAAAAGGAGTACATTGCCAGCATCCCTGAGAATGTGAGCAAAGGCATAGAGATACTGAGTGTGTCAGCACTAACCCAAGATGCCACTAACGATGCACAGATCCTTTACACTATCACAAATGGCAATGACCATGGCAAGTTTCTTATTGATGCCAAAACAGGTAAACTTGTGTGTTTTAAATCTATTTTGTTCTGAAAGTAACTGATTTAATACTGCAATATTTGCTGAGCATATGCAAAGAATTTGTCTGTTAGTTTCATGATTTTTTTTGCTGTTGTACAAGAAATACCAATAAATGAAGGACTTACTGATATGTGATCATGCTGTGTAAGATTGTACGTAACATGAATAAATAGGAACTTGCAGTGTGTGAGGTGCATAGGAGAGCATCATGCCACACAAAGTGTATGGACTGTTAATGGGTAAGAAGATTATCATTGAACCACAGGGTATTTATGCTTATTTAAGCAGTTCATATCCAAGGACCATCATGGATATTTTCACATATAATATTAGTACATGAGGCCAACTTTAGACATGAACTTGCTTTCTTGAGCCAGAACATGTTGTGAAGCCAGGTGCTGGGCTAGTGATCAAACTAACTCTAACAATACTTAATACCAACCCTTCTAGTTTGGAAGTGCAGCATGTCCAACACATAACTAAAATGCTCAGGTCTTTATTGCATCAGTGGTAGGATGATTGATCTTAAATTGGCTAGTAAATAGTAAAATTTCATGTTAAAATTATCATGCTGGCCTGGCAGGGACAAGAGATCATTGAGCTACATTCAGAAGGGTCCTGGACAGGCATTTGCTGGATCGTCAGAACTGTCTTTAATATGAGATGTTAAACTGAAGCTCGGTCAGCCTGTTCAGGTATTGAAGATTTCTCCAAAACTCTTTTTCGAGAAAGGCATTGAGCTGCCTTGGTCCATTTTTTTCTTTACCCTAAATGTAGACAAGTTGATTCATCTCATTGTTGCTTGTCAGAGATGACTGTGTGTACGATGGGTGCTGCATTCACTTACATAGCTTACTGTTTGCACTTCAATATAATTCATTAGCCTGGATTCAGCCATGATCTCACTGAACGTGGAGCAGACTCAATGGGCTGAATAGCCTACTTTTGCTCCCATGTCTTATGGTCTTACTTTCCAATAGCCAAGCAGTTGTTATTTTTGCAAAGATGGGAGTTGCTCATGGGACCCTGAGAAATCCCCATTTTAGCAGAATCCAAAGGAATTTCCTGGGAAATTGAATATGTTGCTGAGCAATCCCTTTCTGCCAAGAGCCCTGTGAAAGTCTCCATTTAACTTGGAGAATTAAAAGTTTCCGATGAAATTAAGTAAATAGTTACTCAGGAAATCTCTGACCCCTGAGCAACTATTCAACTGACCCCATACTTAACTCACACAATCCCAACTGCAGCTCCTCCCATCCCTTACATTCCCCGTAGTCCCTGATCCAGTAGTTCCCTGGGACCTTCCCCTATTCGCAGACAAGACTGCCACCCCCTCCACTTCTGATGGGCTCTTCCTTTCCTATACCAAATCTGAGCCATCCAACCTGCTCCCCCATAGCCAGAACAACCAACTCTATGCTCCTACCAACTGACCCAGACCCGACCCTTCCTCACCCAAATGTCCACTACTGGACCCAACCTGGACCCATACCATTCAGTTCAAAACCTCTCCCCTCATCACCAAACCATGAACCACCGTCCAACCCCTGCCAGATCTGATTTCTCCCATTTGGCACGCTACCCTGCTGGCGTTACCTTTTACATTTCATTACACAGCAGCTGACTGCTGGAGAATGGGGGTCTGGTTTGCCCTGCTCTGACACTTCTGTGCTTAGAGGGAACTGTTGGAATGGAAGAATGGCTCTGCATTTCGGCAGGAGCCCTGA
This sequence comes from Chiloscyllium plagiosum, assembly GCF_004010195.1. Lineage (NCBI taxonomy): Eukaryota > Metazoa > Chordata > Chondrichthyes > Orectolobiformes > Hemiscylliidae > Chiloscyllium > Chiloscyllium plagiosum. The sequence goes on along the minus strand of NC_057723.1, from coordinate 14,758,648 downwards.
TCAGCATCTACTCTCTGAAAACGTGGAACTTCTCCCTTTGTAAAGTACTTGGGGCATAGGGGCAATCCATGTAAGATAGTCACTCCTCAGAAAATAGAGTCCATAATACCTGGGTTGGACTGAGAGGTATGTAATGGCTCTCTGCCTGTTAAAATTCTTACTTTGTTAATCATGGACAGGCAATGAGAAAAGGGTTGAAATAGCTTTGAAGTGATATCCATTAAAGTTAATCGATTTATAAAAACAATGACCAATTCTGTGTACAGGAGCCTTGTATGTGAATGGAAGCCTGGACTATGAATCTTGCCATGAGTATTACTTATCAGTTGAAGGCAATAGGAAGGGAACGCCACTGTTCAGTGACAGCACAATGGTGATCATCAATGTCACTGATGTTAATGACAACTCGCCAAAATTCAGCCATAGTGTATACAGAGCTGAAATCAGTGAGGATGCTGCCCATGAGGAGTTGGTTCTACAAGTAAGTAAACAAAAATTCTATTTTCATTAGCTTTCAAATAAAAATCAGACTGGGAAATAAAATCAAAATTTCTATTGGAAAAGATCATTAATAAGTTATAGCTGCACAATTCAGTCTCTTTACCCGCCTGCCAAATATGATTACATGAGATCTGACTGAGAGCCCATCAAACTATGAAATAAAAAAAACAGAAAGTGATAAAAAAAACTCTGGCAACATCTGTGGAGACAGAGATAGAGTTAGTGTTTCAAGCACAATACAACTTCTTCTGAACTTAAGTAGCTATAAAATTGTTTTGTGTCTACTCCCGTGCAGACGTCAAGTTTCAATCTTTTAGGCTAACGGGCTATAAAGGTATTTTTATCATAAAACAAAATAATCTCTTCATTCCAAACGGGGAGGCAGTGGCCAAGTGGCATTTTTGCAAGACTATCAATCCAGAGGTCCAGATAATATTCTGGAGTTCAAATCCTGCCATAGGAGATGGTGAAATTTGAATTCTATACGAATCTGGAATCAAGAATCTCATGATAATTGACCCAATCATTTGAGGAAAGCACAGCTGGTTCACTAATTTATATTAATGTACATTAGGGAAGGAAACAGCCATCCTTACTTGGTCTGGACTACATGCGACTCCCACTTACAATTGAGGAATACAATTGCCGTTTAACTGCCCTTTGGGCAATGGGTTCTGGCCTACCTAGCAATGCCCATGTTCTGTGAATGACTAAAACAATATAATGTCTGTTTGCTCTGAGCTAGAATTCAACTCCCAAACTGAGTCTACTGTTAGGACTAAAGATTGCTCCTGAATTATAATTAATTCGTTCAATAAAGTGAGACAGGACTTGTCTGCTCATCTTGTCCTCTATCTTTTTCTCTACATGCCCATTAGGTAACAGCTGCTGACAGTGATGGACCGCTAAACAACCGAATCCAATATTCAATATTGGATGGTGATCCCAACCAGCATTTTAGAATAAACTCGAAAAGCGGGGAGATTGTGTTATCGCAGCACCTTGATAGGGAAGAGGTAAGTAGAAAATATATCACAGAAATCCAGGAAGGTACAATCAATAAACCATTGTCATTCCCAGAGTATAGTCTCCAAATAAGAATGTAGCCACTGGGTGGCATAATGGACAAGGATATTTATCTTCCTGATGAAATTTATCAGAGTATTTAATGTGAAAATTCTTCTTCCAGCTCTAAAAGCTGACTTCAAATTATTAGCAGAAAGAAATTATACCAGTCCCCTTTTTGGCAAATTTGGTCAGAAACAGTGGTAGGAAGACCCTGGACTTCTGATGTCAGAAATCATGTTTACTATGCAACAGACATGAGGCTCATTACTTTATTTCAAAGGTTCAACTGAATTAACAAAGTCACAGCTAAATATAATTTCCAGGCTGTACTGGTTATAAGAAAACTTCATCCTAAAAATGGCCACAAAATATTATTGGCAGTAATTGGGATCTGTTAATGCTGCTGAAGAAAATGTGGATCAGTAGCCCAACATTAGCCACAGAGCAGGCTGCTTTCAGGCAGAATCCAAGGAACTAGGATATTTTGTTTAAGACCTTGCAGAAGGCATCCTGTGTTTGTTACTGTCACAGTCAGTGCATGTGAGTCTTATCTTGTGTCTTCTTCATTCAAAAGGCAGTAGATCATTAAATCACTACAGTGCGGAATCAGGCCATTTTGCCCATTAAGTTTACACCAGCCCTCTGAAGGGCATCCAACCCAAAGCCACCCTCGACCCTGTAACCCTGCATTACCCATAGCTAATCCATTTAGCCTGCACATCTCTGGACAATATGGGTAATTTAGCATGCCCAATCCTACTCACTTGCAAATCTTTGTACTGTGGAAGGAAATCAGAGCACCTAGAAAAACTCACGTAGACACAGGGAGAAAGTGCAAGCTCCATACAATCATCTGAGGCTGGAATCAAACCCGGGTCCCTGGTGCTGCAAGGCAGTAGTACTAACCACTGAGCCACCATGCCACTCTTACCTACTTTTGGAAATATTGTATATGTAATAATATGTAGATTGTTCATCAGCAGAGCTTGCTGACAATAAGGATTCTTATTGTGCACATTTGATTCTGGCTTCCATCCAACGTTTCATCACCTGGGAAGAGACAGGTTAATTAACTGCTGGAAATATCAAAGCCTATCCTAACTTGCACATGAAAACTGTCCATAAGGTAACACTTGCCAACCATTGTCATCAAAAAAGGATCAGGACTGAGAACATCAGATGATGTATTGTACCCCTCCCTTGCCCAAGGTTGCTGGGGCCAATTTTATCACTAGTCTCTCCTGCACTGTTAGTCCAGTGAACAGAGATCAGACTAAGAAAGACATGGGACTTCTCTACGTTAAATGAAACATTACAACACCACTAGAAGACATTCACTCAGTGAAGCCCAAGTATTGTATATTTTATCTGCTGTAACCTGCAGAGTGGTAATAAAGCAATGTAAGTATTTTAAGTTTACTTTGTTATAAATGTAAAACGGTCTGTGACGATTACTGTCTCTTCTCCAGATATCTAGTTATTCCTTGACAGTCCGGGCTACAGACAATGGCAAGCCTCCGCTATTCAGTCACACTACAGTCAACATCCAAGTGTTAGATGTAAATGACAATCCACCAATGTTCTTTCAGTTCAACTACAGTGTGGTAATTCAGGTAAGTGTGAATAGATTTCAGCCATGACCTCAGCCATGACCTTAATAATAACAACTTGTACTTCAATGGCACTTTTAATGTAGCAAAGAATTCAGAGAACTTCACAGAAGCATTATCAAACAAAACCTTCTCACATCTGGAGGTATTATGGCAGGTGACTGAAATCTTGAACAAAAGGGTAGGTTTTCAGGACCATCTTAAAGGAGAAGACAGAGCTGGAAAAGCAGAAAAGTTTAGGAAAGGAATTCCAGAGTTTAGGTCCTGGATTGCTGAACACATGGTTGTCCATTAAGGATTGATTAAAATCAAGGATGTCAGACTGCAGGAGGTTATAGTTGGTGGGAGTAGGGGCAGGAAGGTATTTATAAAAAAATGATGAGAATTTTAAATTTGAGGTATTTCTAAACCAGGAGCCAATGTAGATTATCATGTTATTTTATCCAATCCAGCTGTTTTTGGGTATGGTACAGCTTTCCAGTTTTAAAATGGGTTAGCATAGGAAGCTACAGATTGGCATGAAGTAAATGTAGTGATCACAGGTTAGCAAGAATTACATATTTTATCACTACTGCTCTTCATCTGTTGTATGTCAACTATGTTCAATTCAGCCAGAGTCTAACAACTCTTCCAACCAAACGTCAGAGGTGACCATTTTTTTCCCAACGTCTTGTGGATATTTGAGTCATGGAGTCATAGGGTTTTGCAACATGGAAAGAGGCCCTTTAGCCCATCATCAACCACCTATCTACTATAGTGTTGTTTTTCAGCAGTTGATCTGTAACCTGAGCAAGAGTAGAATGTGCCCACTGCCTCAATCCTTTCAGAGCCTGGAATGGCAATGTGGCATTGAGACAATGGGCACATTCTACCCTTCCCAGTAACAGGAATCCCGCCTCCCATCCCTAGAAAGCTGATAAAATCCAGCTGCTTCTGTGCAATAAGTTCAAACTGATGGAAATCAATTGTGACACTTAAGTAGCCAATAAAGGACATCCCTTGTCACCACTGGCATTTTACCAGTTCTGGGTGTGCCCTCTGCCACTTGGAGAGCTTGCTAGGTGGATGCTGCATTTGTTCCTGAGGGGGTCTGCTAATCAGGTACTGGAGGAGTTCAGAATTCCCCTCCCTCACCCAGCTCCATCAACCAAGACTCAAAACTAACCCAGTCTCAGTCAGCGTATTGCAAGGGTCATGTCCATCACTACAAATGAGTGTAGTCGCTGCAGTTACTACATACCCAGTGGCAGAGCTAAGGCAGTGGAGCTGCTGGCTTTCTTTGCTAACTGGTCGCTGTCAAGGCAGACTTGGGCCTCTTAAAGGGATAGAAATCCTGATAGTAACTATCAGCTGCCAGATTGGCCTAAAACCTAGAAAGGCGGAGGTGGGTACTGCAGATGTTGGAGATCAAAGTCAAGATTAGAGTGGTGCTGGAAAAGCACAGCAAGTCAGGCAGCATCTGAGGAGCAAGAAAATCACGTTTCGGGCAAAAGCCTTTCACCAGGAAGCCCTCGATTTTCCTCCCAGAAAAGGCTTGCCCACAAGCTTTCTGAACTGATGTTGGGGCCCCTGTCATCTCGGAGAAAGTGAGGACTGCAGATGCTGGAGATCAGAGCTGAAAATGTGTTGCTGGAAAAGCGCAGCAGGTCAGGCAGCATCCAAGGAACAGGAGAATCGACGTTTTGGGCATGAGCTCTTCTTCAGGGATGAGGAGAGTGCCAAGCAGGCTAAGATAAAAGGTAGGGAGGATGGACTTGGGGGAGGGGTGTTGGAAATGCTCCTTGGATGCTGCCTGACCTGCTGCACTTTTCCAGCAACACATTTTCAGCCCCTGTCATCTCAACAAACTTCAGCCCTGTGTCTGCAATTGCCATTAATGTACAGGAAAGAAGACAAAATTGAAATCTCAGTCTTGATTGAAGATGAAATGCTGAGACAAAATCCAACAGGAAAGGAGTGGATAAGGCAGATGTGGAGAATAAGCATCCTGCCTACTCATTGGGAGCCCAAGTGGAGACAGTTACGTGCAAGGGCCAGCATCCATTTGAATGATAGTGTTTCTGTATTTTCAACTAATGGAGAATGGCCCAGACTGGACAGTCAATGAGGGAGAACCAAAGCAGTAGTGAAGTAATGGTGACCACTAATGCCATGTGATCATTAATTCTCTTTGCAAATTTGTTATAAACTAAATGCAATTTTTCCTTTCTCAGGAGAATGAGGCAATAGGCTCGAGCGTATTGCAACTGTTGGTAATAGACCGGGATTCCGACTTCAACGGTCCACCATTCTTCTTCTCGATTACAGCCGGCAATGAGGGGAATAACTTTCACATTGACCAGCAGGGACTGCTGAAGACGCAAGCTCGCCTTCAACAGAAAGTGAGGGACCAATACATTCTGCAAGTTCAGGTAAATCTAAAATATCTTACACCCTTAATCCTTTCCTAAGGCACTGACTGTTCGGTTAAAAAGGCCGACTGCCAATTTGCCATATCAGCAATAAGAGCGGTCGACTTTTACGAGGTGCCCTCATATCTTTAGGCTGCTGGCGATGAATAAACATCAACACATCGCCTTACCTGCACCATCAGATCTTCGAAGATACAATTGAATATTATCTCTGCTGCACTAAACAGCATTCCTCCTACCTGTTCAGGCAAATCCTAAATTGGCACTGTTACAAAATTAGCAAACAATAGTGCCATTGATGATTTCCCTGCTGAATAACTGACCTATTCTTTGCACATTGAACAATCTCATTAGAGCACACATTATTCCATTCACCACAGACATGAACTTCTCCAGGTATTTTGCTTCAATACCAAGTATAATAAGACTTCAGTTGATGTTTCTAATAATCCATTTAACTACAGGTACACCTTTGCAGGCTCAGGCATTGTGAATGGGAAAAGATTAAAGAGTGGGTTATGATATTAGATACATCTGCTGGTTTAGCAAATGAAAGCCTCAAAGAGTCAGGCAGTGTCTCATATTGACACACATCCAGAACTGTTAAGCTAGTATGTTTTTTCACTAAATCCTGTCTGCAATAACTGTAGCAAGAAACAGGGAGAAAGAAGTGACACAATGTCATTTATTTTTAAGTCATTATTTTCTTCAGGTTACAGACAGCGGTCAGCCACCTTTGTCATCCTCATCTTTTATAAACGTTCGAGTGACTAAGGAAAGTCGTTATCCACCGTCAGTGTATCCACTGCAAGTCTTCATTGTGACCTCCAACAGCAAGTTCCCTGGAGGATTCATTGGAAAAATTCACGCAACAGACCTTGACCTTCACGATACTCTCACATACAGCACAGTGCCAGGATTAATGACTGATGGCTTGTTTTCCATTGGTGGTGCAGATGGCAAAGTGTTGGCAGAACATGCCTTAGAAGCAGGACACTATTCATTCAATGTAAGTGTCACCGACCGCAAGTTCATCACCACAGTGGGCGCACAAGTGCATGTCACGCATGTGACACCAGACGTACTTGACCATGCTATTCTGGTGGAACTGGCACAGCTCACACCAGAGAAGTTCATCAGTGATCACTGGCAGAAATTTCAGGGATCCCTGGCAAAACTCCTCCAGGTTACCAAACAGGACGTTGAGCTCATCAGTATGCAGCCAGCACAGGGTTCTCCTAACTTAGATGTGCTTCTGATCATAAAAGAGTCAGAAGGCTCTTTTTATAAATCTGAGGTTCTGCAGCAGAAGCTCACTTCCTTTGCTGAGAACTTGGAGAAGTGGGACGGAATTCGGATAGAGAGCGTGGTTCACCGCTGTTCCAATCACAATTGTGCCCGACAACACTGCAAAGGGAAATTTCATCTGGATATGGAAAATGTATTAACGTACACAACAACAATTCTAAGCTTCATTGTTCCCCGACATCTTCACTCTCAGCCCTGCTCATGTAATGGTAAGATTTCTTTGTACGATCATTAAATTAGAGTGTTGGTCTAATTTTCCCTCTACTCTTTTTACAAGGTGTCTACCTTGACACAGCTGTAGCACTCTCACCCTGAGTCAGTAGATTTTGGGTTCTGCCATTTCATAAGCTCAAGCACATAATGAGTAAGTGTGCATTCCAGTGTAGCACAGAGTGAGTTCTTCCACAGTATGTGTCCTGGCTAACGTTTATTCTTCAACCCATGCAAAGTGATTACTTCTATCGGGAAATTGGCTGCCATTGCATGCCTCCATTACAGAGACTTCTGACCAAACAGTACTCAAATGATTTTTAACGCAGCTCTTCTGAAAGGCAATGTATAAATGAAAAATCTTTGTGAAGACTTGTATTAAAGTACAAAGTTAAAAATCACACAACACCAGATTATAGTCCAACAGGTTTAATTGGATGCCCTAGCTTTCGGAGCACCGCTCCTTCATCAGGTGATTGATGAAGGAGCGGTGCTCCGAAAGCTAGTGTGCTTCCAATTAAACCTGTTGGACTATAACCTGGTGTTGTGTGATCTTTAATTTTGTACACCCCAGTCCAACACCAGCATCTGCAAATCATGTTTTAAAGTACCTCTGCTAACCTGTTTAAAACTGAAATTACATTCATGAACATAAATTGTGAAAAGCAGCAAATTATTTCATATGGGGGGGGCGGTGGAGGGCATCATGATTGAGCCTAGTACCTACATAAATGTGTACATACACAGATTATAAAATATATATATATATTCCAAAAGTTGTCAAGTCAACTATAAGACCTTCACTACTACCACAGCAAACTCAGCAACCCTGAGAACTAAATCTGTGATTTCTGTTTATTCAGGATCAGGAAGTATATTTATTCACTGAGCATTATGAGGAAGATCCAAAAGTCTAAATAGAGTTAAAATATTATTTACACAGATATCGAGATAAATTTTAGTGTCACTCAACAAGTCGAAGTATACAGATAACTGTTCTTTTGAATATAGGTTTTGATCAATGATTTACCTGCATATTATTGTCTTGATATACAGACGATATACTGTCTACTGTGTATTTCAGTCTATCAATGTTCCATCTGTGCTTTATAGCATAACATTTAACAAGTGATATGCACATCTCCAAACAGCTGCATCACACCTCTTTCCCTCAATTAAGATCCTTGTCCTCAATTTTAAATCGTTCTGTGACCTTACCTCTTAGAACGTCTCCAGCTCTATGATCCCAGAAGATATCCTATGGTCATTCAACATTCATTTTTCTGCTCCATCTACTCCACCTTCAATTGCCCTTGCTTCAGCCATTTTGCCACTGTCGACTGGAAAACTTTCTGTCTATCTTGATATCTGCTTCCCTGACTTTCAAATTCTTCATTAGGACTTGCCTTTTCAGTTGTGGTTTAATTGCACCAAACCTCTTCCTCACCTTTTCACCACTACCTTTATCAGTTTCTTCACTGGTCAATGTTCATTATTCTGTCTGGGATACTGTGAACATTATAAAAATGCTAGTCACCATTATATAAATTCCCTGCTCATCCTGGTTTGTCCCATAGCAAGTCATTGTGGAGGAGTTATAGAAGGGGAGCTGATAGCCCTAGTGGTGTTATCAATGGTCTGTTAATCCAGAGACCCAGATAATGTACTGGAGACCTGCCTTTGAATCCTGCCATAGCAGATGGTGGAATTTGAATTCAATAAAAATCTGGAATTAAGAGTCTAATGATGACTGTGAAATCATTGTCAATTGTCAGGAAAAAGCCATCTGGTTCACTAATGTCCTGTAGGGAAGGAAACTACCATCCTTACCTAGTTGCCCTGCATGTGACACCAGACCCACTGCAATGTGGTTGACTCATAACTGCTGTCTGGGCAATTAGGGATGGGCAATAAATGCTGGCCTAGCCAGTGATGCCCTCACCCCATGAATAAATAATTTCTTAAAAATTACAATATGTTAAATCTCATTGGTGTTATTGAACATGTAATTAACTATATCTGTTTTGTCGTTTGGAGCAACGTTGTTAGTTAAGGTAATTAAATTTCAAAACTGGCAAATACACTGAAAAACCTGCTCACTCGAAACAACAGAAAGTCTACCTTTTTTTTGTGTTAGGAAACTTTGTACTGCCCATTGCCTGAGAGTAGCAGATTTACAAGGTCCAGTCAATCTTCAGTCAGAGCAATGCAACTGCCTTCCTATTCAGAGTTCTGTTGTTCCAATACAGAGTCATATAGCGGGAGACTATCAGTCGGTCCATCTGGCTATCTGAGCTGGCTGTGTGGAAGAAATGCTCAATTAGTCCCAGTCCTCTGCCCTTTCCCTATTATCTTCCAATTGTTTTTTCATTTTTAACCACTTTTCAAGGTTACAATTAAATTGCCTCCACTGCCCTTTCATGCAATGCATTTCAAATTATAACTCACTGAGCTGAAAAAAAATCTCATTAACTCCTTCTTCGTTGCTAATCAGTTAAAATCAAAGTTTTCATTCCATTTGAACCTGCTGATAATTTTTTAAAAAACTTGAAGTGTAACTTGAGGTTAGTAGACAATACAGATAAACGTTCTGCTATAGATGTAAATCTTTTTGTTAGCTTCATTGGGCTGACATGATCATTGTCAGAAGTTGAACATATCTGGAATCTTTGAACTGTGATATCTAATGAGTTCTGAAGAGAGACTCCTGAAACACTGTTAGACCAAGAAATTAATTTACAAATGTTCATGCAGCTACTTATCTCCTTATCACATTAGGAATTCAATCTTATTCAGGCAATTCATAAACTAACTGCAGATAAATAGAATGCTCTGAGGGTGTGATCACATTGCAAATAACTTAGCGTCAGTAGCTACCCAGCGAAACAAAGTGTTCACCAAGTCCATTCTAAGAGTCCTCTTATTATTACACTTAACATATTTGCACTCACATATCATTTCTGTTCTCACTGATCCAGTATGGTTCCTGGTCAAGTCAATGCCTTGACTTTATCAATCCCATCCATGTTTCCAAAACTCTCCATAGTCTGTCCTCTCCCTGTTCTGAAATTTCCTTCAGCCCCACAGTTCCCCAAAATATCTGTGCTCACCTAATTTTGTCCTCTTGAGCATTCTTGATTATAATCATCTCACCAGTGCTGGCTGTGCCTTCAGTTCTGCAGATTTTAAAGAATGATCAATAAAAGCTGGCTTCACCAGCAATGCCCACAATGCATGAATGATTAAAAAATAAACCTGGATTTTCTTCCAACAATTCTCTGCCTCTTTAGTCACATTTCTCCTGTAGGGCACTTGGGAGAATCCACCTCTTTTACCAGGCTTTTGATCATCTGATGTAATATTTAACGGGTTTAGTGTCATTTGTTTTAGAATCCTCTTGTTAGCGTGTAGTTCTGGTCTCCTTCCTGTCGGAAAGATGTTGTGAAACATGAAAGGGTTCAGAAAAGATTTACAAGGATGTTGCCAGGGTTGGAGGATTTGAGCTACAGGAAGAAGCTGAACAGGCTGGGGCTGTTTTCCCTGGAGCGTCGGAGGCTGAGGGGTGACCTTATAGAGATTTACAAAATCATGAGGGACATGGAGAGGATAAATAGACAAAGTCTTTTCCCTGGGGCTGAGGAGTCCAGAACCAGAGAGCATAAGTTTAGGGTGAGAGGGGAAATATATAAAAGAGGCCTAAGGGGCAACTTTTTCACACAAAGGGTGGTACGTGTATGGAATGAGTTGCCAGAGGATGTGGTGGAGTCTGGTGCAATAACAACATTTAAAAGGCATTGTGGTGAGTATATGAATAGGAAGGGTTTGGAGGGATATGGGCCGGGTGCTGGCAGGTGGGACAAGTATGGGTTGGGATATCTGGTCAGCATGGACGGGTTGGACCGAATGGTCTGTTTTCTGTGCTGTGCATCTCTATAACTCTACGACTCTTGAGTACTATTCATGGGCACGATAGAAATGAAAGTTATCAGTAATAAATGTGTTTTGTGGCAAAGCTAAAACCAGCATCTCCAAACTCTGTGATGTTTGTTAGTCCATTTAAAATTCTGGGTTACTATGTCAGTTGAAACTACAACAAGATGTTTTAATGTCTCAGATTCTTCTCTGAGGTTCACTGGTGACAGCTATATGAAGTATCGTTACCTGGGTGAAGAAGTTCCACTGAAAACAACAATCAGTTTTCGCTTACAGACTGTCCAGTCAGAGGCAGTGGTGCTGTACACCAATGGAGCTGATTCCAGTCTTCTCGAGGTAAAAGCACAGCCTTTTCAGTCTCCATAGGATTAAATAATTGTTTAAACTTTGGGCCAAACAAACAGTAAATTCAAGTTGTAGGCCTTCTTATGTGCTTGGAGAATGTGAAGACTGCAGTTGCTGGAGGTCAGAGTGGAGAGTGTGCTGCTGGAAAAACACAATGGGTCAGGCAGCATCCGAGGAGGAGGAGAAGCGACATTTCAGGCATAAGCCCTTTCTTACGTGCGTCAGAAAAGGCAGTTTTGGTTAAGTTGAGATTTTGATACATGTAGAACTCCAGCAAATGCCCTACTCACCTAATTATTACCACTTATGTGTAATTTGAAAAGAGAGGGCATTCGATTTCATGACATTTTCCACATAAAACAGTAGAATAATTATGTTATTGAGTGCCTGAGAACCCTGATTATGTAATGTAATTACTGGCAGTAAAATTTACAGAGTTAAGAAGCTTAAATGTGTGATTGAGAGGGGGTAATCTATTCAGATTTAAGGGAAGCTGAATAGAGTGAACAGGAAGTTCCACTGAGATCAGGGAAGTCACTGAGGCTAAGGAGAAAGCTGATCATTGACACTTCAAGACCAATGAGAGAAGGTCTCTGTTGATACCTGAATGATGGACAGACAGGGAAATACTGCAATAGAATCTTATTAACAAGGCAGGGAGGTTATACTTCATTGTCACACTCAGCAGAAAGAAAGATTTTTACATACATAGGGAAAATAACTGAATTGTAGCCTGTGCCTTTATGCAATCAAATATCCCAAGGCACTTCAGCAGAGTGTTATCAGTTGACACTGAGCCATATAAGGAGGTACTACAACAGCTTGGTCAAAGAGTTCAATTTAAAAGTGTATTTTAAAAGGCGGGAGGGAATTTATAGCCTTGGACCCAGGTCTTGGAAGTCAGAGTCTCCAAAGGTGCAGGGCAGGTAAAAATTGAGCATATACAAGAGGCCAAAATCAGAGAAGTGCAAAGTTGTGGGAGAATTACAGGGCTGGACAATTGCTAGACTGCAGGCTAGGGAGCATGTATGAACTGAACTTGCTGAGATTAGGATACAGAAAGAAGAATGCTAGATGAGTTCAAGTTTAGAATGGCAAAAGAAGTGAGCTTAGCAAGGATAGCCTTTGAATGAACAAGTCTACGGAGATCGATATATTAAAGAGAATGACTGATGGTAGAAGATAGACTAAATGTAGTGAGAAATTAAGTAATACTTTGGAACTTTGCTGAAAAAAAGAGAGGAACTGATGAAGCTGTAAATTAGATGATGGAATTTGGAATGCTGATGAGGCTGCACAGAAGATATCAAAAAAGAGACTGGATATAATAATTCTTTCCAGAAACCTAGCAGATTCACAGAAAAATCTTATTATGTTTTACAGATCATCAATGGAGATCTGATATTCACTCATGTCTGTGATGGAATGAGAAGAGTTTTGTCACTAAACGGCACACCAGTCAACAATGGGCTGTGGCATTCAGTTATAGTTGAGGTAACTGCATTGTCAGTAACTCTGGAGCTGGACTCAGTTCATGTAGCCTCTGCTACACTTTCGGGGACGTGCCGCAGAAGTGACTTTGTGTTTTTCGGTGGTCAAGTTCTTGAGGAACACTTGACACCCAATAACCATGAACAAGTCATCAAGGACTTTAAAGGCTGCCTTGGCTCCATTAGATTCCAGGGGGATGATAACAAAAAAGATGAAGAAACAAATGAACACTTTGTGGTGGTTGAAACATCTGTGGGAATCGAAGCCTGTTGTCCCCTTATTGAAGTATGCTCAGGGGCACCATGTCAAAATGGGGGAACGTGCACTGACAATCCATCTGGAGGTGAGTACACTGGGGCCAAAAGCACAATTAATACCTTTGACTGGGCTTTTAGTTCTGGCTGCAGGAGAGTTAAAGGACAATTCTTAAGCTTACTTGACAGTGCAATGTGTTTGTGCACTTTGTCCTTGTTCAAAGAACTGGTGACATTCATTATTTGGCTCATCCATGAAGACCTGTTGCTAAGCTAATGCTTTTTGATCCATATCCTGATAAAAGTCAATGCTTTTGAGAGGAATGATGAATAAAATTGGCAAAGGAGGGGGATAAGGTCATGATGGCACAGATCATTGTATGGCTGGAGAGGGACACTTGAAAAGCTTACAAGAGGATATAAATGGATTTGTCAGATGGGCAGATCAGTAGCAGATGGAATTTAACCCTGGCAAGTATGAGGTGGTGTACTTTGGAAGAAGTAACAAAATAATAGAGTACTCAATGAATGGCAGAACATTAGGAAGCTCAGAGGAACAGAAGAATCTTGAGATGTTTGTCCACAAATCCCTAAAGGTTAAGAAGATAGTTAGGAAGGCATACAGAGCACTCGACTTTAAATGTCTAGGCATAGATTATAAGGGCAAGACGGTTATATTAGAGCTGTGTAGGACTTGGGTGGCACAATAGTTAGTGTTGCTGCCTCACAGGACCAAGGACCCGGGTTCAATTCCAGCTTTGGGTGACAGTCTGTGTGGGTTTCCTCTGGTTGCTCAAGTTTCCTCCCACAGTCCAAAGATGTGCAGGTTAGGTGGATAGGCCATGATAAATTGCCCCATATTGTCCAGGAATGTGCAGTCAAGATGAATTAGCCATGGAAAATATAGGGTTATGGGGATAGGGTGGGATGCTCTTCAGGACGCTGGTGCCTACTCAATGGGCCAAATGACCTCATTCTGCACTGTAAAGGTTCTATGACTTTGGGTGAGACACATATGGAGCACTGTGTACAGTCCTGGTCTCTGTGCTACAGCAAGGATATGATTGTACTGGAGGGAATGCAGAGCAGATTCACCAGGATGTTGCCATGAACGGAGCACTTTAGCTGTGAAGAGAGGCTGGCTAAGCTCAGGTTGCTTGCTTTAGAGCAGAGAGGGTTGGAGGGAGACCTGATGTAGGTGTATAAAATTATGAGGGGCATGGACAAGATGAATAGAAAGCAGCTGTTCCCCTTAGTTGAACAATCGATAACAAAGGAGAATAATTTTAAGGAGAATGGCACCATGTTTAAAGGGGACTTGAAATATTTTTTCATCCAGATGGTGTTGGGGTCTGGAATGCACTGCTTGGGAGAACAGTTAAAGCGAATAACCTCACAACCTTTCCAAAGTACTTGGATGAGAGCATGAAACGTTATAACATTCAAGGCAATAGACCTAGTGCTGGGTGGTGGGCCTGGTGTAGCTTTGGTGGTATAGACCTGATTGCTGAAGACCCGCTCCTGTGCTGTATGATTCTATTAAATTATTATTTATGCCTTAAATCTAGGATATGTTTGCAAATGTCCGAAGAATGTTCTTGGTATGCACTGTGAACTGATCAATCATCTCTGTCTCTCACAACCCTGCATCAATGGTGGGTCCTGCATCCCACAAAAGAGTAACTACACCTGCAACTGTCCCAAGGGATATTTAGGACCAAGGTAAAGAGCAATTTCTGATCACACTTTGCTACATCCAGTAAATTTTCCACCTTCTTATTAACATTAACAATTGCCATAAACTCCTGATGGACCCAAGTTTGAGTTGTACATCTTATGTTTTCATCCTATATTTCTTTCTTCATTGACACGTTCCTTTTGCTTTGAACCAGCAACAGATTGCAGAATATAGAGCTCACATCATGTATCTCTCAGCTGACAATCTTCCTAAATACCTTCCCAGTTCTTGCTTAAGTGACTGGTTCCATTAACTTTAATCATTAATCATTCTCTGTGAAATAGATCCATCGTTACTCAACTTCATCTACTGAATCTTGTAGAGTTACGCTATTTAGTTTTCACTGTTGTGGTGGCCTCATATTGGCATGACTTTACACTGATTTTATTTTGTTGTTTGCTGGCTGACTTCAAAGCTATATAGCTCTCTCTCCACCAGATCAACCAGAGGCCTGTATCTTACAGTTCTCCAAGAGAGTAGCCATTATGTCATTGGAGAAACTCAAGTGCTCAAACTCCTGAGACATTACAGACCTGCATGTACTGTCCATGATCTCACAATGCCTCATGTGTCTCCCAAAATTCAGGAACTTATTTGCTCTGATGCTCCAGAAAAGCTTTACTTGTTTGTTTCATCTGAGGCCCAGCATCTTTATCCAGTGAACTATAACTAGAAATCATAGAATCCCTACAGTATGGACACAGGCCATTCAGCCCAACAAGTCCACACCAACCCTCCGAACAGTATCCCATCTAGACCCATCCCCCTACCCTATTACTCCACATTTACCCCTGACTAATGCACCTGACCCACATATTGCTGAACACTATGGGAAATTTAGCATGGTCAATCTACCTGACCTGCACATCTTTGGATTGTGGGAGGAAACTGAAGTACCCGGAGAAAACCCACGCAGACATGGGGAGAATGTGCAAACTCCACATACAGTCGGCCAAGGCTGGGATCGAACCCGGGTCCCTGGCGCTGTGAGGCAGCAATGTTGATCACTGAGTCACCGTGTGTACTTGTTCTCTGGTTCCAAGGAGTTCTGCCCATAGCTGCCTCTGCCACTCTTTCCTCTCCCAACTTATGAATAATGTGTGTTCACCTGGTGCTTCGCATTCCAAACTGGATTCAGACCACTCCAAACTACTAAAATTCCATTGGTGATCACTCATTTGATGTGAGTGGGGCAGGGTCTGTGAAATATATCCAACTATGCAATGGCTAGGCACACCTTCCTGTCCCCCTACCCTTGCCAACTTCCTCATTGCTCCTGACCATTGTTGTTTTCATTAAACTGTTTAGATATGCTGAGACATTAGTGAGTCTTGAACCGGATATCCTGGTTCAGAGGTCGGGGCAATAACGCTATGCTACAGGACCCCTAGGTAACAATTGTATGCTTTGAATTCTCAGATGTGAAGAGGATATCAATGAGTGCCTAAAGGATCCTTGCAGAAACAATGGGAGCTGTGAGAATTTCTCTGGTTTCTTTAACTGCAACTGTACACCTGGGTACACTGGCAAATTGTGTAATCAGTCGGTGGAGAAACACTTATACAGCTCTCCCATAGTCATCAGCCACTACGAAATTATCGAAATAGCAGGAGCCGTGCTGGTGGCCTGCATATTAGTTGCACTGTTTGTCATCTTCCGTAAGGTCAGGAACAAAAATAAGAAGCAAGCCTCCCTGAGTGTTTTGGGCAGCAATGAGCTGTCGAAGAGTGAAAGAACAAGGAACAGCTATTGTGATCTGCATTCGTCTGCACTCATCCCACTCAACATTCTCAAGGGCTCTGTGTATGAGTTGGACAGAAATTCATACCAAGGATCACAGGGGCATCCAGACCTCAACACATTCAACTCAGTGCACAGCAAAAGTAGGCCAACTGTCGTGTGCAGTGTGGCACCAAATCTTCCTCCTCCTCCCTCCTCCAACTCGGATAATGAATCTATACCAAAAACAACCTGGGAATGTGAGTACGAAGGTGAGAACATTCAATGTCTATCAGTCTTTTATGAGTCTCTTATGCTAGAGAAGGAGGCCATTCAACCTATCAAGCCCAGACCATTGAGCAATTTCAATTCCCTCACTCTATCCTTATACTCATGCAAGTTTATTTCACCCAAGTGCCCACCTAATTTACTTCTGAAATCATTCATTATCTCTGCCTACATCATCCTGATAGGAAAGTCTAGGATCCTAAAAATTTTTAATGTCCATATCACCAGCTCTACATCACTCACCCCAAACCTTAGACCTATTTTCCCAGTCCTTTCACCATTAAAAGTGGAACGTGTTTACTTTATCCAAACCATAATCTTACACATGTTTTTTGCATCTCCACTTAATGTCCCTTGCTCCAAGGAGACCAACCTTAACTTCTCCAATTGAACTTTATAATGAAAACCCCTTATCCTCTGGAGCCACTCTGGTAAATCTTCTGTACCCTCTGAATGGCGCTCATAGTCTTCCTAAAGAATAGTGACCTCAACTGAGTGCAATCCAGATGTGGCCAAATCAGAGTTTCATTAGTGTTCAGCATAAATCCCTTCTCTTGTATTCAGTGCCTCAACGTACTCAATTATGAATCCCAAAAGTCCATATACTTTGATATCATTGGGACTTTTCTACTTAGCCAAGGAGAAAATACATTCGAAGTATAATATTTCAAATTTATTTTAGAATTCCTCTTTGCAATGCCTCCTATAAGCTCAATGAATTGCTCCAGTTGTAGCTGATATGTGCTGATCAGATACTCTCCAGGTGTGGTGCCAACAATGTGCTGAATGACTTGATCTTTTTTGGTTCAATTCGGATTTAAAATGTGGATGTTTAAAAAAATTCATTAATGAGATGTGCACATTGCTGGCTAGGCCATCCTTAGTTGTCCTGGAGAAGGTGGTGATGAGTTGCCTTCTTGAGCCACTGCAGTCATTAGTGGTATAAGGATGCCCACACTGTTGTTAGGATTGGATTTCCACAACTTTGACCCAGCAACACTGAACGGACGACAAAATGATTCCAGATCGGGCTGATGAGAGACTTGAGGTAGAACTTGCAAGTGTTTCCATTCACCTGCTGCCTTTGATCTTACAAAGGTCAGGAGTTTGGAAGGTGCAGTCAAAGGAGCCTTGGGAAGTTGCTGCAGTGCATCTTGTAGAGGGTACCAGCTGCTGCCACTGTGCTTCAGTGGTAAGGGAAGTGAATGCTGAAGATGGCAGGCATCAGTGAGTCAAGAGACATAGGAGAGTCACTTGCAGTATAATTTTCTGCATTGATTTGGCTGGTCCAGTTCCATTTCTAGTTAATAGTAACCCCCCCAGGTTGTGGATGGTGGGGGATTCAGTGATGATAGTACTATTGATTTACAAGGGGAAATGGCTGGATTCTGTCGATGGCTTGAAGGTAGAAGACAGAGGTGGTGGTGGAGGGTTGGTTTTCAGACTGGAGGCCTGTGACCGTTGGAGTACCATAAGATTGGTGCTGGGTCCACCATTTTTCATCATTTATATAAATGATTTGGATGAGGTATAGTTAGTAAGTTGACAGATGACACCAAAATTGAGGTGTAGTAGACAGCGAAGAAGGTTACCTCAGAGTATAATGGGATCTTGATCAGATGGGCCAATGGGCTGAGGAGTGGCAGGTGGAGTTTAACTTAGATAAATGTGAGGTGCTGCATTTTGGAAAAGTAACTCTGAGCAGGACATATACACTTAATGGTAATGTCCAAAGGGAGTGTTGCTGAACAAAGAGACCTTGGAGTGCAGGTCTATAGTTCCTTGAAAGTAGAGTCGCAGATAGATAGGATAGTGAAGAAGGCATTGGTATGCTTTCCTTTATTGGTCATGTTGTGGCTGTACAGGACATTAGTTAGGCCACTTTTAAATATTTCATGCAATTCTGGTCTCGTTCAAATCAGAAAGATGTTGTGAAACTTGAAAGTGTTCAGAAAAGACTTACAAGGATGTTGCCGGGTTTGGAAGATTTGAACTATAGGGAGAGGCTGAATAGGCTGGGATAGTTTTCCCTGGAGTGTTGGAAGCTGAGGGGTGACCATACAGAGGTTTATAAAATCATGAAGAGCATGTATAGGATAAATAGCCAAAGTATTTTCCCTGAGGTGGGAGAATCCAGAACTAGAGGCCATAGGTTTAGGGTGAGAGGGGAAAGATATAAAAGGAAATTAAGGGGCAACTTTTTCATGCAGAGGGTGGTGCATGCATGGAATGAGCTGCCAGAGGAAGTGGTGGACGCAAGTACAATTGCAACATTTAAAAGGCATCTGGATGGGTATATGAATGGGAAGGGTTTAGAGGGATATGGGTCAAGTTCTGGCAAATGGGACTAGATTAGATTAAAATATCTGGTCGGCATGGATGAGTTGGACCGACGGGTTTGTTTCTGTGCTGTACATCTCTATGACTCTACCCATGACTCTATGACTCTTGCTTGAGATGATTAATGCTTGATCCTTGTGTGTCGTGAATTACTTGCCAACTAGCAGCATAAGTCTGTCTAATCTCCAGATCCTGCTGCATTTTGACAGTCACTGCTTCAGTATCTGAGGAGCTACAAATGGTAATGAACATTTGAACATCAGAGAACATCTCCATCTCTGACCTTATTGTGGAGGGAAGATTATTGATCATGCAGCAGAAGTTGGTTGGACCCGGGACTCTCCTCAGAGATCTCCTGGAGCTGAGATAATTGACCTTCAACAACCACTTTGTGCTTTATGCTGAGTGTGAAATCAACCATCCAAGGTTTCCCCATTAACCCCAGCTTTGCTAGAGCTCCTTGATACCATACTTGATCAAACACTTCCCTAATGTCAAAGGCAATCATCGTCACCACACCTCGGGAGTTTTGTCTTCTGTTTATCCTTTGACTGAGGTTGTAGAGAGTAGACCTGGCATATTCCAAACTGAGTAGCAATGAGCAGGTTATTCCTTTGTAAGCACCAGTTGATAGTGTCAAAGACTTCCATCACTTTGGTCTGTTGTCTGAGAATAAACTGATAGAAAGACAAGCGCTGGGTTGGATTTGACCTGCTGTTTGAGCACAGGGCATATTTTGGCAATGTTCACTCGTTAGGAGAGATGCTGGTGCCGTTACAGTACTGAAACAGCTTCACAATAGGTGCAGCTAGTTCTGAAGTACAAGTCCTCAATACCAATGCTGCAATGTTGTAAGGGCCCATAGCCTTTGCAGAATCGAGTGTCTCCAGCCTTTTTTTTTGATATCACATGGAGTGAATCAAATTGGTTGAAGACCAATTGTCCCATCTGTGACACTGGGATGCATTGAAGATCAAACCTTCTCTGACCGGTAATAGTGATTCCCTTAATGATTCCTTTAGCCAGAAGACCATAAGATACAGGAGCAGAATAAGGTCATTCAGCCCACTGAATCCACTCCACCATAATTATGGCTGATATAGATTAGATTAGATTCCCTGCAGTGTGGAAACAGGCCCTTCGGCCCAACCGACCCTCCGAAGAGCACCCCACCCAGTCCCCACTTCCCTCTGACTAATGCACCTAACACTATGGGCAACTTAGCACCTGACCTGCACATCTTTGGACTGTGGGAGGAAACCGGAGCACCAGAAGGAACTTCTGAACTCCATTCTCCTGTCTAGACTACATAATCCCTGATCCATTTACTGACCAAGCACCTGTCTATTTCAGTCTTCAAAACATTCAATGACTTGGCCTCCAAAGCCCTCTGTGGCAATGAGTTTCACAGATTCACTACCCCTTCGCTGAAGGAACTAGATGAAAAGGAATGTCTTCACTCTAAGGCTGTGCACTCGGGTCCTGGTCTCTGCTACTAGTGACAACATCTTCTCCACATCCACTCTATCCAGACCTCTCAGTATTCTGTAAACTTAATTGAGATTCCACCCCCACCATCCTTCTAAATTCCGTGGAGCACAGATCCAGAGTCCTCAACTGCATCTCATATGACAAGCCCTGCATCCCAGTGATCATTCTTGTAAACCTCCTCTGGACCTCCTCCAATCTTCCTTGGATATGGGGCCCAAAACTGCTCACAATATTCCAAATGTGGTCTGACCAGAGTCTTATACAGCCATCAGCAGTACATCTCTGCTGTTGTGTGCTAGCTGTTTTGAAATTAATGCTAACACTGCATTTGCCTTCCCAAGTGCCAAGTGATCCTGCATGTTAACCTTTAGACAATGCTGAACTAGGTCTCCCAAGTCCCTTTGTGCTTCAGATTTCTGAACCATGCCCCATTTAGAAAATAATCCATGATTCTGTTCTTTCCTACAAAAGTGCAAACCTCATACCTCCCCCATCAAATTCCATTTGCAGCTTCTTTGTCCGCTCTTCAAGCCTGTCCATGTCCTTCTGCAGCCTCCTCGCTTCCTCAACATCACCCTGTCTCTCCACCTATCTTTGTGTCATCTGCAAACTTAGCAACAATCCCCTCAGTTCCTTTGTCCAGACCATTAAAGTATAATGTGAATAGTCGTGGTCCCAACACGGACCCCTGTGGAATTCCTCTAGTCACCAGCCGCCATCCTGAAAAAGACTCCTTTATCCCTACTCTCTGTTTTCTGCCAGTCAACCAATCCTTTATCCATGCTAGTACCTTTCCCTTAATACCATGAGTTCTTATCATTGTATTTGATTCCTCTTTTGCGACACTATGTCAACAGTCTTCTGGAAATCCAAATGGCTATTATAGAGTCATAGGCTATTCTTTGATTAACTTGCTTGTTACTTCCTCAAAATTCAGATTGATTCATAGTGAGTTCCTATGTCATTGATCCTTGCATTGAAACATCAATCAAGGACTGTCTGGTGCATTTTGAGACAAAAAATGAACTATCAGACTAAAGGTTGTGTTGATGCAGGGGTGAGAGGTAATTTGCAATGTGAGACCAAACCCAACAAAGCAGATCACCACTTTATTGCAGAACCCACCCAGTCCGTATCCTGCAATGAGTAGACAATCCACTTTTATCTTTTGTTACCACATTGAAAATGACTTCCTAGAATTCTGATGGCATGCAGCTATTTTGAAATGTACTGCAAGTTAGGAAAGGTTCATTAGAAAAATAAATAAGTATGATTCAGGAATCCTTTACTGAAGCTGTGCTGGGTTTCTTAACCTTTGTCTCTCATGTCTTTTAATACCTTGTGAATCACTGTTGAGTAATTGTTAGATTGTTCACTTTTCCAAATTTTGTGGTTTAACAAGACAAAAAAAAATGCTTGTGCACAAAACCAGGTGTATGTATACATTCCACAATTTGAGTAGTCTTCCATCATTAACATACACACCCTAATTTGTTGTGAAACATTGCCATAATTTTACCAGTGCCAATCAGTCTGCAATATGATGTGTATTAGACCTGTGTAAGCCTCGACAATCAATATTAGCTGGTGGTCTGACTGAACAAAAGAGCAAATAGCCATTTAACATAAAGTTTAATATTGTTCTCAACCAACATTTACTAAGGACCATAAAAAGACGAGCATTAGTGGGGAATCCCTGTCCATTTTTTTCTCACCTTCAACTTGTGCTGATGAGGCTAATTCTTGCAACTCAGTCGAGTCGATGAACTGGATATATGATCTGCTATGTAAATCCAGAATGAAGAGGCTTAACATCAAAGTTAAAATGAATCTATTCAAAAGTGGTGCCCAAACGCATTCTTTCACAAAAGCTAGTGAAAGCCTGGCACTATATCTGCACAAAGAGCTGGAGTTGGGGGCGACCAAGTGAATGTTCAAATACTGAGATTGATAGATTTTTGTTGCGTAAGGGTATTAAAGATTCCAGAGCCAGGGCGTGTAAATGCAATTAAGATCCATATTGGCTGCATCAAGTTAGATTGTGGAACAGGTTTGAGATGCTAATTGATCTATGTCACTGAATGGTCCTGTGTCCCAGCCAAGCTGATATCGCCTGAGGGTAGGCAATGACCTAGTGGTATTATCACTAGACTATTAATCCAGAGGACAAAAAATGCTGAAATTCACAGTGGGTTAGGCAGCATCCACGGAGAGAGAGTAAGCTAACGTTTTGAGTCTAGGTGACTCTTCATCAGAACTGATGCAGTTATCTAGATTTGAAATGTTACCTTGATGTCTCTTCATGGATGCTGCCTGACCTACTGTGAATTCCAACACTTTGTTTTTGGTACAGATTCCAGCATCTGCAGTAATTTGTTTCTATATTAATCCAAAGACCAATGTAATGTTCATTTCTCCCATGGCAGATGATGGAATTTGAATTCAGTTAAAAAAATTCTGGAATTAAGAGTCCAATGACGACCATGAAATACTGATTGTCAGAAAAATTCATCTGGTTCACTAATGTCCTTTAGGGAAGGAAACTGTCACCTTTTAATGGTCTGGCCTGCATGTGACAGCAGACCCACAGCAATGTGTTTGCCTCTTAAATGCCCTCTGGGTAATTAGGGCTGAGCAATATAATTCTGACCTAGCCAGTGACACCCACATCCCAGGAATGCATTTTAAAATAGGTTTATGTGGAACAAGGTATGTCACCACTACTTGATATGTTCACTGAATCATTGTGCACTAACAACAAACTACATTCTTTCAACAGTTCTTTAGCTGTTACTCCACTGTTAGTACACTCCTTTTAGCTCCACAGTGCTTTTCTACAGGTTGGGACCTGTTGGTGAAATGAAGCTTCCTTTAAGGATTGCTTGAATGGTGAAAGATGGTGATTAAAAATGTGAATAAAAGGGTAAAATAAATCTACAGAATGAAACAAATTGTAACCGTGAATAAAAACTACTCAGCAGACAATAAATCAGAGTAGAAAGTCATAAAAAAAAAGCAAATTGAAAATGTAAAAAAATGCTAAACATTGAAAAAGGCAATTCAAGTTAAAAATAAAAGATGCTTCAGAGAGGGACTATGGATGTAAAGTTTGTAGCTATAACAGGATAGTATGAGCCTGTTAGCATTAAAGGTGGTTAGTTTGTCAAATGGCATGCCGCTAAAGACAACCATTTTAAGTTTTTATATCACCGTTCTGCAATATTCAAAGCAGATTATCAACTGCAGATGGCAGTATAGCACTATCTGAGGTTACAATATTCTTTGAGTAAAGGATAGGAATGTATGTGCGAGAAAAGAGAAAAAAAAGGTGAACCATGAAGTGATACGGTGAAGAAAAGGACGTGGTTCACCTGTTTTGGGATGATAGCTCATGCCAAAAGGGGACATGATGAAAGAAGTTAGGGAAAGAAAGGGCATGGTTGGACCCAGAGCATGGTTAAAGTAGGTTAGACAAACCCTGGAAAGGGAAGCACTGAAAATTGACACAGTGGAGCAGGAATCTAGTGGAAGGAAAAGACAGGTTAATACTGGAGCTTTTGACAGACCACCTTACCCAGAATGTACAGTGCTACTGAGAGATCCACATCCCGCCATCAACCTGAATTGATAAAGAATGGGTGGGAGTATGTTGGCAGCTGGATCTAACTGGACAGAAAATAGAAAATACGTAGCGAAAGAAAAACCCTGGCCCTTCCTCTTGAAGATGCTTCTTGATTAGTGATTTGAAATTTTAATGTTTCCTCAAGATCCTTTTAACGTTGCTTTTTAATTTTCAGTCTACCATGGTGATCCTCCAGTCTGGCCGCCCCAGCCTCAGTCTCACTCGCCAAGGATGCCGGAATATTCCCGGTATGAAGCAATCGAAGAGAGTCTCCCACCTCCAATGGGCAATGAACACTTAGACAGATATGATGGCTTCCCATTCCCACTGGATCATTATTCACCACGAAGCAAGCGGGCTCCCCTAGCCCCACAGTATAGCGATCAGGTCTTGGAAGACTTCCCCGATGGTAACCCCGTGGCCTTATTGCCGTCTCGCTGTCAGAATGAGTACACGGCCATCAGCTACTACCCAGCAGAGCTGCTGAAAGCGCAGGCCCCAGGCGTTCCCATGCAGCCGGGCTACCAGAAGGTTCATGTTCGTCTCAGCGTTGCCCAGCCATCCTATGCAGAGTGCGAGCCCATGCCCTCACAAGCAGTGGTGCCCCGTCTGATCATGCCAACATGTTATGAGGACTCTGATCTGATGGAGAGTGACTATGGCAGCTGTGAGGAGGTGATGTTTTAATGCAGAGACTTCTTCATATTTTAATCATGCACTATGTCAGGTCAAGCCTGCTAACACCCACTTACTGCCTACTCTAAGATCACTGTAATGACTTTATTATGGGTATGAATCGAGGGTTGATTTTAAATACCCTCTGGACAGTAGGCCGTTTAACAGTGCCCCAAGCTGACAGCCCTACCATGGTATAAATGCTGCAGCAACAGCTTGCCATTGCATTCATAAGGCTACAGCTCTGAGGTGACACTTGGTGGCTGTTGGTGAATTCAGAAGAAATGCCACAATAAAGACTGATATAAAGACAATGGGAGAACAATTACATTGGTGTCACTTTTATGAGTGTAATGTTCGTGAGATTGTACAAATCTAGTCTTTTTAGTGATAAAACTATATAAACTCATCCCAACCATAAAAGTATTGAATGAATGAGATACTGTGGATGCTGTCTGTATATTCTCTGTTTGCTAATGGATATTTGCATTAGGCATGCCATTAGTTGTTGTGCACGTCTGAAAATACAATGAAAAGTAACTTGATTCTTGTTATGTTTTACTAACAGCAGAGTGAATTCAGCATGTTGTGGGAAGGGGTGAATATCATTGCAGCTGTTTATAGACTTGTTATTTTATGTGAGAATGGACATCACCTTTCTTGCCAGAGACGATGAGTTTTATTCTGAACCAAGCTCTGCTATATTTGGCCAGGGAATAGATAATTGCTAATTCCTTGTTGCCTACATAAAGGGAAATATTCTATTCCCTAACATTCTTTACATTTATTTAAACACATGTTTAAAAGAAAGGCTAATAATTCAGTCTGTGATAAACACAGACAAATGTAAAGACAAACTTTACAATTTCCAAAGAAAAAGCAATTTCACAATGCAAATTGATTTATGCCCAACATCTTTTTTCCATAAGATGTGCCCTGATTCTCTTATGCAAATAACCAAGTTATGAAGACATTTTACAACCTCTGGCAGATTTCTTTATTCAGGAAAGAGTTATAATTACATGAAGAACTAATCACAGAGCAGACGTTTGGGGTGATGCAAACTTATTTCTGCATATTGTATTGAGTGAGAATTGATGTTGGTGCAAAGCTCTTGAATCCCATCCATTCAAGAAATGTCAAGAGGAGTCATGGGCCAAGCCTGCCTTTCGGTCATTCTATGCCAAGGGCAGTTGTTCCCAGACAAGAAAAACCAATAGCTCATTGTCAAATATCTCATGAGAATGTATTTAAATATAGATTTCTTTGCAGAACAAAACCAAAATAATAAAAATCTGCAATGCTTTCTCCTTTGCCTGATTGGATCTTTGCACTGAAGAGCGAGCTACATCTACACATCTAAATATCACATTAGGATGACTGAATGATTCTCACACTTAGTGGTGCTGGATCAACATCTTTAGGCTACCTTAGAGGTCCATAGGCCAGACTCATCCTTTTTGATGAGCTTCTTGGTATGTGTCATATTATGAGTAAAAAAGGTGGTTCTCATTTGTATTGTCCAAATATTGGAAGAGGTATTGATGAGAATTCCATCGATACATTGCAAAATAAAATCCTGTCTGGAATCCAGATTGAACAGAAGTGCTCATTTAATATTGTCTATGGTATCCTGATGCCATTACTAGAAGCTTCAACTTATTAACGATTGAACCAAGAGCTGTTTATGTTACATCTGCACAATCAATCAGTAACAGTGAAATCCTACTGATAGTCTTTCTCAAGCAATCAAATCCTTGTAACACGCTAATGTTAAACCATTCACTGTTTTCTTCCTCTGTTCCAATCAAACAATTCAGCCAATAAGGGGTTAAGTGGCATTGAAGAGCAAGTGGTCTTCATTTGAGCTTGAATGATTTTCTGGCCCAAGAGTATAAACTTAGTTATTGGTCTAAAAGGTTACAGATAAGCAACTTAGAAACTGTGTCTTTTAGTATAAGGCCTAATTTTATGATGGCACGCAAAATCTGCTACATCAAAAAGAGCCTTATTTAAGGTTATGCTGAATAACAATCAACTTAATGGTGTGTGCAGATTGCTTACGTGAATATTGCAATGAAATAATTACACTGTAAAGTGGTTTTGACTTAGAAAACTGAAGTTGTAGCATATGCATATTCCTCCATGTTATTCTCTGTAAACATCTTTTCCCCCATTTCAGTAAATGTGATGACTGTATTTTATTTGTGCAGCCAGTGTTTAATATATTGTTCTGCTGTATGAGTTTGTACAGAAAGTGTTTCTCTTTTAATTTTGTATTAAATGCAACAAAATGTGGTTTTATTTTGACTACAGATCTTCACTATGTTGTGGTTATTTCATTGAAGTTTCAATAGCTTGGATTTAAGAAAAAATGAAACTGCAGAGCAGTAACTTCTCACTCTTCTTGGAACTGAAAATAAACAAGGAGACAAGGGGCTGACTCTCGGATAAATAAGATAGTAGTCAACAGGTCATGAGAGATGTTGGGAGAGGGTGACAACATTGAAGAGCATGGAGAATGTAGAGAGACAAGGTGTAGACAGAATATAAAACATCGTAAGTTACGTGACATGACAGATGGTGGGGGTTGCAAGGACAGATTCAAAGGAGACAAATGATAGGAGGAAGAAAGAACATGTTCTAAAGTGACAGGACATTTGAACGATAAATGAAAGAAAGGGCAAGAGGAAGGTGGAAGGAGACCATTTTTTTCATTATGCTGTCCCAGCTCTTTGAAGCAGCAATCTGATTAGACCTACTCCCAGCTTTCTTCCCACAGCCTTCTGATTTAATTGTTTTCAAGGCTATGTGCAATTTCACTTTCATGGTTAATACAGAATCCACTTTCACCAAAGTTTCTCTACTCTCTCACTGATTTTACAACCTTAATTTCATTGTCACCTTTTCTGAAGACAGACACAAAGACCCAAATTTTCCCAAACGCTTGCTGTGTCAATTCAGGAAGTTTCATGTAAGGTTTCTTTTTGTGAGCTCAAGTGAGTTTTATTACACCTCATTAACTATGAACTGCACTTCCACGGCACTGATACCTCACTATCCTGCACTCACAGATGGAGGAAGCACTTACCACTGCTGGAATCCTCTGGATTTCCTGCCAGCGACACCACATCAAACTCAGCTGTGTAGCAGGTCAAACATTACCAGTTAATGATTGGATTTACAGATACAGCATGTGAAGGATTGATGAGGAGATGCTAATAAAGGAATGTTAGCACCTTGCTTTGCTGAAAAGAATCTGGAGGTCCTGATGAATGTGGGGATGTACGGGAGGGTTGCCTCCTTTCCTTGGAGATGGACATGGACAGAACCCGATTGATTTGACTATGGTTTGCAGAGTGCAGATAGCTCTTGTATTGTCAGCAAAGATGTCATTTCAGGTAATACATAAAGGAACATAATATAAACGCATAAAAGTGGATAAATCGTCAGGAACCTCAAACTTAGTGAGAAGCTAAGGAAGTGATTGCTGGGCGCCTTGCTGAGATATTTGTGTCATCGATAGACACGGGTGAGTTGCTGGAAGACTGGAGGCTGGCTAACGTGGTGCCACTATTTAAGAAAGATGGTAAGGAAAAGCCAGGGAACTATAGACCAGTGAGCCTGACATCGGTGGTAGGCAAGTTGTTGGAAGGAATCCTGAGGGACAGCATTTACATGTATTTGGAAAGGCAGGGACTGATTAGGGACAGTCAGCATGGCTTTGTGCATGGGAAATCATGTCTCACAAACTTGATTTGAGTTTTTTGAAGAAGTAACAAAGAGGATTGATGAGGACAGAGCAGTAGATGTGATCTATATGGACTTCAATAAGGCATTTGACAAGGTTCCTCATGCTAGACTGGTTAGCAGCCTTAGATCTCAAGGAATACAGGGAGAACTAACCATTTGGATACAGAACTAACTCGAAGGTTTAAGATGGTGGGTGGTGGTGGAGGGTTGGTTTTCAGAATGGAGGCCTGTGACCAATGGAATGCCACAAGGATCAGTGCTGGGTCCACTACTTTTCATTATTTATATAAATGATTTGATTGTGAACACAGGTATAGTTAGTAAGCTTGTAGATGACACAAAAATTGGAGGTGTAGTGGACAGCGAAGTATGTTACCTCAGAGTATAATGGGACCAATGGACTGAGGAGTGGCAGATGGAGTTTAATTTAGATAAGTGCAAGGTGCTGCATTTTGGAAAAGCAAATCAGAGCAGGACGTATATACTTCATGGTAAGGCCCTGGGGGAGTGTTGGGAAGAAAGTGAGGTCTGCAGATGCTGGAGATCAGAGCTGAAAATGTGTTGCTGGAAAAGCGCAGCAGGTCAGGCAGCATCCAGGGAACAGGAGAATCGACGTTTCGGGCATAAGCCCTTCTTCAGGAATTCCTGAAGAAGGGCTTATGCCCGAAACGTCGATTCTCCTGTTCCCTGGATGCTGCCTGACCTGCTGCGCTTTTCCAGCAACACGTTTTCAGCCCTGGGGGAGTGTTGTGAACGAAGAGACCTTGGAGTGCAGGTTCATAGTTCTTTGAAAGTAGAGTCGCAGGTAAATAGGATAGTGAAGAAGACATTTGGTATGCTTTCCTTTATTGCTCAGAGCATTGAGTATAGAAGTTGAGAGGTCATGTTGTGGATGTACAGGACATTGGTTAGGCCACTTGAAATATTATGTGTAGCTCTGGTCTCCTTCCTATCGGCAGGGTGTTGTGAAACTTGAAAGGGTTCAGAAAAGATTTACAAGGTTGTTGCCAGGGTTGGGGGAATTGAGCTATAGGGAGAGGCTGAACAGACTGGAGCTGTTTTCCCTGGAGTGTTGGAGCCTGAGGGGTGATCTTATAGAGGTTTATAAAATCATGAGGGGTGTGGATAGGGTAAATAGATGAGATCTTTTCCCTAGGGTGGGGGAGTCCAGAACTAGAGGGCATAGCTTTAGGGTGAGAGGGGAAAGATATAAAAGGGACCTAAGGGGCAACATTTTCACAGAGGGTGGTGCATGTATGAGCTGCCAGAGGAAGTGGTGGAGGCTGGTACAATTGCAGCATTTAAAAGGCATTTGGATGGGTATATGAATAGGAAGGTTTAGAAGGATATAGACCAAGTGCTGGCAAACGATACTAGATTAGGTTAGGATATCAGGTCGGCCGAAGGGTCTGTTGGACCGAAGGGTCTGTTTCCATGCTGTACATCTCTGTGACTCTATAATACAGCCAGATTATCGGGCTAGTTTATACCATCCCTTCTGATGGGTGTGAAGTTGGGGAATATAGAATTCAGCGGGCAGCCTGCCAAATGTTTACCTGCCTGCCCTTTCCCCTGTTATAATTTTACCAGTGACAGTGATGACATTATCTGGCCCACCAGCCAGATGGTCAATTACATGGGCAATTAACACTGGAATTTAACCAATAGCAGGCAAAGCCCACACCTATCACCCAAACTGGCAGGTTTCCCTCTGTGGGCTAATGATGGGCAGGAGAAGGAAGAATGGTCAATCCTTAGTGGACCTCCAAAAACCTACTTCCCTCAAGGTCTATGACCCTCACCCTAGTAATAGGACCCCCTTAACACTCAAAGTCACAGTCTAGCGCAACTCACTTCCTCAAACCCCAGCACAATATTGGCATTAGCCACCACTTTCAGTGGCACCACTGGTACAGGAAATTTGGCAGCTTCTGATTGAGCACCGGGTCTCTGAGGCAGAACCTCCTATCCCTGAGGGACAGAAGCCTTCTTCCTCAATCATCCAGTAAGTGGCAACAGTTCTTCCTGATGAGAGTATCCCTCCCCACCATATAAAATCTAGTCCCTATTATTTCACTCACACATATTTCAAATACTAGTTATAGTCCAGAAACTGCACCACACTGCCCCCTACCATTTTTAATGGTACAGCAAAAACAAAAGCAAAGGATACAAAAGGAAACTAATGTAGCATAATAAGATGTATGTATCTCCAAAGTACTAATAAACAGATTATAAAATGAAAAAGGGGGCAGCACGGTGGCTCAGTGGTTAGCACTGCAGCCTCACAGCACCAGGGACCGAGGTTTGATTCCAGCCTCGGGAACTGTCTATGTGGAGTTTGCACATTCTCCCCGTGTCTGCGTGGGTTTCCTCCGGGTGCTCCGGTTTCCTCCCACAGTCCAAAGATGTGCAGGTTAGGTGAATTGGCCAAGCTAAATTGCCCATAGTGCTAGGTGCATTTGTTAGAGGGAAATGGGTCTTGGTGGGTTACTCTTCGGAGGATCGGTGTGTACTTGTTGGGCCAAAGGGGCCTGTTTCCACACTGTAGGGAATCTAAAAAAACCCAACTCTTCTGATTTTACAAAGGATTGGACCAAACTAATGGATTTGTTTCATGTCTTGAAAATTCTAACAAATATCCGAAGATAAGGAGTTACACCACATAATTATGAAGACTCTCACTTAAAAATCTATTGCTGGTTAATATTGAAAAGTTGATGTCCGTTTTGATTTTATTCCATAAAACTTAAATACCTTCGTCAACTGCATCTGAATTAAGCTGAATTTAACCTTCAAAATCTTCTGTGAGTTTCAAGATTCACTTCTAATTATTTGGAATGATTCCCTTCAAATGAATGCACAGACACTGTTTTGCAAGAGATGTATAGAATCATAGCATCCCTACAGTGTGGAAACAGGCCATTTGACCTATCGAGTCCACACCGACACTCCAAACAACACCCCACACTGACACTCTCTACCTTATCCTTGTAACCCTGTAAATACACTTAGCTTGCAAGTCCCTGGACACTTTGGGCAATTTAGCATGGCCAATCCACCTAATGTGCGCATCTTTGGACCACCATGTCAGATTCACCTGTCTAACTCTTTTTATGTCTTTAAGATGCTTCTTAAGATCTATCACTTTGACTAAGCTTTTATTCATCTGACTTATTAACTGACATGGTGTCTTATTTTGCTTTAGAATGTTGCAATGAACTATTTTGGGACATTATATTAAAAGTTGTAATATAACTGCATCATGTTTTGTTAGCAGGGTGTTAATCATTTATAACTGAGATGAGAAGAAATATCTTCAGTCAGTATATAATGAAAGTTCAAAATTGTCTACTCCAGAGAGTTGTGGTTGCTCAGTCACTGAATACATTAAAGACAGCAATCAAAAGATTAGAGGCATAGGGTTTTTACAGCACAAGAAGGGACATTTCAGCCCATCATGTTCAAGCTGATTCCATCCAATCTAATTTCTTTTCCCAGCACTTCTCCTGTAGCACTTCAAGTGCCCATTTAAATAGTTCTTAAATATTTTGAGAGTTCCCACCTCCCACCATCCTTGAGGTCATGAATTCCGTACATGCACAACCATCTGGATAGAAAATCTTTTTTTTCAAATCCCCTCCAAACTGCCTGCTCCTGACTTTAAAACTATGCCACTGGCTATTGACCGTCTACTAAGCGGAACGTTTTCTGTACCTAGGCACCTTTGTACTGAAGATGGCACTGTAAATAGCAACTTGTAAACATTTTACTGTACTCATTTGAGTACGTGATAATAAAGCTAATTCTAATTCTGCTTATGCTCTTCAGAGCTCTGTATGTATAAATCAGATAGCCCCACAGCTTTCCCTGCTGTAAGAAAATATTTTCTTGGACATTAAGATATTCAAAGGATTGTATTGAATGCAATCAAGAAGTTCAGTTCAGGTAGAAAATCAGCCATGATCTTATTGGATAATAGACTCTGAAGTCGCGTACCTTATATTTATGAATTAACTTGTGCTACTTCAAATTCTTACGAGTTCTGACATGCTCCACTTGTGCTTTGCTGGCACCACATGATATTTAGCAATGCTGCATGTTCAATGGTTTTCATCAGAAAGTAGAAGCAATTCAGTTCACAAGCCTGCTCTGCCATTCAATATGATCATGGGCAATCTTTGATTGTAACACCACACTCCTGCTCCCTCCCTATACCCTTTTATACTGTTACTATCTTTCTTTCTTAAATATATTCAGTGTCCTGCACTTCTGTGGTGGAGAATTCTGCAGTCACTACCCTCTGAGTAAAAACGTTTCCCCTCATCTGAGCCCTATGACCCTGAATTTTGACACTATGATCTCTTATACTAGTCCCCTCACTCTTAAGGAATATAATTGCTGCCATAGTCTTTGTAGCCTGGTCAGTATTTGTACGTTCCAATTAGATTCCTCTCATCCTTCTAAATTCCAATTCATACAGGTCCAGTCAACCCAATCTCTCTTCATAAAACAAACTTACCATTGCAGATATCATTCTTGAAGTCAGTTGAAATTCCCAAGAGAATCAGCATTACCAGGGCCCAGTGGTTTTTGAACATAGAACATAGAACATTACAGCGCAGCACAGGCCCTTTGGCCCTTGATGTTCCGCCGACCTGTGGAACCAATCTGAAGCATATCTATCCAACACTAGTCCATTTTCATCCATATATTTATCCAATGACTATTTAAATACCCTTAAAGTTGGCAAGTCTACTCCTATTGCAGGCAATGCATTCCACGCCCCGACTACTCTCTGAAAAAATAAACTACCTCTGACATCTGTCCGATATTTATCACCCCTCAATTTAACTCTATGTGCCCTTGTGCTAGCTATTTCCATCTAAGGGAAAAGGCTCTCACTGTCTAACTCTCTGATTATTTTATACGTCTCAATTAAGTCTCCTTTCAACCTTCTCTCTAATGAAAACAGCCTCAAGCCCCTCAGACTTTCCTCCTAAGACCTTCCCTCCATAACAGACACCATCCTGGTAAATCTCCTCTGAATCCTTTCCAAAGCGTCCACATCCTTCCTATAATGTGATGACCAGAACCGTATGCAATGCTCCAAGTGTGGTCACACCAGAGTTCTGTACAGCTTCAACATGACCTTATGGCTCCGAAACTCAATCCCTCTACCAATAAAAGCTAACATACAGTATGCCTTCTTAACAACCCTATCAACCTGGCAACTTTCAGGGATCTATGTACATGGACACCATGATCGCTCTGCTCATCTACGCTACCAAGAATCCTACCATTAGCCCAATACTCTTTATTCCTGTTGCTCCTTCCAAAGTGAATCACCTCACACTTTTCCACATTAAACTCTGTTTGCTACCTCTTAGCCCTGCTCTGCAACTTATCTAAGTCCTTTTGTAACCTGCAACATCCTTCAGCACTGTCCACAACTCCACTGACCTTAGTGTCATCCACAAATTTACTAACCCATCCTTCTACACCCTCATCTAAGTCATTTATAAAAATCACAAACAGCAATGGCCACAAAACAGATCTTTGCGATACACCACTAGTAACTGAACTCCAGGATGAACATTTCCCATCACCCACCACCCTCTTTCTTCTTTCAGCGAGCCAATTTCTGATCCAAACCGCTAAATCACCCTCAATCCCATGCCACCGTATTTTGAGCAATAGCCTGCTATGGGGAATGTTATCAAATGCTTTACTGCAATCCATGTACACCACATCAACCACTTTAACCACATCCACCTGTTTGGTCACCTTCTCAGAGAACTCAATAAGGTTTGTGAGGCATGATCTACCCTTCACAAAACCATGCTGACCAGTCCTAATCAACTTATTCATCTCTAGATGATTATAAATCCTATCTCTTATAACCTTTTCCAACACTTTATCCACAACCGAAGTAAGGTTCACTGGTCTATAATTACCAGAGTTGTCTCTACTCCCCTTCTTGAACAAGGGGACAACATTTCTTATCCTCTTAAAAAACTTGCTTTACTGTGGTCTGCATGGCTGGAGATAGCAGTTAAATTGCCAGCAAAGATGTAAGGCAGATCTTATAGAAACCTAAATAATGTGGGCTGCATTGAGACATGTGGCAGAATTGTGCAAGAAACCCTATTTGGTTGTTGGGAACAATTTGCTGCACCTTTTAGCTTGATTCCTGGCATCAAGGTGAGATCCATTACCCATTCTTTCTACATTATTGGACATTTCCCCAGATGGCTGATATCTCACTGACTCAGATGACAACCTCAAACCAGGCTGGCATGGTCTGGTATCATGGTCTTCACTGCCAGTCATGGGAGATAAGGATGTCTTGCCTCCAGGTTCCTGCTCTCAAAGCAGGGCACCAATTTTCTCTTGTCTGCCATGTCGAGGACAAATATTAGGAAAACTGCAGGGCAGTATCAGACTAGTTTTCCTGGGTGCATATTGTGCTTTTGAAGACGATGCCAACATCAGGGATACTAGCATTAGGATTTTGTTCCAGATGTGACAAGTGGTAGAATATGCTTAGAATCAAGCAAGACAGGCACCATAGAGATAAGGTACATAGTCAATGAAGCCGCCTTAGGCCTTGCCGAGAAAAAAGTTCCCTCCATAAAACTTGGCAAAATTGACACCCAGTAACTCTATTGTTTCATTCACTAAACAACAAATGAAATGGGAATGAATTATAATCTCCTCAACACGTTGTAAAAGTAATGGTCAGTGACCTTGCTTTTATGAGGTTACTCAAATTTCTGTAAAATAGCTGAGCTTAATGCCAGATGACTAGGCAATTTAGCATTAATGCAGAATGATTCATGCAAGAGGCAATAGAACATTTCTGCCTATCTTAGGTTCATCTAGAAAGATTGACAATTACCCCATGACAGCATTTGAGCTTTCTCAACTGACCCCCAGTTTTTTTTCTTCTACTATCTTCATATTTGAAAATCAATTTCATATCGATCACTTTTTCAAGAACACCCTGAAATTGGCTCTCAATTTGCCAAGTTCACCAATTGATTTAGCTTAAACTGGATGCAGTTGGCTGTGTGAACCATCCAGTAATTCAGGTAAACTGCAGATGATATGATGGCAGTCATATCTCTCCACATTGTATGTTTTTA
This sequence comes from Chiloscyllium plagiosum, assembly GCF_004010195.1. Lineage (NCBI taxonomy): Eukaryota > Metazoa > Chordata > Chondrichthyes > Orectolobiformes > Hemiscylliidae > Chiloscyllium > Chiloscyllium plagiosum. The sequence continues at coordinate 14,722,743 of NC_057723.1, read as the reverse complement.
TTTCATTTACAGAATGTGGATGTCACTAGCAAAGCCAGTATTTGCTGCTAAATAAAAAAGCAAAAGGACTGTGGATGCTGGAAATCAGAAACAAAAACACAAGTTTCTGGAACAACTCAGCTGGTCTGGAGGCATCTTTGGAGAGAAATCAGAGTTAATGTCTCAGGTTGAATGACGCTCCATTCCGAACTGATATCAGCTCAGAAAAGTTGTTTTTTTCATGCCAGAGATAGGGTGGGGGAAAGGAGTAAGGAGTAAACAATAGGTGGAGATAGAGGCCAAAGAGAGAGAAGAGTAGTTGGACAATTGAATTTCCAGTGTTATTCTTCCCTTGAATGGAGTGGTTTGCTTAGCTATTTCAAAGGGCTGTAAAGAGTCAGCTAAATTGTTGGTCTGGAGTCTCATGGTGACTAGATCAGGTGAATATGGCAGATTTCATTCCCTGTAGGGCAATAGTGAATTAGATGGGTTTTTACAATTGACAGTGTCACCATTGTGCTAGCTTTTTAAGTTCAGAATTTATTCAATTCAATATTCAGTATCGGTCATGGTGTGATTGGAAACCATTCCTGAGAACATTTGCCTGCAGTTCTGGATTACCAATGCCATTGATATTACCCCCATGCTACCAACTTCCCTGGGTGAGCTGTCTAAATGCTGCAGATATCTTGTGTAATTTTCTCTTGGAGCACTGACAGCCTGTGCTAGGTACTAAGAGGTATTCCATACTGTACTGAATACTCCAGTATGGCCTAAAACTATTATTTGAGGCTAGAAAGTGTCACAACATTATGAAATAGAATCAGGTGAGAAAGACTCTTCAGCCTACCTTAGGTTCATCTAGAAGGATTGACAATTGCCCCATAACAGCATTTGAGCTTTCTCAACTGACCTCCAGTTTTTTTCTTCTACTATTTTCATATTTGAAAATCTATTTCATATCGATCACTTTTTCAAGAACACCCTGAAATTGGCTCTCAATTTGCCTATCATCATCCAACCATTGTCCAGCCATGATTTAATGTGAAGTGGCATTTTCATGATAGCTTCCCTTGATATTCATTAACTTGCATACCTGTTAGGATGGCGATGATGAGTCAAAGCATCTCAAAGAGCATTAAAGAGCAGCAAAAAAAGACAAAGATTTCCAGTTCTCCCTCACAGCCCTGTCCTTTACAATCTTCAGGGCTTCACTACATCCCTTGGTGATTAGCACTGCACACCGAAATTAAGGTAAGATCAGAGCAGTTTTAGACATTTGTAATCAACCAGTTGAGACTTGCTATGACACACATCCGGAGTAGGTGGGACTTGACTCTGAGGTCAGGACATTACCACTGTGCCACAAAAGCCTTCGGTGTGGTTTCAAAAGCGGCATTGACAAACTTGTTTTGAATATATTGTTCATCATTCTATTTGTTTGCAGTAGTTTTGTCCAAGACTAGAGCAGGTTTCCTAAGTTAGTGGGAGTGTGATAGATGAATAAATGAGCAATTATAACAAGTGTAAAAAGAGCAGTTTTGTATCTGCCAGTACTCATCTTATTGACTTTGAGAAGTGATGGCCTGAGGCTCAGTTATGTTTAACTAATAACAGCTTTGCTAACACATCTGTCAGGACTTCTTAAGCATTTGTATGTAAGTAATGATAATCCTCCAACAATGTGTACATAGCTAGCACCAGACCAATAAGCTTTTGATCGGCCATCAGGTTAATGTACACCATTAGTAACCCAAACATATGGTTGGCGGCATTTCCATTCCATCCTACTGAGAGGCAGTAAGTTACCAAGCTTCCTCTGGGTTTGAGAATGAAGGGGGTGAGCAGGACTCGAATGACCTGAGCACATGGGGTTTAGAGAAGTGCAAGCAGCTTTCACATTGGATGCTGAGGTGGTGTTTTTCAGCAAAGTACATCAGCAGCAGACAGGATGGTTATTCTGCAGACATGGCGCAGATGATGCACAAAGGTAGGTTTGAATGGTAGGAGGCCAAGCCAGGTATGACTGACCAAACAGAGCTGGAGAGAGCTGAGGAGCCAGGGCATTGTCTTCATGACCTGGCTGCAGAGAATAGAGTGTTTAAAGACCTTCGGACATCTGGCAAGATGGCCTCAGTTATAAGCGAGTGTTGATGACTTAGATGACCAACAGCAGTGGTCTTCAAAAGAAGGCTTCAACACAGAGGAATGCCCCACAGGGTCCCTTCAAACCTTTCATTTCAACAGATAACACACACCTCTAACCATGGACGGCTCACCAGAAATGCCGAGTGCCAGGAGTCATGCAGGAACCCTTCCAGAAACTGGTCAACAATCGTCAGTGGTTGTATTTTGCCTTGGAGCCACACAATGGGGTTCTATGTTGGTGACATTATGTATGAAATCATACATTAAAAGAGTCTAATTCACAGTAACCTCAGTCGTCATATGTTAGTGTTCTGATAAGACATTGAAAACTGTATAGCAGAGAGCATTCTGCTCTGTGGCGGTCTATTAACAAATGCTGTTTAATACTAATTTAGAAGTCTATCCTTAGGTTGTATGAAGGCCCAAGAAGCCACATTGGATACACTACTACGTGGTAACACTGAGACAGATACCAGTCAAAGGTAGACAGTGCTTTTCTTAAACTCCAAGGAACAGCACATGAAAAAGATTTCTCAAGTATGGTGACTTCACAGGTTACCTGAAGAGAAGCACATTCCAAAGTGACAGAATGTCTGCATGATCTTAGCAGTTACTGTCCTTTCACCGTGATTAAAGGACCAGCATGAGCACTTAAATCAGGACAGTGGACAAAGTAGTTCAATAGTTTCATGTCTCTGTTTGATGCAGTTGCAGCTCAGATCAGTTCTTTCATGTACAATGCTTGGTGGCTCAGTGGCTCAGTGGTTAGCACTGCTGCCTCACAACGCCAGGGTTCCAGGTTCGATATCAGCCTCGGGTGACTCCTGTGTGGAGTTTGCACGTTCTCCCCATGTCTGTATGGGTTTCCTCCGGATGCTCCAGTTTCCTCCCACAGTCCAAAGATGTGCAGGTCTGGTGAATTGGACATGCTAAATTGCCCATAGTGTTAGGTGCATTAGCCAGAGGGAATGGGTCTGGGTGAGTTACTCTTCAGAGGGTCGGTGTGGACTTGTTAGGCCAAAGGGTCTGTTTCCACACTGTAGGGAATCCAATCTAATCTAAAATGCATGGTGGACCAACAACCTAGCATAACAGCAACAACCTTCATGGTGCTCATCCTGACAGCTTCCGGGTGATCTGATGGGCAGCACCTTCCTCCAGCTGTTGCCCCTCTACTATTCCATTATCATCACACCCTCACTGAGCCTAAGTCCTGGAATGGGGTTGTGAACCCAGAGCCTTGTAATGCAGAAATGAATGTGCTGCCAACTAAATGACTGCCGACACATTCTCATTGTGCAGCTTTGTGCAACTAATGTACCTCATCAAAGTCCTGCACCTCCTATACACACCTTTACACCTTCATCCACAAGCTTTTCATTTGCTAGACTATAGCAGCTGAGAGTAGCTATAAGAGATTGAAGTGCACAACCGATTAGTTCACAATAGTTTTGGCAGAGTGTTCTTCAACAATCTATCCCTCAAATACAGTTCTTTTTGCAACTGTCTCAGTGATTCACTCCTTTAATGAGAACCCTGTTCTGATAGGTGACCTCAATGTGCTGATCTCAGCCATTATCAAGCTGTCTGTCAGTTTCAAGCCTCAGTGACTGTCCTCTGTGCGTTCACTTTCACTGAGTTGACCAGTTGCTGACATGGAGTGGAGATCTTCATGATGCTTTAAACATTGTACTGGTGTCAGAGCTCATCGGATAAGGGAGACAGTTACACTTTCAAGAGCTTCGGGGAGAAAAGCAAGTTTGTTATGTGGTATGCTGTATAAGATGCTGTGTGCCACGGCGTGTAATGTATTACCATGGATAGAGAATTTGTTAACTAACATAAAGCAAAGACTGGGGATAATGGATGTTTTTCTGGCTGGCAATCAGTGGCTAGAGGTGTGCTTCTGGGATCAGTTTTGGGACTGCAATAGCTTACAATTTACATAGATGATTTGGAGTTTGGAACCAAATGACATGTATCAAAGTTCACAGATGACATTATATGAGTGGTAGAGCAAAGTATGCAGAAGACACTGAAAATCTGCAGATATAGATATATTAAGTGATTAGGCAAATTTCTGGCAGATGGAGTACAATGTTGATGAATTTGAGATCACCCATTTTAGTAGGTGTAGGAGTAAAAGCAAAATCGATGATTATTTAACTGGTGAAAAATTTGCACCTTGCTGCTGTGCAGAAGGATCTGGGTGGTCTTGTGTTTGAATCACAAAACATTGGTTTGCAGGTGCAGCAGATAATTAAGAAAGTAAATGGAATATTGTCCTTGATTGTTGGAAGGATGGGGTTTAAAAACAGGAAGGTTATGCTTCAGGTATGTAGGATGCTGGTGAAGCCACTCTTGGAATACTGTGTATAGCTTTAGTCTACTTACATGGCACTAGAGGGTGTGCAGAGAAGGTTCACTATTGATTCTGGAGTTGAGAGAGGGTTGGCTTATGAAGAGAGATTGAATAACCTGGGACAGTACTCATTGGGATTTATAAGAATATGGGGAGATCTTATCGAAACATATAAACTTATGAAGGGAATAGATAAGGTAGAAGCAGGAAGGTTGTTTTCACTGGCACGTGAAACTGGAACTAAGGCCATTATTCAAAATAAGGGGGAGCAGATTTAGGGCTGAGTTGAGGAGGAACTTCTTCACCCAAAGGGTTGTGAATCTATAGAATTCCCTGCCCAATGAAGCAGTTGAGGCTACCTCGTTGAACGTTTTTAAGGCAAAGACAGATAGATTTTTGAACAGTAAACGAATTAAGGGTTACAGTGAGTGACGGGTAAGTGGAAGTGAGTCCATGAAAGGATCAGCCATGATCTTATTGAATGGTGGAGCAGACTCAAAAGGCCAGATGGCCTACTCCTGCTCCTATCATGTTGCTACGTTCTTATGTTGATCATTAGTAAGGATGAAGAAGTCAGAGGTTTCTTTTTGGAAGAGGGGTTGATGAAAGCAGAGTTGAAGGAGGGGAGACCAAAAGATTTAAAATGTAGGAGCAGAAATAAGTCATTTGAGTCAATGGGCTGAATGGCCTACTTCTATTACTATGTTTTAAAGTCTTATGGAGTAAGAATGAATGTCAGTCACAAGATGAGTAAATTTACAAATTCACATAAGTTACGAAGTAGGTTGGGATTTGTTGGATGCTGTGGTCCCTGAACCCCGTCTAAGAATTAGGGGTGAGCCTTTCCCATTGGGGACCATTTAATAGCCGATTGGTCCTTTGACAATTAGCCCACTGGTAGTTGGTCACATAATGCCACCTCCACCCTACTGTGGAGGCAAGGGTAAGCTGCTAGGTGGAGGCACACCATCTGCTGGATTTAACATTGAATTGAATTGAATTGAATTGAGTTGAGTTAAAAATCACACAACACCAGGTTATAACCAACAGGTTTAATTGGAAGCACACTAGCTTTCGGAGCACCGCTCCTTCATCAGGTGATAGTGGAGGAGTGGCGCTCTGAAAGCTAGTGTGCTTCCAATTAAACCTGTTAGACTATAACCTGGTGTTGTGTGACTTTTAACTTTGTACACCCCAGCAACACCGGCATCTCCAAATCATGAATTGAATTGATTGATTGTCATATATACCGAAGCACAGTAAAAAGCTTTGTCTTGTGAGCAATACAGGCAGATCACATAGTTAAGTTGCATAGATAAGTAAATAATAGGTAAATAGAGGCAAAAACAAAAACATAGGTTACAGGTGAATGTTAAGAGTTTGGGAGTCCGTTCAGTATTCTAACAACAGTCAGTTAGAAACTGTTTTGAAACCAGCTGGTGCATGTGTTCAGGCTTCTGCACCTTCTCCTCGATGGTAGAGGTTGTAGAAAAACATTGCCAGGGTGGGATGGATCTTTGAGAATGCTGGTGGTTTTTCCTTGACAGTGGGCCTGGTAGATGGATTCTATAAATGGGAAGTTGGCCTTTGTGATTGTCCAGGCCGAGTTCATCACTCTCTGTAACCGTCTCCAATCTTGAATGGTACAGTTGCCATACCATATTCAGACAGAATGCTCTTGATGGCGCACCTATAAAAATTGGCAAGTGTATTCGCCGTCATGCCAAATTTCCTCAGTTGCCTGAGGAGAAAGATGTTGGTAGGCCTTTGTAACCAGTGAGTCTACATGAAGAGTCCCAGAAAGCTTGTTGTGGATGACCACTCCCAGGAGCTTGACCCTCTCCACCCATTCCACCTCTGTGCTGTTAATGTGTAGGGGGGCATGAGTAACATCCCGCCGAAAGTCAATAATGAGTTTATTGGTTTAGCTGGCATTTTAAGCGAGATTGTTCTCAGTGCACCATTTTTCCAGGTTTTCCACTTCCCATCTGTAGTCTGTTTCATTGCCGGCTGAGGTTCGACTGACTTTGGTGGTGTCATCAGTGAACTTGTAAATGGCATTAGACTGGAATTTAGCGATGCAGTCAAGGGTATACAGCGAGTACAGTAGGCGGCTGGGTACGCACCCCTAGGAGCTCCAGTGTTGAGTGTTAGTGACAATGAAATATTGCCCCCAATCTTCACTGATTGTTGCCTGTGGGTCAGGAAACTGAGGATCCAGTTGCACAGAGTGGGGCTTAGTCTGAGATCACTAAGTTTAGTAATCAGTCTCGAAGGGATAATAGTGTTGAAGGCTGAACTGTAGTCAATGAATAGGATTCTTACGTAGCTGTTCTTGGTGTCAAGATGTTCTTGGGGGAATGAAGGGCAAGTGGTATGGCATCTGACATGGATCTCATGGTCCAATCAGCAAATTGGAGTGGGTCAAGAGTAGTGGGGAGGCTGGAGTTGATTAATGCCATGACCAGCCTTTCAAAGCACTTCATGACCACCAAAGTTACGGCCACTGGGTGGTGGTCATTGAGACATGCTGCATGAGCCTTAAGCACAGGGATAATGTTGGCCCTCTTGAAACAGGCAGGGACAGTGGCCTGCTGCAGGGAGAGGTTGAAGATGTCTGAGAAGACCTCTGCCAGTTGATCTGAGCATGCTCTGAGTGCACGGCCTGGTACTCCGTCTGGTCCCATCGCTTTCCTTGGATTCACACAAAGGAAAACTGAACTTCATCAGTTGGTTGTGGTGTATAAGATCATAAGGCACAGAATTTATAACAAAAGATTACATTGTCATGAAACTGAAATGACATATTGAACAACTTCACTTCAAGATACTTCAAGACATTTGTTATTCCCTTTCAAGTGTTTGCATCTTGTGTTTAATCTATGACGATTTGAAGTATTAAAATATATGTAAGAGTTGCAGCTCATTTCTTGATCCAGCTGAGGGCACTCCAGAACTATATTTGCTGAATTATAACTGTCTCTTGGTTCAGCATCTATGTTAATGCTTCCAGTCATACTTGATCTGAAATTAATACCATTCCAAGGGTTTGAAAACAGTTTTTATCAGGATTTGTTTTGTGCACATGCACTTGCTGATAAAGTCTGTGACGGTGGTTACATTGGACCCAATTGCTCCAGGCCCAGTGTTTAATCTCCTCAGGAGCATCCTCCCACCCTTCTTTAGTACACCCTGTCAACAATTCCTTCTATTTCTATCTCCCACATGTTATTCCAGTTCACATTGAAAACATTTTCCTGATGAGACATGGTATGTCATACATTTGGAGCAAGCAGGGCTTGAACCCAAACCTCCTGGTTGATTGGGAGGGACACTATCACTGCACCATAAGAGCCTACAGTGCCCCATTAGGATTTTTCCAATCATCCTGTTCAGAGATATAATAACACCCCTCAGTAGTAGGTGGGACCCAAGACCCCTAGTGCAGAGACAGAGGCAGTACCACTGCACACAAGAATTCTAGTTTCTCCATTAATATTTTCTGATCAACCCATTATTACATAACCTGCGAGCAGGCAGGACAAGCCTTCCACTCCTGGCTCTGAGGTAGGGACACTGCCCCACAAGAGGGGAGGTGATAACTTAGTAATATGATTGCTGGACTATCAACCAAGAGACCCAGGTAATGATCCCAGGACCTGCTTCAAATCTACCCATGGCAGATAGTAGAATTTGAATTGAATAAAAAAATCTGGAATTAAGAGTCTAATGATGACCATGAATTGATTGTTGGAAAAAAGCCAACCTGGTTCACGAATGTGCTTTAGGGAAGGAAACTGCCATCCTTGCCTGGTGTGGCCGACATGTGACACCACAACAACATGGTTGACTCTTAACTGCCCTCTTGGCAATAAATGCTGGCTGAGCCAGTGTCACCCTGTGAATAAATTTTTTAAAACTTCTCTTTTCCCCATATTCTTTATATCCAGAAGCACAATTGAACATTTTATTCCCGATCACTCGTGACTTTTTTCTAATCTATTAACAACCAGCAGTAAATCAGCCATGTTTTACATTTGATTAATTTACATGCAAAGCTCATTAATCTCTCATCAAAGGTGAGGGAAAGGTACAGTTCCCCATTCAGATATTTTTCCTAATAAATCTGTTCAGCAATGTTATTACACACCTCTGGAGCAGGTGGGACTTAAACTCTGGCTTCCTGGTTCAGGGGTAGGAACATTACCATTGCACCACAAGTACCCTGAAATGCCTCCTTAATTTTTACTTTCTCCAAGGTGCAGTCCAACACAGTTCCCCATTACTTCTTTTTAACCAGTGTTTCTCAGTAACCTATTCAGAGATGGTATTACACATCTCTGGAGAAGGTGGAACTGTCACTGCAGTACAAGATGGCCCCAAAATATGAATCAATGAAGCCTCAGTCAGGAATTTTGGTCAGTATGGCAACTGAACCCTCCAGCTTTTGTGTTACTAGCACCACATTCAAACCATCTGAGCTAACCAACCACAGTGCTGTATTAGCTACATCTTCACTAATTATCTTTATGCAGTCTGTTCCATGTCTCCTTAATTATACACCAGAAACAATCATGTTCTCTTATGCTACCTGTCCTGCTGTATGTTTCCATTGTTTTCTTCTGGTTTTGTTTCAAACCTAATATCTGTACAATTGTCATTATTAAGAACAGGTTGGTAAATATCTATTACAAAGAGACTTGCTAAGCCATGAATGCATCAACAGAAATGACGGACAAAGTCAGAACTCACACGACACCAGGTTATAGTCCAACAGGTTTATTTGAAATCATAAGCTTTCAGAGCACTGCTCCTTCAAATAAACGTGTTGGACTCTAACCTGATGTTGTGTAACTTCTGTCTTTATCCACCCCAGTCCAATACTGGCACCTTCACATCATGGACAGCAGAAATGATGGTTGTGTGGAATGTGGAGTTGAGGATTGTCATATCAGTCATGATCTTGTTGAATGATGGAGCAGATTCAATGGGCTGAATGGCCTACTTCTGTTCCTACCTCTTGTATTTATGCGATACATAGCCTCCTCACACAATCTTGTGTGAACCCCATGTACACCAGCATGTGATCAATAGCAAACTGAGAAATCAAATGTTGTAACTTATAGTTTTAGCTACATAAATGTCTGGAAATCCTTGGGCATCTTGGTTCAAGTCCAGACAAAAATATACTTTGGTCACTCGTCTGCTTTATATATATCTGTTTGTAAAGAAGGGCCCATGCTCTATAAAAGGGTAGGTGTCTGGACTTTCTAGGGCTGGCTGCAAGACTATTGAATACGTGTGCCATTTAATTTTGGATATTTGTATCCATTCTATGTGCTGATTTATATATAAAATAAAAGTCAAATGCACAACTGACATTTTGATACTAATTTCTATTAATTCTGTTGTGCTGTCAGAGAGTTGCCTCTATGCATGTAAGCTAAACTGAAACCACATTTCACTTCAAGTGCACTAAACTTGTTCTAAAATCCTAGCACATCGATTGTTGGAATTTTCTAATGGCTGGAGTGGCCTAGGCAATAGTGATGGAGTTGAGAAAATACAGCTAGAATGAAAAAAATCAGAATCCCGGCATCAAGAAAAAAGTTCCAATTTTTAATTTTAAACAACCAGTTCAAGATCTCCTATTAAGTGGTGACCACGTCATTTCCATGTATATGTACCTCATTAGTACCCCAACTTGCCTTGTTTCTATGCAACTTTTGATTCTCCCATCTTTCTCTGAGAAACCAACAGAACAAACATAAATGTTGGAGTGCATACCTGGCAGCTGCAACTCCCCGATTTCTTGTTCCAGCCAGTATCCAATTGTACATGCAGCATAATGTCCATACAATGGTGGCACAGTGGCTCAGTGGCTTTTTAGTGCCTATTCTTGTGTAATCTTCAAAGGGAGAAAAACAAAAAGTTTACCTGCAGTTTGGGGCATAATTCATAGGGGGAAGCACGTCAATTAGCACTGCTACCTCACGTTACCAGGGACTCAGGTTCAACTCCAGGCTTGGGTCACTGTCCATGTGGAGTTTGCACATTTTCCCTGTGGTTTTGTTCGGGTGCTCCAGTTTCCTCCCACAATCCAAGCATGTGCAGATTTGGTGGATTGGCCTCGCTAAATTACCCTGTAGTGTCCAGGGATACGTAGGCTAAGTGGTTAGCTATTGTAAATACAGAGATAGGGTGAGGTGTGGTGTTTGGTGGGGTCTTGGACTCAGTGGGATGCTGTTTGAGGGGCCAGTGCAGACTTGATAGGCCAAGTGACATCTTTCCACACTGTAGGCATTCTAACATGCTTATGGCTCTGCATGCTCTATAGACACCATCTTCCTTGACCCTTCACCCATGCAAGTAGACAGCAGTAAAACACCAACCTGACAACATCATCATGCCTGCTCTTGGACCAACTCACGTACCATTTCAGCCCTTCAGGACTTTAACTTGGAACTCAGAGACACCAACAACTTGAATGCTTCCCCAAGTCACTTTGTGTGCAGAAATTAGATACATTCTATGTAAGCAAATATGATGCATTGTATAGCTTCTGAAGAAGGGTCACTGGACCCAAAATGTCAACTCTGCTTTCTCTCCATAGACACTGCCAAACCTGCTGAGTTTTTCCAGCATTTTCTGTTTTTCTTGCATTGTATGGCTATTAGCTTGCTTTCTCAGTGCTCACTTACTTTGCCCATACTTGGCAGCTGCCAGCCTCTGTTGGTTGCATTGCTGCTTATGGTAGGGGGGGAAGGAGACAACATGTCACAGTGGGTAGCACTGAACACTCAAGGAGGTGGACATGTTGCTGAACAGCACAGTGTCAATGTCATGCCTACAGCACATGCTAGCAGCTTGGGTGGCAAACACTCTGCATGTGATTCAACCAAATGCCTGCAAGTGAGAGTCAAAGAGGACAAGGGGGATCTTCAGTCAGCCAGGGAGTGCCATCACAGTCAAGCAAGAGATTTGTCCAATTCCAAACCAGGAGTTGGACCATGGTCCATCCTGCAGATCGAGTTGAACCGGATTAGGGATTATATGTAGGTCAGTTGAGGTGGTGTGGAGACATCAGTTTGGGGCCAGACTGATTTCTCCTGCAATGAAACAAAAGGGACATTGAGTATGATGGAAATCAATGAAGAACACTTTGTGATGATGCAGGAGCTGAAGAGGTGCTGAGGTGTCCACAGCAAGTGAGTAGGAACCATAGAGGGGAGGAAGAGTTAGTCTTTTGGGAGGATGAGGTGGGTGAGATCTGTCAAGTCAACATGATGCATGAAACAGTGAGAATTGTAGCCCAGGAGTTTTGATAGAGGCATGTGCAGTGGAAAAGATAGAGTGAGTTCTGGCCTCATGAATGGGAGGTAGCCAAGAGATTATGGTGTCACTTACCCATTTCTTATTTGCAGTTGTGCTTTTTGTTTAATCCAGGACACAGCACTGACCCAGACTGTTACCCATTTCCAGACTGGGTGCCTTTATTGGCATGACCTCTTTTCCCAGCCTGCAGGATACCAGCCACCTTTCTACCATCCCTTTCACCAGCAACACTGGATCCTGTCAGCGAACTGAGGAACTAACCTGTCTCTGGTCCATGTGATCCATAATGACAGTGAAGCAATACAGCTTGAAGGACTTGCAAGGTCTGAAGTTTTTCACAGGTGCTCCTAAAGCTGATACCAGTGAGAAGGCCTTGGCAGTGGTAGGTTTCTGCCTTTCTGCTTGATTTCCAGGAGAAGGGCACCACAGTTGCACAATTCATGAGGTGAAAAGCAGAAGATTGCATGTGAAAAGTTATTCCAATCCATAGCTCTCTGGACACCATGAATTTCACAGATAAAATATCTTAATTACAACAGGGAAAAATACCCACAAAATGTTTAATAATGTAGTGATTTGTGGAAGCTTTTATCAATGCCCTGAAGTAGAGTAAACATTACTGAGTTGAGTTTCCACTAAAATGCATTCATCTTCAGTGCAATTTTCCAAAAGTCTGTTAACCAACCAGAAATAATAGAGGAAATTCAAGCTCAGAGCCATACTGGATTCGAATTGTTAACTCTGTTTCCCTCTTCATGGGCGCTGTCAGATCTGATGATGTCCCTCCAGCATTTTCTGCATTTGGTCTTAAAGTTAAAGATTCTTTTTACATGTAACGGCACATTTAAAAAGATTAAAGATGTTTATTGTACCGAGAGACAGATTAATATACATCAATAAAACTAATAAATGTATTTTTAAAAGTAATTTTTCATTTTTTAAAATGCTATTCACATTAGACATTGTTAATGGAAATTCTTTTCTGTGTGATAAACCTAATTTCAACTGTTTAAGAAAACTTTACTACCACAGGCAATATTGCAAGGAATATCTTTGATCGCAAGGGCAAAAGGAATAAAACAATTATATTCTGAAATGTTGCCTGATTACGATGCAATCTGTACAGTTAAACTAAGTACTTCAATAATGGAAAATTTTATGTTTGTGATTACGTAAAGTGGTTTGTGGGAAATTTCAATAATTACTTCACTTTGGAAACCATCACAATCTCGAATTTAATCTGCATCAGGATTGCTGATTTTGTACCAGTTGAAAACACTAGAAAACTAGAATAGCCAAGATGAACAAAGTGAAGAGAAAAAAAAAAGATTGTGACCTTAAATAATGGAAGGTTTGAAAGTAGCACACAGCCAACAATGTGGATAAATAAGAACTCTCGAGGAAGTTGTCACATTATAAGCGGAGGTGATGGACTAATGACTATTATTGCTAGGCTGGTAATCCAGACACCCAGGAATGTTGCTGGTCATCTAGGTTTGAATCCTACAATGGTAGATGGAATTGGCATCTGAATCATAGGAACAGGATTAGGCCACTTAGCCCCTTGAGCCTGTTCAATGAGATCACAATTGATGGGTGGTCTAACTTCACATACCTGTCTTTGGCCCATATTCCTTAACAATTTTGTTCTTAACAAAATTTATCTATTTCAGATTTAAAATTAAAAACTGATCCAGCACTAACAGTTGTTGAAGAGAGTTCGAAACCTCTACCACCCTCTGTGTGCAGAGATGATAGGAAGAACAAACGATCACTTACACTTCAGAAAGTAAGAAACTGAATTGGTAGAAGAGGAAAGAAGGCGAGGGATGCAGGAAAACAAATCATTGAAAACAGCACTGGAAGTCAGTAGAGCAACTAAAGATATTAACTAATTCCTGGTTTTATTGCTAGTCGTACAGAGATCAAATATAGTTATATTATGTTAAACTTAGGCACTGTCCTTGTCAGATCACACACAGAATATTGTGCACAGCTTGGATTCCAATACTAGGAGCATTAAAGACAAGATGATGATTTTTAAAATCCTTTAGAGAAATAATGAGCAATTTATTTAATAAAAGTAAGTTCAGAATGTGGAATGCATTAGCACAGCAAGTGGTTTAATCAAATAGCTCAGAGATTATCAAAAGGAAAGTAAATGAGTCTATTGTGAAGGGTCACTGGACCCAAGACATGAACTCTGGTTTCTCTCCACAAATGCTGAGAGACCTATTGAGTTTTTTCCATGAATTTCTGATTTTCAGCACCTGCAGTTGCCTGCTTCTTTTTTTTGTGAAGTCTGCTGGCTCTCCCTGATTAACTGAAAATTTTCAAGGCATTAAGTTAATCCATCCTTGATTATAGACTGTAACAATCTCTCCACCACAGGTGTTTGGTTAACTGGTCTGTAATTCTCTAGTTTTCCTCTTTCAGCATTCTTAAACAGTGGGATGAAGTGCAATTTTCCAATCCAGAGGGATGACCTCTGTATGTAGGGAACCATCAGGTCCTGGAAATCTAACATTCTTTAATTCCATTAATTTCCTCATTACTGATGTTTTACTTATGTTGATTTCATTCACTGTCTGTCCCCAATCTGCCATTAATTTCCTCAGGACTTCAAGGAAACTATCCTCCTTTTCTATTGTAAATATTGAGGGAAAGTAATTATTCAACATGTTTGTCATTTCCACATGGTCATTAACAATGTCCCCACCTCCAGTCCAATAAAAATTTGAATTAAGAGTTTAACGAAGACCATGAAACTGTTGTCGATTGTTGGGAAAAACCCATCTGATTCATTGATGTCCTTTAGGGAAGGAAAATGCTGTCCTTGCACAGACCATTCTGCATGTGACTCCACTCCCACAGCAATGTGAATGATTCTTAAATGGGATGGTTAACAAATGCTGGCCAAGCCAGAAATACCCACATCCTGTGAATTAATTAAAAAAACCATTATGGTAAAGATCCCAGTAAGGCATTAAATCTTTCAGGCAATTGATGACATCATAACATGTAATGCCCTCCCATAAAAGATCTCTCTCATACTCATAGCAATTAGTTTATCAGTTGGCATTGTTCAGCGCAGTCCATCGTTGGTTAGTGAATTACGGGCACTCTGATATACAGGTAACATGGATCTCAGGCCGTATTGGGAAGACTTCTGGAGCAGTGGTAGAATGCATACCTCTGCACCGGGACTCCCAAGCTCAAGTCCTGGAAAAGCTGCCAACATCGTCAAATGCTGTCTTCCAATGTCTTCCATCAGGCAGAAGGTACAGAAGCTTGAACACATGCACAAAGAGGTTAAGTTCAACTACTCCCTGGCCATTATTAGGCTGTTGAATGGATCTTTCTAATATTGATCTTGCTTTGCACACTTCCTGTGCAACCATAGCCTTGTATGCTTCGCTCTGTCTAAGCACCCTATGGTCTGTGTGTCCTTGTTTGTTATGATCTGTCTGTACTGCTCACAAAGGGCAGCTTTGAGGGCGGCACGGAGGCACAGTGGTTGGCACTGCAGCCTCACAGCGCCAGAGACCCGGGTTCAATTCCCGCCTCAGGCGACTCTCTGTGTGGAGTTTGCACATTCTCCCCGTGTCTGCGTGGGTTTCCTCTGGGTGCTCTAGTTTCCTCCCACAATCCAAAAATGTGCAGGTCAGGTGAATTGGCCATGCTAAATTGCCCATAGTGTTAGGTGAAGGGGTAAATGTGGGGCAATGGGTCTGGGTGGGTTGCGCTTCGGCGGGTCGGTGTGGACTTGTTGGGTCGAAGGGCCTGTTTCCACACTGTAATCAAATCTAATCTAAAAAAAAGCAAAGCTTTTCAGTGTACTTAGGTGCATGTGACTGAAATAAATCAAATTAAATCAAATATATTTCATAGGTGTGTATTAACATCTCACAACAGCTTGATTTGAAAATATCTAGAATCCAGACCATATATGGTTGAGATATCATATCAATGTACGTAGTTAGAGTTAATAATAAACGTCAAGACATTTGTCTCAGTGAGAACCCAGTGCTCATGGTGTGTTATGTGGGCGAACATATGAAAAATCATGTCGCATCAGAAGAATTAGTTTAACTGAAAAGAAAGGAGAACAACACCAATTAATATTCCTTCCAATTTTAAAAGAAAGCTTTCACAAGTGATATGAAATTTTACAGCATTTATTCTCATTGAGTTATTTCAACTTGAGTTATTCTACCAAAATGGCCACCACATAGCAGTGCTTCATAATCTCTTGGTCATGGAAGAATTCTGCTTTTGCTGCATTTACTGAATGTGCAGGTGAAGTATTTGCAGTGACAAGATTCTGAAACTGAATCATTAATCACTGTCACTGGAAGAAAATCCTGGATTTCCCTCCCTAATGGATCAGCCCACAGCAGGTGGGCTGCAGCAGTTCAAGAAGGCAGCTCACCACCACCTTTTCAAGGGCAACAGGGGACAGGCAATAAATGCTGGCCAGCCAGTGACATCCACATCCACAAATGAATTAAGAAAAAGGATTCACTGAAAGGTCTCTTGCAGCATCACAGTTGGACAACCAAAGGCAGTGCAAACTGTTAGAGCCTCCACAATTCACAGTTTCAGTTAGCAGGCTAGAAATTCCTGTTGCCATATTAACAACAAGCTCTTTAATGCATTGGCCCCAAAAGTCACTGTTTTCAAATAATTGGACAAAAAGCACACTGAAAAAAGGAAAAACGTTTCTAAGAAAATGTTAAGTAATCATTTGCTAAAATTAGCAACAGTACTTTCACCATATCAGAGAGGATAGAACATAGAACATCGAACTTTACAGGATACTTTTAACATAACTCTCCTGATGGAAAATTGATGGGATAATTGACATAGTGATAGCCTTCTTGCCTCTGACTCAGAACCCTATAATTGAAGGCCCACTGCAGAAATTTGTTCACATATGCCAGACTGACTGTTCAGTCTATTCCTGAGTGTCATAGAGTCATGCAGCATGGAAACAGGCCATTTGGCCCAACTGGTAAATGCTGACCAGATTTTCTGAACTGAACTAGTCCTATTTGCGTGCCAATATTCCTTAAACCTTTCCTATCCAGGTACCTGCCCAAACATCTTTAAAATACTGTAATTTTACCCACCTCAACCACTTCCACTGGCAGCTCATTCTATATATGTACCACCCTCTGTGTGAAAAAGTTGCCCCTCAAGTTCACCTTAAAGCTACGCCCTCTAGGTTTAGAGCCTGGGGAAAAGATCTTTGCTGTTCACTTTATCCATGCTCCTCATGATTTTATAACCCTCTATTAGGTTACCGCTCAGTGTCCTATGCTCCAAGGAAGAAAATCACATGCTTTCCTTATAACTCAAACCTTCCAGTTTTAGTAACATCTTTGTAAACCTTTTTTATACCATTTCCAGTTTAATAACATCCTTCTTATACTAGGATGACCAGAATTGTATGCAATATTCCAAATGTGGCATTACTAATGCAGCTGTAACATGACATCTCTACTCAATGCTCTGACCAATAAAGGTAAGCATGCCAAATGCTTTCTTCACCATCCTGTTTTCCTGTGATGCCACTTTCAAGGAACTATGTACCTGCACCCATAGATCTCAATTTGGTGTCATCCACAAACTTACTAACTACGTCTCCTTTATTCTCATCCAAATAATTTATAGAAATCGGTTATATAAATGTTGAAAAGCAGTGGACCCAGCAGCAATCCTTGTGGCACACTATTAGTCACCAGCCCTCCAGTCAATAACAATTCTATACTATCACCCTCTATCATCAAGCCAATTTTGTATCTAAATGACTAGATTTCCCTGGATCCCATGTGATATAACCTTACTAACCAGTCTACCACGTAGGACCTTGTCATAGGCCTTGTTAAAGTCCATGGAGATAATGTTTACTGTTTCTCTGTCTCTATTTTCTTGGTCATATCTTCAAAAACCTCAATTATAAATATAAAACACAATTTCCCATGCACAAAGTAATGCTGACTATCCCTAATTAGTCCATTCCTTACCAAATGCATGTAAATCCTGTCTCTCAGAATTCTCTCTGACAACCTACCCATCACTGAGTTCAGCTCACCAGTCTATAGTTCCCTGGCTTTTCCTTGCATTCTTTCTTAAATAATGACATGACATGAGTCACCCTCCGGTCTTCCAACACCTCACCTGTGACTATCAATGACATAAATATCTCCACTAGGGGCCCTGCAATTTCTTCCCTAGCTTCCCACAATACCCTGGTCTATACTTGATCAGGTTCCATGGATTTATCTACCTTTATGTGTTTTAAGACTGTAATATGGTCTCTTTTCAAGACAGGACTATTTATTTCCCTGAGTTCCCTAGTTTCCATATTTTTCTCTACAGTAAATATTGCCAAGAAATATTTGTTTAGGATCTCACCCATCTGCTGTGACTCCACACAAGGATGACCTCATTCATCTTTAACAGTCCCTATTCACATTTTTGCCCTTAATGTATTTGTAGAATCTCTTTGGATTCTCTGTTACCTTAGCTGCTAAAGCTGTCTCATGCTCCCTTTATTGCCCACCTGATTTCCCTCTGAAATATACAATACTCCTACACCCCCTGTATTCCTCACGGGATTCACTTGATTCCAGTTGCCTATATCTGACAAAAGCCTCCCTTTTCTTGACTAAAGCTTGATGAACCACTTAATGAAGGACCAGTGCTCCAAAAGCTTGTGCTTCCAAATAAACCTGTTGGACTGTAACCTGGTGTTGTGCGAATTTTTGACTTTGAATATCTCGAGTCATCCAGAGTTCCCTACTTCTGCCAGCCTTGCCCTCTCATTAACAGGAACATGCTGCCCCTGGGCTGTCCTTATTTTGCTTCGAAAAGCCTCCCACTTGCCAGGCAACACCTTATCTGCAAACAGCCTCCCCCCTCAAGTTTTGAAAGTTCCTAATATCATCAAATTTGGCCTTGCCCCAATTTAGAACTTCAACTTGTGGACCAGACCTATCCTTTTTCAAATAATTTAAACTAACAGAATTACTGACCCCAAAATGCTTCTCCACTAACACTTCGGTCACTTGGCCTGCCTTGTTGCCCAAGAAGAGATTGAGTTTTCCCCTTTTTTTAGTAGGGCCAGCTACACGTTGATTGAGAAAGTTTTCCTGAATACACTTAACAAATTCTTCCCCATCCATGCCCTTAACACTATAGCAGTCCCACTCTATGAGAAAGTGAGGATGGCAGATGCTGGAGATCAGAGTCGAAAAGTGTGGTGCTGAAAAAGCACAGCCAGTCAGGCAGCATCTGAGGAGCAGGAAAATTGACATTTCAAGCATAAACTCTTCATCAGGAATGAGGGGGTGGCCCAAGGGGGCTGAGAAATAAATGGGAGGGGTTGGGGCTGGGAGGAATGTAGCTGGGAATGTGATAGGCAAATGAAGGTGGGAGATGATGGCGATAGGTCAGAAAAGAGGATGGACTGGATAAATGAGAAGGAAGATGAACAGGGAGAACAGTTCCAGATGGTGGTGCCGAGTTGGAAGTTTGGCTCTGGGATAAGGTCGGGGGAGGGGAAATAAAGAAACTGATGAAATCGACATTGATTCCGTGTGGTTGGAGGGTTCCCAGGTGGAAGATAAGGCGATCTTCCTTTCTGACCTATCGCCCTCAGCCCCACCTCCATCAACCTATCGCATCCCCAGCTACCTTGCCCCCAGCCCCACCCTCCTCCCATTTATCTCTCTGCCCCCTTGGGCCACCTGATGAAGAGCTTATGCTTGGAACGTCAACTCTCCTACTCCTCAAATGCTGCCTGACAGGCTGTGCTTTTCCAGTCTCGGTCTATGTCTGGCAAGTTAAAATCCCCTACTATTACAACCCTACTATTGTTATACTTAGCTGTGATCGCCCTACATATTTCTCCTAAATTTTCCACTTACTATCAGCGTGCCCATAGTATAATCCCACCAAAGTGATCACCCTCTTCTTATTTCTTAGTTCCATCCATATAGCTTCATTGGAATATCTCTCAGGAATATCATGTCTACGTACTGCCGTGATGTTTTCCCAAATCAAAAATGCCACTCCTGCTCCTCTCTTTCCTCCCTTTCTATCCTTCCTGTAGCATCTGTAACCAGGAGCATTGAGCTACCAGTCCTGACCTTCTCTCAGCCATGCTTCTGTAATATTTATGTGTATCTTGCTGTGCTCAATCAGCTACTTTCTTATATTTCTTAATAGAGATTCCACTTCAGAAATATTTTATTGGTTGTGCTGTTCAGTCCACCTCAACATCATCACACCTGCCATATCAAATCATTTCTCTTCCATTTTCTTTAATAGTCAGGTCTCAGAGTATTCAAAGTTATGGCTTGCGCTAGTCACTGTTTAAAAATTAAGGAATTTCCTTTCAGGACAAAGATAATGAAGTATATTTTCTCTCAGAGGATTGATTGTGTGACTCCTCAGAAGATGATGGAGATGGAGTCATTGAATATTTTTGATCGGGGAATCAAACGTTATTGAGATAAATCTGAAATTTGAAACATAACCAGATCAGCAATGATCTTACTGAATGGTGAAACAGGGACAAGGGTCTTCTGCTCCTATTTCAAATATTTACCTATGTTTGTAAATAAAAAGACCAAAGTTGCTAATATTTGAGATGTCGTCTCACCAACGCCCTGTATAATGGAACCATAACATCTTACTTTGATGTTCAAATCATCTTGCAATAAAGGATAGCATTCCATTAATTTTCTTAATTACTTGTTGTGCCTGTATATTAAAATTCTGTAATTCAAGCGCACAAACATGTAGATCCCTCTGCACTTCAGAATTCTGCAGGCATTCTCAGTTTAAATAATACTCTACATTATTTATTCTGTCTGCTATAGTGAACTACTTCATACTTTCCAATTGCAGAGTACTTGGAAATGCTTGGTAAAATAGAGCTGAACCAGCATGGCTTCATCAAGGGGAGATCATGCCTGACAAATTTATTAGAACGTTTTGAGGAGATAACTAACAAGTTAGACAAAGGAGAGCAAGTGGATGCGATCTATTTGTGTTTCCAAAAGGCCTTTGACAAAATGCAGTCACAGGAGGCTGCTAAATAAGATGAGACCATGATGTTAGGGGCAAGGTACTAGCATGGATAGAGGATTGGCTGACTGGCAGAAAACAGAGAGTAGGGATAAAGAGGATGTTTCAGGATAGCAACTGGCAGCTAATAGAGTTCTGCAGAGTTCTGTGCTGGGGCCACCACTATTCATGTTATATTAACAATCTGGATGAAGTAACTGAGGGCATCGTTGCTAAGTTTGGAGATGCCACAAAGATAGGTGGAGGGACAGATAGAGTTGAGGAAGTGGGAAATCTGCAGAAGGACTGGGACAGGCTAGGAGAGTGAGCCAAGAAGTAGTAGCTGGGATACAATGAGGGAAAGTGTGATGTTTTGCACTCTGTTAGGAAGAACAGAGATGTAGATAATTTTCTAATGGCAGAAAGGCTCCTAAGTCTGAAGCACAAAGAGATTTAGGAATCCTAGTTCAGGAGTCTCTTAAGATTTCATTGACAATTAGGAAGCAAATGCAATGTTAGCATTCATTTCAAGAAGGCTAGAATACAAGAGCAGAGATGTACTGTTGAGGCTGAATAAGACTCTAGTCAGACCAGATTTGGAATACTGTGAACAGTTTTGGGCCCCATATCTAAGGAAGGATGTATTGGAGGGAGCCTAGAGGAAGTTCACAAGATAAGGAGCTTGTTATATGAGGAGTGGTTGAGGACACTTCTGGAATACTGTGTGCAGTTCTGGTTGAGCTGCTGTAGGAAGGATATTATTAAAATGGAGAGGGTTCAGAAAAGATTGACCTGGATGTTGCTGGGAATGGAGGGCTTGAGTTATAAAAAAAGGCTGAATGTGCTGGGACATTTTTCACTGAGGCAGTAGGAGATTGAGGGGTGACCTCATAGAGGTTTATAAAGTCATGGGAAGCATATGTAAGATGAATAACAAAGGTCTTTTCCCCAAAGATTTGGTAGTTCAAAACTAGTGGGCATATTTTTAAGGTGAGAGGAGAAAAGTTTAAAAAGGACATGAGAAGCATCTTTTTTTACACAGAGAGTGGTCAGTGTGTGGAATGAGTTGCCAGAGGAAGTGGTGGATGAAGGTAACATTACAATGTTTTAAAGACATTTAGGTAAGTACATGTATAGGAAAGTCCGGAGGGATATGGGCCAAATGCAGTTTGTTTGGGAACACCAATGACATGGACTAGTTGAATGGAAGAGTCTACTTCCATACTATATGACTCTATGACTCATTGAATTTTGAAAGATGAAGGGGATCTGATTGAAACTGAGAGGCCTGGATGGAGTGGATATGGAGAAGATGTTTCCACACATAGGTGAGACTGGAACCCAATGGCACAGTCTCAGAGTGAAGGGATAACTCTTTGGAAATGAGGTGTAGAGGAATTTCTACAGCTAGATGGTGATTAATCTGTGGAACTCATTACCGCAGTGGACTGTCGAGGTCAAGTCATTGACAGTGTATTTAAGATGGAGATAAATAGGTTTTCATTAGTAAGGGGATCTAGATTTACAGGGAAAAGGCAGGAGAATTGGGTTTGAGAAACATATCAACCATGACTGAATAGTGATGCAGATTCAGTGTGTCAAATGGTCCAATTATGTTTCAATATCTTACAGTCTTATTGTCTAAAATCACCATAGTCCTACTAGGCCACTTAGTTGGTCCCTTGTTAGAGAGGGTCACCACATCTCAGGAGATGGGATGGGTTAGTAACATCCGCCCAGTTTGGGAATTGAACCTGTGCTGTTGATGTTAGTCTGTATCACAAACCCGTGGTGCAGCCAACTGAGGGGACTGGACTGGTTGTGGATATATTAATTAATAGTTTTTTGGATGAGGATTAGTTTTATAAATGTGGTGGTTTGTAAGTAATGGTGGTGAGTTGTATGAAATCTGGCTAACTGAAATAAAGCTCTCATGTAAAACTGGGACTTCAGTTTAATTGCAGTGATCTTTTGGAGTATAACACTGGTTACAGTCAATCAAAATATTGATGGGCCATTTCATGTTCACACCTGACACAAGACTTCCCAAACAAGCTCTTTACTGCAGCCTGGCAAGCAGTGTTCAGGAAAGCAGAGGAAAGCCTCATTGAGAAAATGCAATGTCCCCACCGCCTCATGGGAATCTCCAACACTACATGAGATCAATTTGGAGAAGCAATTTGGTGCCTGGTGTAATCCATGGAAGATCATCCAGTATCCACGAAGATCATCCCATTAGATCATCGTTGAAAGGCCCAGATGGAGACTGAATGCAAACAGTGGAAGAAACCTGAGCATCCCACCCACCCACTTCAGCAAGCACCATTTGCCCCTATTCTGGGCAGGGTTTATAGACTCAGTGTTTAGCCACTCAGAGCTCACAACATTGGAACAGATCCTCGATCCAGAGTGATTGTCCATGGAGGAAGAGTGCCACGAGTCTGGATTCACCTGTTGGTCATTGTCTCTGTAATAAGAAGTAAAACTGGAATACTGATGCGAAGCTGGAGAGAGAGGATTGCTTCCGTAAACCTAATGAGTTGGAAATTAGACTGTCTTTGTGATTTGGATGAGTTAAACAATGTCTTCTGAGGGGTACAGCAGATCACCTATTAGGGTGACTCATGGTTGTTATTATGATGCTCCATTTGCTCTGTTGAATCTGGGTAAGGCAAAATGAATTGATCAATTTTTTTAAGATTAAACAATCTATCGGTTCTGAAGTGAAAACACACTTTGATTTGATTGCATGGCAGAGGAAGAAGGAGAACCTGCAAGGTTTGTTTACAATTCTGAACCTACTGCTGATTGTATTGTCATCTACTTTGGAAATTGATTGACAGCATATTTACTCAAAGAAGCCAGCTCCAAACTAGACGCCAGCCAGTATTTCAGGAGCCTTTCAAATGCATCAGGCAATAGGTTGCATCCCAGCTCGAAGCATTCTGGTTGAGTGACAGTGAGTATTTGGTTTCACAACATCCAACAGGCTTACTCTTTTATTGACATTACACCAGGCACCAGGACTAATTGGGGATTTCATAAATAACTGCAAACCAGAGAACTCAAAAAAAAATCAGTGTAAGCTTTATTTTAGTCACTTGTTGCAGCACAAAAGGAGTTTATTCAGGCCATGGACCCTGTGATAGCCCTTTGAAAGAGTTACCAATCAAACCCATTCCCTCTTCCCCATCCACTCTCCAGCCATATATTGTGCTTTGTGTAATTGTACATGGATTACAAAAGGAATGCAGAGTTGAGGGAATTACATTTGCAGGTGATAGGAATAGTATGGGTGAATGAGACGGTACAGACAGAGAGCCAACATGGACACGATGAGCCAAATGATGACTCTATGAGCTGAATTTTCCTGGTGTATTGGAAAGGAACAGAGGGGCTGGAGAGCTGGAGAAGTACCAGGCTTCCTTCACCAGAACCAGATCCAGCAATGAGCCGTCCTTTGTTGGGCTTTCTATGTATTGATACAAGAATCTCCCTGGGATAAATTTCAATGCCCTTAACACTATGACTATCCCAATTTATGTTGGGAAAGTTGAAATCTCCGAGTATAATTACCCAATTATTACTCTTACACACCTCTGTGAGCTGTCTACATATTTGCTCCTTTATTTCCCCTGACTATTTGGTAGTCTATAATACACTCCCAGTAAAGTAAGTGTCCCCTTAACATTCCTAAGTTGTACAAACAAAGCCTTGTTTGAGGAGCCTTCCAAGATATCATCCTCCTTATTGCAATAATTGACTCCTTAATTAATAGTGCTACACACACCCCACCCACTCCCCCACCCCCCAACCTACCCATACTCCACTCTGTCTCACCTAAAAATCCTATACCTCGGAATGTTGAGTTGGCACCCCAGCACTTCCCTCAACCATGTTTCTGTGATGGCAACAATATCATACTTCCATGGCTACACCACTAACTCATTAGTCTTACCTATTATAGTCCTTCAAAGTCAGAAGTCACATGACACCAGGATCTGAAGGAGCAGCGCTCTGAAAGCTTGTGATTTCAAATGAACTTATTAGACAATAACTTGGTGTCATGTGACTTCTGACTTTGTCCACCTCAGTCAAACATCACCACCTCTACATTATGGCTAACATATTACACTCCTAGCATCAAAGTAAAGACCATCCAGCCTTGTCTTACACTCTTGACACTCAATCTAGCTGAACTATATGGTTGACAAATTGTCATTTTGGTTAATATGATCCAAGGTATACCTAGTTTGCAGAAATTATCAAAAACCATTATCATTACTCCATTGAAGTGGCAGCAATTTTGGGAGCCAACACATTTCCAAATCACATACATAAATCCAGAAGTTGCTACCAATGATTCCAGTCTCATCCAGAGGGTGAGGTCATCTCAGAACTCAATCTGCAATCCATCAGTGAATTGACAAAAAACTCAATTTTCACACTGTTAACTTTGCCATAACCTATAAAAATGTTACACCTTATTGAATGAAGGTTTTTCATGGTTTACTCATTTCATAACAGGAACTAAATGCCGTCACTGACTCAGAAAAGTATAAAAAGTATTTTAAAAAATTATATCAGTGGAATTTCAAATTTCTCAAATGTAATTTTAAAAATGTACATGCTTACTTCTTTTTGCTTCTATTAAGAAAATCATAAGCATTATTTCACTATTTGAAGAATTATTTCAACTGAAAGTGAATAGATTGGATGCATTTTAAATTCCTGGTTTACTGTCTATGAGGGTACACCAATGTGAATGGCTGCTTATCTAGTTTCTGGCATCACTGCTGCTGGACCCCTGGAGAATCCCTTGACTTGGTATCAAATTTAAACAGATAACAGGAAAGGAGAGGTTTGTATCTGGAGATCACAATGTCTTTGCGTTTGCTGCATTAAATTCAGTAGCTTTGTTGCTGTTTGAAATTTATAGCCTGTTCTGTCTCTGTGAATATAATTGGGTATATTTTTTCCCCATAACTTCTTCTCGTAAAAGTTTCTACATCCATTTGAATTAACACTACATGGATTATGTTCCAATGAACTGTTTAGGCAATCTGTCCAAACTGTTGAAGTAATTTGTTTCCTCCCTAAGTATTTTGAGTGTAATATTCTCGGGGAGGAGGAGGAAGAAGGTGAGTTGCAGATGTATGCAAGTGCAGATGTTAGCGGTGGGAATGCAAAATGGTTCCACTTGCCATTGGGCCAGGCCTAACCCATCAAAACATTTTTAAGCAGGCAGCTCAGACCGTAACTTTGCTATTTATTTTAGATAAGTGTATAATGGATATTCCTGGAGTGAATTAGCTAGTCCGACTGCCAAGATTTAAACAAACAGAATTTATTTACAAAATTACGGAATGAAACACAAAGAACAGAAAACAGAATACGGGATAACTTAGCCTATCGAGACCTGACAGACTATCCTGACTTAATGATGCTATTCCAAAGCTACTTACAACAATCCCTATACACAGACCCCTTGGCACAAAACATAAATTCAAACAAAGGTTTACAGGTTTCAAATTAGAGGAGGGAGTTCGGCAGCCTTTTTCACACATTTTCTGCTGCAACTAACTTTAATCTAAATGAAGGCTAGCTCCACAGTTAGCTGGCCACTCCCCTTTGATGATACGATTTTTTAAGACATGAAAGCCTTAGGCCGAAGGCATTATCTGTTAGGGGTAAACAAAAAAAAGGGCACCAATAAACCTTTCAAACCCAGCCTAGTCGGAGCCTGGCCAATTACCCCCTCTCTAGAAAAAAGACTCAAGGGCATAGTAACCTTGTGAAAAGACCCACTTTGTAACACACTGAACAAATTCTTCAGTTAACAAGTTCAGAGGCATGCCTATTTTATTAATCACTTGCCAATTTATAAAAATTTCATTATGAATTGATCCAATGATTTTTCATCTGAGGCATCTAGATGAATCCAGCACATCTGTGAACAGACATATAGTCAAACCAACTGTTTCAGTCAGATCTTTTTAGTGTCAAGAAACAGTAACAGTCTGATAAAAAGGCAGCACAGTGGCTCAGTGTTTAGCAATGCTGCCTTACAGTGCCAGGGACAAGGGTTGATTCCACCATCAGGCAACTACCTGTGTGAGTTTGCATGTTCTTGATGTGTCTGCGTGGGTTTCCTTCAGGTGCTCCGGTTTCCTCCCACTGTCCAAAGATGTGCAGTTTAGGTGGATTAACCATATTAAATTGTCCATAGTGGTGCAAGCCAGGTGGATAAACAATGGGCAATGCAGGGTTGTGGCTCTGGGTGAGATGCTCTTTCGAAGGTTAGTGTGGACTCAATGGACCAAATGGCCTGCTTCCATACTGTTGGGATTCTATAAAGGCAATTTATACAGTTATCAATTAGCACCATTCTTCTCTCAAACATGGGACACACGTCAACCTTTGGATACAAGGAATTTTCATAATTTCAAACAAGAACTCTAAGGCCTGAAATAAAATTAGAGGAGAGATGTTAATTGCCAAATGTTTCTCAGTTACAGGCTTTAGAATGTCAGTCACACCTTTGTAATCAACTTTCATTGGAATCCACATGCAAAGTGAAACACATAAGTCAGCAGATAATGTCTTGAATTTGCAACATGGACATGGATTAGCTATTGCAACATTGGTTAATCTAGTGTCATTTCTCATTTACACTAAATTGAAAATTTGGACTTTAACAATTTTTTTTCATTTTTAATTTATTAATATGAAACTCAGCATATTTTCAGGGTGAGAACCTGTATTTACGGAATAGTAAAACACCTTGTCACTGAAAATGTACTGGACTTTATATGAAGATGTTTTATCTAAAGTATTAATTTATTATATCATTGGCAATAATAATGCTTCCAGGACCTTTTGAAAAGAACACAAAAGCAGAAAAAATTATGCATTTGCACCTAACTTAGGTTGTTTGAATAGAATCAAGAAGTCTGCAATGCTTTCAGAGATAGCTTATATGACCTAGTTTGTGGGCATAAGAAATACTGGATTTGACAGAGAATTTGCCACAGGGCAACAATCTTTGCCTTTGCTCTATTTCTCAGAAACCCCTCTTATCAACATTTCTTGATAAATTGTTAATGCACAACCCATTGAAAATCCTCATTGCTGTACATGGGGAATACTAAAAGGAGAAGTCTGAATTAACACCCCATCTCCAGAAAAGGAAGAATTCAACCATCCCTAACCAATCCAGCGAGAAACCTAGTAACACTAGCTTATGTAGAAACTGACTTAGTCACAGGCCAGCATTTGGAAAATCTGTAAACTTTTGAAAAATTAAATGCTTTTAACAGTATGTTTTAAAGAAAATGTTCTGCCAATATATTTTATAAATTTTTCCTTGATTGGGAGTGTAGTGTGTGGTTGTAGTTTGACATATAGTACTTGCACAGTTTCAAATTGTTTTTGTTTTCAATCTTTGCTTGAGTTAGTGTTTTGCAAAGAAACTAAATATGTATTAATTAACTTAAGGAATCTTGTTGACCTACTTCTGATACTGAGCTATGTACAGTCTAATATATCCATAATTGGCAAGTATTTACCTTGTAAATGCACAGTTTGTTATAGCCAGTAGAAGTGTAGGGCAAGGAATGGAATCAGTCTACTCTTCCCAACCTGGCTGCAGCAATACACGCAAAAGTAATGTAAGACTACACTATTGTTAATGCAATTGAGTATCCCAAGGTGCTTCAGGGGAGCATTATAAACTATAACATCACCAAGCCACATAAAGTGGTATCGACAATGCAGACTGGCCAACAGCTTGGTAAAAGAGGTAGGTTTTAAGAAGCTCCTTAAAGGAGAAAATTGGGTCAAGAGGCAAGGAGGAAGGGAAGGCTACCCTACCAATAAAATCAAGATTTTGCTTCTCTGGGAGTGAGTATTGAATACTGAATGTAGGGGTGATATAGTCTAAATCATTTCATCATAGGAGGATAGTTGGCATAGCTATAAAAACTGCAGTTTTTGTTCAGCTCAAATTTACAAGAGGATAGAAGGTGAGAGATCGGCAGGGGTGTCTTGAAATAATCAAGAGCAGAGGCAATGAAGGTATAGATGCAAATCGAAAAGCCATTTAATCTCTAGTCTCATGAGGAGTTATTGGGACAAGCGATCTAAAGAGTGATCAAATAACACACACAAACAAAAACAGAAGTTGCTGAGAAAGCTCAGCAGGTCTGGCAGCAGCTGTGGAGAGAAATCAGAGTTAACTCTTCGGGTTGAGTGAGCCCTTCCTCAGAACTGGTAACTCGAGTGTGTAGGTTTCAAAGGCGATCCCAGTACTATATGAGTGTGCACAGCATGGGTAGAAATTACGATTGCATTCCCTGCCAGTGGCACAGGAGTAGTTAATCGCCTCTTTTTGTTCCCAGACCGGTCTATCTATTTTTTTGTCATACAATCGCAGTTCCGGAGTTGAATCGACACCACACGCTTCTGGTCCAAACATAACACAACAGGAGAGACATTAAAGTAACCGGAGAGCAGAGGACTTGGGCGAAGTGTATCGAAACAATTGATGGATGGACGCTGGGTGAAAGGAGCGGAGAGAGGATCCTCGCCAGTCACTCAAGTTCCATGTGTTGCCGGAGTGTCTGCAAACCAGACCACATCCGTTTCAGAGATTGATCTCGCTGTCAGCGAATCCCCTTCACATGGGGCGATGCGCGATGAATGGGAACAGGATTTTGCCGAAGAATCTGTCCATTGGGGAAGCAGAGAGACTTGCTGACAGGAGACCCTTGGTCATCAGCACCCTGGCCAGCGTCCTCATCTTTACGGTCGTGGTCGATATCCTGGGCAATTCACTGGTCATCGTGTCAGTGCTCAGAAACAAGAAACTGCGTAAAGCAGGCAAGTTTGTGCACTCCCCCCTCACCGGTAGTTTTGCAACGAGCAGAGAGAGTGGGCATCCCCCACGAACAAGTCGAAGGCTGCTCAGACGCCAGCCCCTGCTGCTAAACCGCCTACCTGTCCATTCAGCTGGGAGTAGAGGGACCAGGGTCAGGGTAGAAAGAGGTCGCTAGATGACCAGTTAAACGCCCCTCCCTCACACCTCGTTACTCATCAGCCACCTTTGGCTCTTTCCTCTCAGATCGCTCCTTCTCCCGTCCACTTTGCTTCCCTGCTTCTGACTAGCCTCACTGAGCCATTCTAACCCCCCTTCCTTCCACTCACTGCCCTCTCTCGCCATCTGTCCCACTGCCCCTCCGTTCCCCTCTCACATGCTTCCCTGATTTCTCCACCTCCCAATTCGCTCCCTCCTTCTCACTTTAATCCATGTCCACTTGCAGATGACACCAATATTGGTGGTGTAGTGGACAGTGAAGAAAGTTATCTCACAGTACAACAGGACCTTGGTCAGATGGGGCAAAGACTAGCAAATCAAGTTGCACTTTGATAAGACAAATCAGGGCAGTATATTTAATAGTAGGGTCCTGGGGAGTGTTGCTGAACATGGAGACCTTGTGGTGCAAGTCATAGTTCCTTGAAGGTGGAGTTGCAGGTAGACAGGGTAGTGAAGAAGACATTTGGTACTCTTGCCTTTATTGGCCAGTGCATTGAGTATAGGAGTTGAGATGTCATGTTGTGGCTGTACAGGGCATTAGTTGGGCCACTTGTGGAATGCCATTCAATTCTGGTCTCCCTGCTATAGAAAAGATGTTGTTAAACTTGGCTGGTTCACAAAAGATTGCAGGGTTGGAGGGGTGAGCTACAGGGATAGGCTGAATAGGCTGGGGCTGTTTTCCCTGGAGCATTGGAGGCTGAGGGGTGAGCTTGTATAGGTTTATAAAATCATGAGGGGCATAGATAGGGTGCGTAGCCAAAGTGTTTTTTTAACCAGGGTAATGGAATCTAAAACTAGTGGGCATAGGTTTAGGATGAGAGGGGAAAGATTTAAAAGGGATCTAAGGGGCAACTTTTTCCATTCAGAGAGTGGTGCATGTCTGGAATGAACTGCCAGAGGAAGTGGTGGAGGCTGATACAATTACAGCATTTAAAAGGCATCTGGATGGGTACATGAATAGGAAGAAAATAAAGGGATATGGGGTAATTGCTGGCAAATGGGATTAGATTAATTTAGGATATCCAGTCAGCACGGACGAGTTAAACCGAAGAGTCTGTTTCTGTGCTGTACAGCCTATGTCTTTTCAGTTGGGGAACCCCCATCCCAACCACCCACTGTTCTCTTTGCTTCCTTTACCTCCACATCCTTTCATTCCTCATCCTTTCTACACTCTGTCTTGGCACGTCCTTCGTACCTCCTTCCACATATACATCATCTCCGACACCCTTCTGTGTCTCTACCTCTCATTTCCTTTCTCTGGCGTCTCTCTGCCTTTCTGTCCCTCATCCTCTTTCTGTCCTACTCTCACTTGCCCCTTCCTCTCTTTCTTCTTTATCCATTTACTCTCCCTCTGTCCCTCCATCTCTCATGCTTACTCTCCCTCCCCCCACGCTTACTCTCCCTCCCTATCAATGCCCCACTGACATGATTTGATTCTTCTCAATCATGCCCCTGTCCTCAGCAGTCTGTCCCTCTCCCTTTTCCCTTTCCTACTCTCCTCTCTCTTTCTCCCTCTTTCTCCTCCTGTCCTCCTTAAAAGGCTTTCATTATCATATTTCTTTTTTCAACAATTTTAAAGAGGCATGGTTGAGTATATTGAGTGATGTATTTATTATGGCTTTTAACTGATAATGCAACCACGTATTGTGAAAATCTGTTGTATAAGTCTAGAATTTATTGCCTGACACCAGAAGAACAGTCATTGTATCTATCAAATTGTCATGCAAGCCCCTAGTTTTCTAATCTCCATTAGTATAGGAGAACTTATTACTTCTGCTTGGTTCCAGTTCGTATCTGCAGAGTAGGACTTGTTTGTAAAGCACATAAGATACTTTTCACTGTACATCAGTACAAGTGACAGAATAAATCAAAACAAATCAGTTCAGCCTCACACCTTTCCACAAAGCTCTTAAGAGGTTAAAATTTTTGAACACAAATTAAATTAAGTTTTCAATTTCCAAGCCTGTGGAAACATTTCAATTGTTTGTCACCAAAACCAAACTGGAAGTATTTGTTTCTCAGCAACACCAGGCACTATAACAACATATAATATATTAAACACAAATGATACTATAGCCACAATAACTGGCATAAAAATGGTTATGTTATATGTACATTACGTTGCATGTCGAGGTGAATAGTGAACCCTCTGTCCACATGGAATTTGCTAGTTGGTTGAACGTTTATTGCTTGCTCAATTAGCTTCCACTTAAGAATAAAGCTCATTTGTCAATTTTACACAGAATTTCATGTGACACATTTGAACAAGACCATGCATAATCCAAAACATGCCACACACTAAACAGTTAAAATGATGGGAGCGCCATGATCGTAAGTTTGTCCAGTCACAAATAATGAGACCATCAGCTCCTTCACTCTTTGGCAACAATAGTTTGTCTACTGCTGGTGACTGCTGCACACTGCAAATTATCCCAATCCAAGGTGAGACCTTGGATTAGGTTATCGATAACATAAAACATACCCTTTGTTTTACATTTCTCTTTTACCTGTGGTATAATGTTGGGCTGTTGCTCGAAGTATGTTGAATTGAAGAGTGTGCTTCACAAAGCAGTTTGTATTAGTTTTCAATATGGTCACCAGATCACGAATAAGTTCTTTAGCCAATAAGTAAGGGAGTTTGGTATCAATGCTTCTTCTTTCTCAAAGAGGTGTTTGACATTTGATTGTTCTCAAGTGAAAACATCATACATACTGCCCAGAAAATGTGCCTTGGTGTGTATTTTTATGGCATACCTCATACATAGGTTCCTTTTTCACCCAGAACCTGCCTCTTCAAGAGTATCTGTTTTTTGTGTTCTTGGATTGCTTTGTCTTGGATCAATAGACAGCCATCCCTGCTTGATGCTTCAAGATGTGATCATGACAAATCCTGTGTGCTATGAATTTTTGTCACTTAGTTGATCAGTGAAAAGTTTGAGCAGGTCAGTATTCAAATTTAATTAATAATGCTTTTCCTGTTCTGCTGCATTCTTCTCAATGGTCCTGAACAAAGCTATAACTTTAAGTTTTCTTTTGTTAATTTTAAGATGAAAACAATGTTTTTTTGTGTTAAAAATGATAAAAAGGCCATCACTGGCCTTTTGTGTTACAGCAGCAGCACCATACTCAGTCAAAGCTTGCAGCTTGTCAAGAGCAGCCACCATCACCTCTGCCAGTTGATTCAAGGTGATGGTGAGGTCAAAGGCTAAACAGAAGGGTATGAGTCAACATATTATTGGTGAGCTGAACATGTAACCTGCTTGTTTCTGAAATAAAAAACAACCAGAAATTCAATGCAGTAAAGGTTAAACTCAAAGGAAAAGGCAATAGTAGAATCAGAAAATGCTTAGGATGTCATTTGCTCATTGTGTGTACTGCCTGTAAAAAAATGGCTGGAGGTGGGAGGGAGATAGATAGTGATGAGGATAGCCTTAGATTTTAGATGGACTGCTCAGATGCACTGATTAGTGGCAATTGAACTCAATCCAGAGAAATGTGAAGTGTTGGACTAGGACGGGACAAACAAGGCAAAGGAACATATGATGAATTATCAGACCCTGGAGAAGCACCAAGGATAAGTAGTTTGCATGTCCACTGGTTCCTTAAGGTGGCTGGACAGGTTGATAAAGTGGTTAAGAAGGCATTGAAATATTTGCTTTTTATAGCTGAGGCAGGGAGGTTAAGAGCAGGGAGGTTATGCTGGAACTGTATAGCATTTGGTTAGGACACAGCCAGAGTATTGTGTACAGTTTGGATTTCATATCGTAGGTTGGATGTGATTGCAGTGGGGAGAATACAGAGGAGATTTACCAAAATATTACCTGGGCTTCAAGGAGAACAGTCTGATATTCTGCTTCTTTGTAAATTAGGTTCCTCATTCTTGGAAGCATTCTTGTGATTTTTTTTCTGTATCTTCTCCAATTGATCCTAGGTACATGCTCATTTCCATGTCCACCTCCCATTCAGCTTCACCTACTATGGTTTGCCAGAACCACAACATGGAATGTAGCCCTGGGGCAGCCCTGGTCATAGCCTCAAGGTGAAGAAGAAGGAGAGAGCTTAGTGGAGGTTTCATCTCCTCCAAAATTCCCCCAGAAGGTTGCAGTCTGTGCTGATGCAACAAGGCTCCCTTGATTTTTCAGCTGATGTTCTGTTCCTCAGTGAGAATTCCATTGCAGCAACCATTGTTGGCTTGTAACCAGGTGCTTGTTGCAGCCAGGCCAGTTCCACCACATTATTACAATGAAGAATATTCCATTGTCCATTTTTACCAATAATGTGCCCATATCCAATGATTAAAGTGGAGCTGAAAAGTAAGATGCATTGCTCCTCCCTCTCTCAGGTAAGAAACCTGTTCAATATCTCCACAGTTCACAGACCATATGACGTGTGCAAAAGCAATTAGGTAATGGAGTAGAAATTACTTTTGAAGGACTGATACAGAAAGTGATTCAATCCTTTTTTATAATTGTGATCTAGATTTGGTTTATGGGTATTGCAATACTGATAAAATATCAGTATATTTTAGTATAGAATCCCTACAATGTGGAAACAGGCCCCTCAGCCCAACAAGTCCACATCGATACTCTGAAGAGTAGTCCACCCAAACCTGTTCCCCATTACTCTACTTTTACCCCTGACTAATGCACCTAAGCTACACATCTGTGGACTGTGGGAGGAAACCAGTGCATCTGAAGGAAACCCGCACAGGCATGGGGAGAATGTGCAAACTCCACACAGACAGTCACCCAACGCTCGAATCAAACTCAAGTCCCTGGTGCTGTGAGGCAGCAGTGCTGACCACTGAGCCACCATGCCTCTTCGTTCATGACCATTGGAGAATCTAGAATGAATGAACTGTAATTAATTGAAATGAATATTTATTTATGTAGAAATGTGAATCTCTATACCAGATGATGCCTGCTAAAGGAAGATTAGCTGGAGTGACTTTGTCAGATTTGAAAATAAAGAAAGGAGCTGAAGGATAGCTTAATCTTTAAATGTTTAAATTGTTTCTAAATTTATGACAGGTTTCAATGGGATAGATCTAAAGAAAAGATTTTGACTTGGGGATGAATCAAAAGCTTAGGGTCATAAATATAAAATAACCATTGATAAATCCAGTTATAAAGAATTCAGGAGAATTTTCTTCACCCAGGGAGTGGTTAGAATATGGAACTTCTTACCACAGGGAACAATTGAGGTGGCTAATATACACATTCTGTACTGCTAGAGTTGATGAAGTAAGCTGGAAGAAGCCCATGGAGAGCAGAAACATGGAGTAAATCAATTGGACAGAATGTGTATTCTTGTACTGTAAATCTTAAGTCACTTTATGTATTTTTTTCATTCTGAAATCTCAGCATTATAAACTGTAGGTAGCCAGTTTGCACTCATGGCAAAGTTTGGAGTAAAATGATCATTCCAAAGTGAAGCAACAATGTTGACATTAATCGGCTAATGAGGTCTACAAATATCGGAACAGATAAATCAATATGCTAGATTATCTTAGCATTCTCAATGATTGCTTCAGTACTCTTACAAAATAGACTTCATGTGTTAAACGACATTGGTAAACATAGAAATAAAGGTTTTGAATCAAGAAATATTATTGCAAATATTATCCATCTGATTCTGCAATGACATAGGACAAGGTCACCTGTTTGATATGTGACTAAAGGAGAATATTTTTGTAAAGCAGAAACTCATCCATCCAACCAGGCAAACATTAACTGCCACTGGGTCAGGTAAAAAGAAAGTTCTGATGATAGACAAATTCAGAAGTGTAGACCAATGAATTGGAGATGTGAGCTCAAATGCCATCAAAGCAGTTGGTTAATTTAAATACGGTTAATTAAGTAAATCTGATTCATTGCGGTGAGTATGAAACCATGCTTTTGACAGAAGGTAGTCACTGTCCTTGCCTTCTCTGGCTTATTTATGACTCCAGACCTACAGCAACAAAATCAATTCTTAACTGTCCTCTAAAAAGGCTCAGACTTCCATCAGTCTGAAAGTGTGAATCAGTGATTAAAGAAGACAGTTTATCAGCGCCTTCTCAAAAGGCATTTGGAAACGGATAAAAGTAATGGTGCTAGCAGCAACCTTGCATTTTGTGAATGACCAAAAACAATTTTAAGATTCTGTGGCAATGTCCATTCTTCCCTTAACCAATGTCACAAACAAGAATTTAACCGACCCGTGTATTGAACTGCTATAGGTGGGCTCTTGCCGTACATTAATTGGCTGTCACTTTGCTGAAATAATGACAATGCTTAAGAAGTGTTTGTGTGAAATAATTTGATACATAGTAGGCATTACATTAAACAGCTTGTATTTAGCTTGCGTTTAATGAAGTAGAACCCTCTCAAAGAGCTTCAAAGGAGCATCACCACACAAAATCTCCAAAAGACATATTTTTCAATTGACCATTGGCTGGGTCAAGAAGCTAAATTTTAAAGAGCATTTTTTTAAGAAAGGAGAAAGAGGTAACATGGTGGAGAAGTTTACAACAACATGCATTTAAATAGTGCCTTTAACATGATAAAACAGTCCAAAGCATTTCACAAGAGTGTTTTCAAACAAATTTTGACATCAGGATTACTGAGAAGGAAATACACAGAGAAAAAATGAGGCACAAAGGTAAACTGGCCAAAAATATAAAATGTAAAATATAAAGGAGGGTAGTAAAAGCTTTTTTAGGTATGTGAAAGGCAAAAAAATGGTTAAGACTAAAATTGGGCCCTTGAAGACAGAAACAGGGGAATATATTACGGGGAACAAAGAAATGGCAGAAGAATTGAATTGGTACTTCAGATCTGTGTTCACTGGGGAAGACACAAGCAATCTCCCTGAGGTAACAGTGGCTGAAGGACCAGAACT
>NC_057723.1:14671156-14685013 GCF_004010195.1 Chiloscyllium plagiosum | reverse complement strand
TGGTTATTGAGGGAGTGCAGCGTAGGTTCATGAGGTCAATTCCTGGAATGGTGGGACTTCCTTACACTGAAAGACTGAAGTGACTGGGCTTGTATACCCTTGAGTTTAGAAGACAGCGAGGGGATCTGATTGAGACGTATAAGATTATGAAAGGATTGGACACTCCGGCAGCAGGAAACATGTTTCTTCTGATGGGTGAGTGCCGAACCAGAGGACACAGCTTAAAAATACGGGGTAGACCATTTAGGACAGAGATGAGGAGAAACTTCTTCACCCAGAGAGTGGTGGCTGCGTGGAATGCTCTGCCACAGAGGGCAGTGGAGGCTCAGTCTCTGGATTCATTTAAGAAAGAGTTGGATAGAGCTCTCAAAGATAGCGGAATCAAGGGTTATGGAGATAAGGCAGGAACAGGATACTGATTAAGGATGATCAGCCATGATTATATTGAATGGTGGTGCAGGCTCGAAGGACAGAATGGCCTACTCCTGCACCTATTGTCTATTGTCTATTAAGGAGATGCTCGAGAGAGAGAAAAAAAAATAACAAAAGAAGTATGTTCAAGAGCATTTTAAAGGACAAAAGGGAGTCAGAGACGGCTAGTGACGGATTTCCAAAGTTTACGGGCCAGGCATCGAAAGGTCAACGTTGGAGTAATTCAAAATCAGGAAATCAAAGACCACTTCTATAGAAATAAAAATTATGCTTTATTTTTTAACTTAATTTTTGATTGGGGTTGTTGATTGCGCTCTGCAACCTGATGCATATTTCATAAGGTGTTTTCCAGCCAACAGAGAAGAAATGTTTACCCAAGTAGCCTAACCTAATTTGATCCTTGGAGCCAGCTATTCTTATCATAGCTACCATTCAGCCATCTATACAACTTCGCTTTAAAATGATATTTATGAATTGGTTCACTACATATTCTTTTTCTGGTTTCATTTTTTTTTTATTCTTACTTCCTAAGAGTAATATTGCAGAGGTTTAACTGTGGTCCAAATCTAATGAGACATTTGTAATTAGCATATATTAACATTGCAAGAGAATTTGAGTAAGGAGTAGTGAAGTTTTGTTTTAATTGTGTAGGAGCTTGGCTCGACCACACCTGAGTACTGTGTGCAGTCTTGGTCTCCTTATCTCAGATATTATTACCACAGAGAGAGTGCAACAGAAGTACACTGGACTGGTTCCCAGATGTCCTATGAAGACAGACAGGGCAAACTCTGACTGGATTCTCTAGAGTTTTGAAGAATCAGAGATGATCTCATTGAAACTTACAAAACACATAAAGGGATAGACAGGGTAGGTGCACATAAGAAATTTCCTTTGGTTGACGAATCTAGAACCAGTGGGCATAATTTAAAAATAAGGGGGATGCTACTAAGGTCCAAAGTGAGGAGAAATTATTTTACTCAAAGGGTGTCAATCTCTGTAGTTCTCTGCCACAGTGGGCTGTGGAGGCTAAGTCTTTGAATATGTTAACCAGTGGTGTTCTGGGTTATGGGAATAAAGTGGGTGAAAAGTTGAGAGAGACAGATTTTCAATTAGTAAATTAATCAGGTGCTGTCAGGAAAAGATAGGTAAGTTATTGCACTGGATTCTGTTTTGGGGGCGAGACTGTTTCAGTTGGCAATGATGGCTATCTGGTCCCACTGACTTTACAAAATTTAGTTAGAGGATTTCCTCACTCCATGTAGCATGGTATTCTTCTTGTAGATTAGTTACTCTGCCCCAGCATCCTCCAGCATTTTGTGCTGCCAGAAAATACTCCCACATTAGGACGTGTAGGCTAACTTCAAGGGGTGTGAGCCTTAAGTAAATTTCAGTCCCCTGCTGAGGCATGCTGTGATTCAGCTGTTTCCTCACCCCTGGACTCTGCATTACCATCAATTAAATTAGCAGGTAGCATAAGTTTGGTTGTTGCATACATTAATTTAGTGTGGGTTAACCAATGTCAGAACTCTGACTGACAGACTACATCTTCAGGACTTCTCAACTGATCTGTGCATGTTCAACCTCCTGAAATTAGAATTAGTTTCAGAGTAATGGCATCAAACAGCAACAGTTCTCTGTCAACACACCTCCCCATAAAATACACACTAAAGTATTGACTGTGACAGGCTGGAACTTAATCCTGTGAACAACTGAAAACTCTCCTATGAGCTTATTCATCCAGCTTCACCTATGCTGTATGTGTGTGTTTCTCAGATATGGTTACCAAGTAAAAAGGCTGGTTCTTTGTAATTAAAGGAAGATTTATAACTTTAAAAGAGACTATCAATTACTGCACTGATCTAATCTTGACAGTACTGAAAACAGCTGATCATTCTAGCTTGATATCTGTTCCGTCTATAATTGATGATGTGGTTAATAGTAATGCACTTCAAATAGAGCTTGAACAGGGTGTAGAGTGTTCTCACAAGCTTGTATCCTTTCCCACTTCCTTCCTACAGCTAAGTAGCTCCTCTTTCAATGCATAGTCTTAAAATGTCAGGTCTTCATGTGAATTGGAAAATAACACAAAATGTAATATCCCCTAAGAACTGAAGGTTTCCTGAACCATGATGCCTTGGGTCAAAATCCTGGAAACTCCTCACCTAACAGCACTGGAGATCTAGGCGAAAGTGAGGACTGCAGACTGGAGATCAGAGTCTAGATTAGAGTGGTACTGGAAAAGCACAGCAGGTCAGGCAGATCCGAGGAGTAGGAAAATCGACATTTCAGGCAAAAGCCCTTCCTCAGGGATGAGGGGGTGAAGGGTTTTTGCCTGAAACGTCTATTTTCCTGCTCCTCGGATGCTGCCTGACCTGCTGAGGTTTTCCACCACCACTCTGATCTAGCACTGGAGATCTGCCTGTACCACTTGGACTTCAGATATTATAGAAGGCCCCTTGTAAACAACTTTTCTTTTACTTCCTGGTTTATGTGTTATTTTTGCCCGATAAGACAGGAAAACATTTAGGCCACTGGGTTTGCTTTATTCCGTGTTAGTCATAGCAGAGTCTTACTTTTTAATTCCAGTTCCTCTCCCTATTGTGTGACAGAATATTTTGCTTTGGTATCTAAGACCTCTAAAGTAATTATTTTCCATTTTCTTGCTTACATTGTGAAGATGTTTTCCCTGCATTTGCTTCCATGTCTAAATTTAGAGGAATGTTCTCTTTTCTTTTAATATTGTGCTGAGAAAGGAATGACTCATTCCCTATCTCTGTTGATTCACTTCATTATTTTAAATACCTCAATCAGAAAACCCAGCACTTTCTCAACTTTGGGGGGGGCGACAATTTAAATTGTACACTGCAAGAAATATTTATTAAACTCTTTCCTTCTTATTGCATTCAAACTTCATCAGTTACTATCCAGGCTTACAATGCTGCATTGAGCAATATAGTTCAGAAACTAGATGTTGTAAAAGCACAAATGCAGTTCAATTATTCTGTCATGTTATCACAGAGGAAGGACCTGTCATCCCTCTGGAGCTGGTTAGGATTTGTTGTCCTTTCTTTGAAGCATCCAATTAAATGTTTGTTCACTGAACTTATTGCAATTACATCTAGCATTAAATAGCAATAAATGGATTTATTTGTTTAATAAAGCAATGCTTCTTCAAGTATTCTGCATATTTGAGAGCAGATCTACTGTAGGGAGACTGTGCATCTATTCAAATGAGCCAAATACTCTGATCTGTATGGGGAATTCATTTATTTAAAAGACATCCCTCTCTATATGCACGTGTGCTTACTTTTTGTTTATGTGTACTGAGCACTCAGTCGAGAGTGTAGTGCTGGAAAAGCACAGTAGTTCAGGCAGCATCTGAGGAGCAGGAGAATCAACATTTTGGGCAAAAGTCCTTCAACAGGAAGGGCTTTTGCCGAAACTTCAATTCCTCTGCTCCTCGGATGCTGCCTGACCTGCTGTGCATTTCCAGCACCACACTCTCAACTCAGATCTCCAGCATCTGCAGTCCTCACTTTCTCCTAATGAACACTCAGGTGTAGGCATTGGTTAAAGACGAGTGGAGTACATACATTCATGTAGGTTTATGATACCATTCATGTGTACATCACAGACATTGTGTGGGATTTAATCCTCCCTAGATGCTGGCTGGGAGATGGGAGTGCTGTATAATTAAGTGGGAAGATTCAGGGTAGAGAATCCATTGCCTTCTGGGGCAACCACTTTGTTCTCCCAACCCCCCACCCCCACCTCACTACCTCCACTACCGGGACATTTAATTTTAGCCCATTTGTTGCAAAAAGTGAGCTATCTATCTGGCCATTGCCAATTTTTTTTCTGAATTGCTACACAAATCAATGGTGGCTTCTGTACCACATACTGAGTTAGTTATTCTCAGTCTTCTGTTCATTTTTACTGATCATGTGGATTAACCAGTATATAGCTTGGACTTATGAATTACAAGCCAACCATACCCATTAAAAATGAATTACCAAAAGGATTGCTATATGTAATCAAAAGGTGGTTGCAGAGATCACAGGAGAGAGTGCCAGCCTGCTACATCAAACTAACTCCAAATCAATAATTGCAATCACAATAAAGCTACTGAGTATCCTCAGTTAACTGGAAAAGGCTAAATCAATTTGCGTTCTGCAGTTTTGTTCTGTATTAACTTCAGTGTTTGTAACTTTTCAATAGCCTTGTGACTGAGACTTGTATTATGTGAATTTACAGGAACCTGGATTTGGTCATATGCCCCCCAAGCCTCTTCTGCCATTCAGTGAGATCATGATTAACAAAACATTATCAATTTCTATTTCAGAATTACAACCTAACATCAAATATTACTAGTAGAAGGAAGTTCTGAATATTTTCGATTGATCTATATGTAGAAGAGCAGTAGCTCTAATCCCAATCCCAGGCAAGCTCCACTGTACACATTCCTCCGGAATGAAAGACAATTCTCCACTATCATACCTATTTCATGTCACTCAGTAAAGTTTGCATTTGTGTGTCCAGAGAACCTTTTATTCCATGTGCTTTAATTTAGCCGACAAACTTATGTGGCACTTTGTCAAATTCTATATATGTCACGTCAACTGCGCTATGCTCATCTAACTCTCCTTAAATGCTATCTCATCAAAAACTCAATTAATTTAGTTAAATGTGATTTGCAATAGCAAATCTGCACTGGCTTTCAATAATGAATCCACAAGTGATGATTTGCAGGGCCTTAGCTGGTGCCAGATGGTCTGCTTGTTTTGTTTCACTTTTAATTAGATTTTGCAGTAGCTTGATGCAACCAAATGGCAGATATCAGAGGACACTTAAACATCTACCACATTGTGTTGTGGACCTGGAGTCACTTGTAGGCCAGACTACTTAAGGATCAGATTTCCTTCTCTAAAGGACTAATATTCATTATCCATATGTATTTTTACAACAATCAACAATGGCTTGGTGATTGTTCCATGGTCACCAGTAATTCCAGATTTATTAATTTTATTCAAATTTTGCTACCTGTTATTAAAGGATTCAAGCCCATTTCCCCAAAGCATTAAGCTGGGCCTCCAGCTTACTAGAGCATTGAGTCTACACCACCACCTCCCACTTGCTGAATAGAATCTGTTTATGTAGACCTTCAATCTCCATCCCACCTGATTCCTTTTACTGAGCACAATATCAACCAAACAACCTCAATCAAAACCTACGCTTTCCTCCAGGCTGTGACCAAAGTCTGAAGTAAACTGTTTAAATGCATTTTTCTCTCCTTTATATGTCAAAGTGTCAGTAATTCACACTATAGCTCAGTGACTCTGAATTAAAAACATTTGAGTGCAGATGTCTACTATAGATGTATTCGCTCCTGATACCTCAGAAGCTTTGAGTTCTCACACTTTTTGAAGTGCAAGTGTAAGTGATTTCTAAATATCTCCCTTTGTAGGTGATGCTGAGGTAACATTAGTCTAACAGCAGGCAGAATTTCCCAAGAGAATTTCCTTATACACATGCTCTTGATAATGGGGTGGGAGCCAGGGTTATGAACAGAGGGATGGGTAATTGAATGCCTCAAGTTCAAAGCTTTTCCGCAGCAGCTTCCCATACTTTTCAACCCCAGGAATGCTGGGACTCACTCTCAGGATGGCAAGACTGATGTATGAAAAGATATTGGATCAATTAGGACTATATGCACTGGAGTTTAGAAGAAGTGGGGGTGAGGGGAAAATCTCAAAAACCTATAAACTTCTAACAGGACTTGCAAGAGTTATTGCAGGAAGAATGTTCCTGATAACCAAGGAGTCCAGATTTAGAGGTCACCAAATAATATTGATTAGGCCATTTAGGAGGAAAGGAACATTTCTTCACATTGAGAGTTGTGAGGTTATTGAATTCTCTTCCACAGGAAAAAACAGCTAAGGCCAAATCATTGAATGTTTTCAAGAAGGCATTAGACATAGTACTTAGAGCTACAGGGATCAAAGGGTATGGGGAGAAATGGGAACAAAGTATGAAGCTGGATGATCAGTCATGACCATATTGAACAGCTGAGCAATCGCAAAGGGGCAAATGGCCGACACCTGTTCCTATTTTCCATTTGTTGTATGGTACATTGAGATTCAGGAAATAAAATAAATTCATGCAAAGTTTTCATCATAATGTCTCATTGCTTATGATAAGTATAACGCCACACAGATTGGAATTGAAGCTCCACTGAATCTTCCTGGGATGCAGGCTTCAAGGCTGATAGTTTTTTGGCTAGCTCACAGGATTGATCAATAAAGCAACTCACTGACTGATTTATCACTGTTGTTCACAGATGCTAAGAAAATGCCCCATGCTCATTTAGATTTCTGATCTTCTAAAGGCTTGTCAAAATACTTTAGACAGCAGTGTATCTGACACCAGACTCCAGTTACTTCGTGTCAATGATCTGTGAGACAATATTTGATTTGTTCATTTAAAATTTTGCAAGAGGAATAACATGATTTGCCTCCCAAATCCATGCTGTAACTCAGGAAATTAGAGTCCATTCAGCCCAATAACATCTGTCATAATGTTCTTTACCTATTGGATGTTAGAGGAGAGCTGCTCTTAGAGAAAATACTGTACAGCAAATAAGGGCCTCCTGCATGAATTTTCCAAGCAATAAAGTGAAATGTGTTTTCCATCAGTGAAGACATCAGTTCCACTATGGATCAAACGAATAAATGTTTGTGTCTAGATGCAAGTTTCAGATAGACCTCTGATCTCCTGCTGTAACTTCAATGGAAGATTAGCAAATGCTGGAGAAATGGTCATTTATCTTCTGCCAAGTGAAGGCATGGACCAAAACTAATGGAAATTGTAGATGTGTTTTAGAACAGATATTGAGCCCAATAAACCTATTCCTTTGTAATAGAATTCCTTTGTGTATATGTTTTTGCTCCATTCCCACTGAAGATAAAGTCTGGCTGAGCTTCTTTTCCATGGGCACTACTACTCTGGCCATCTTGCATGGATGGGCTAGGTAGTGTGATCTGTCAGTTCATTTTGACTTGGGGTCATTTGTGATGTTTCTAGATCCTCACAGCGCCTCACAGCGCCGGAGACCCGGGTTCAATTCCCGCATCAGGCGACTGACTGTGTGGAGTTTGCACGTTCTCCCCGTGTCTGCATGGGTTTCCTCCGGGTGCTCCGGTTTCCTCCCACAGTCCAAAGATGTGCAGGTCAGGTGAATTGGCCATGCTAAATTGCCCGTAGTGTTAGGTAAGGGGTAAATGTAGGGGTATGGGTGGGTTGCGCTTCGGTTGGTTGGTGTGGACTTGTTGGACCGAAGGGCCTGTTTTCACACTGTAATGTAATGTAATCTAATCTAATCTAATCTAATCTAATCTAATCCTGTCTTCAAACATTGTCATTGTCAAACATATGAACCATTTCCAGCAAAAGTAAAGAGCAACAAAATATTTTTCTGATGTTAATGGT
This sequence comes from Chiloscyllium plagiosum, assembly GCF_004010195.1. Taxonomy (NCBI): domain Eukaryota; kingdom Metazoa; phylum Chordata; class Chondrichthyes; order Orectolobiformes; family Hemiscylliidae; genus Chiloscyllium; species Chiloscyllium plagiosum. The sequence continues at coordinate 14,677,096 of NC_057723.1, read as the reverse complement.
TTACAAGTTTTATCCCACTGCCAACCACTTGACTTCGATAACTGAAGCAAATCCCAACCTTTCCTGGCTTTGTTCCTTGTATAAATGGCAGTGTGTTCCAACTGCTCATTGAAGACGGCCAAATAGAAGTGTGTGTTATTTGCAACATAATAATGTGATGCCATCAATGGATGAACATATGCCACTTCACTCTGATCTGATTTGGCAATCTTTTCAAAGAACAAGATTGAAACTTGTTGAAAAGTAATTCACAACCCCACAAAATATTTCATTTCAAAACGCAAGAAGGTAGGAAGGGTAGTGTTGAATTTCATTTCTTCTACACTGCCATTATGAACGTAGTGGAAATAGAACAGTGGAGCAGGTGAAGTCATAAGCAAATTCACTCCTTTCCCATAAAACCTGCTGTTGCGTTCTGTGTTAGTCACATCTGTTTGTAATATGCACAGCAACTGTCAGAATCAATCCTTTAGGATAGGAGTGATGGTTCCTTTGTTGAATATTGTTGAAATGGGCTCTCCTCAAGTTGCATTTTGTTACATCCAGCCTAGAGATGCTCCATCATTGTGTCTGATTGATTCTCAAAGAGTTAGAGCACGTGTACAACCACCCTGCCCTTCCTCACATCCATCCGAACACTAGAGATACTCTGGAGAAGATACCCATTTCCTATTAGGGACTAATATGATGCTTCTTCTAGGTGCCACCTATGAGCCAGTAGAACAGGAAATATTCAATAAAGTAATCATGCAGCTGAGTTGACCCTTGACCTCTGGCAGTTGGCTTCTGACAGGGTTCTGCTGCTGGCCTCATCTCCGACAGATGCATCTGAACATCCCAATCTTACCATTCTCATTATACTGGCATGGTGCTACGCAGGGGGATTATACAGGGACTCGCTGGCTACAGCAATTCCAGTCATAAGGCTGCCATTACTACGTTTAACCATGTAACTTCTAGAAAAGATCACCCACTATGTCTCTATGCTGTAGTCCATGTTTATTCTACTAACATTTTTCTCTCAGCCCCTACTGAAGGAACAACAGATGTGCAGACTAGTTTGACAGGAGTCCATACCTTTCTGATAGATTGCACAAGTTTGGAACAGATGTACAAGATGAAAGCAGCCACACCGGGATCGAAAGGCTGCATTGTTGGAAGTAATACTGCAACCAGATGAGCACTAATCCAGATTGAGTTTTCGGAGACTAAGTGATGGATGGATTGTTTTAGCACCTTTCTTCTCCACATGTCATATGTTTAACAAATTCTAATACAAACATCACAATGAAAAGCAATGCCGTTTACTGCTGAACTAACCAATTGTGCTCTTTTATAGGAAATGCCTTTGTGGTGAACCTTGCCATCGCTGACCTTGTCGTAGCAATCTATCCTTATCCTCTCATACTCCTAGCCATATTCCACAATGGATGGGTTCTTGGTTACATCCACTGTCAAATTAGTGGGTTCGTCATGGGGCTAAGCGTTATTGGTTCCATTTTTAACATTACCAGCATTGCAATCAACAGATATTGTTACATTTGTCATGGTCCAAAGTATGACAAAATTTTCAGCAAAAGGAACACATCATGCTTTGTGGTACTGGTCTGGGTGTTGACTTGTGTAGCAATCATTCCCAATCTCTTTGTGGAATCTCTTCAGTATGACCCTCGTATATACTCGTGCACATTTGTTCAGTCAGTCAGTTCTTTCTACACGGTCATCGTAGTGGTCATTCATTTCATTCTGCCAATCAGCATTGTCTCATACTGCTACCTGCGTATCTGGATCTTTGTCATCCAAGTTAGGAGAAGAGTTAAGCCGGACAGTCGATCCAAAATAAATCCCCATGACTTCAGGAACTTTCTGACCATGTTTGTCGTGTTTGTTCTTTTTGCTGTTTGTTGGGCACCGTTGAATTTTATTGGTCTGGCAGTAGCGGTTAATTCACATTTGGCTGGCATGATACCAGAGCAGCTTTTCATTGCCAGCTATTTTATGGCATATTTCAACAGCTGCCTAAATGCCATAGTATATGGTGTTTTAAACCACAATTTCCGAAGAGAATATAAACAAATTGTAATGGAAATTACTAAGCTCTCCTGTTAGGATAACATGTTCCTATAAAGTCTACAATGTGTAGCACATTGTTGGACATTAGAAACTTGCAGATATTTGATCCAAGTACAGTAATCAACAGTAAGATTGAATGTTCATTGCCTAAATAAGAAATGGCACAAATAAACTATACAGTTGTCACCTGTGCTTCAGTCTTTCTTGCTTGCTTTAGTTTCGGCTGAAATTTAAGATTTCAAGAAAACTCGGCATGCTGTAACAGAAAAATGCAGCAAAATACAGAAAGAAAATGGTCTACCACGATCATAAAGACCACAGACACACTGCTGTCATCAGGGAAATGTGGAAAACAAACTTGTGCCAGACTTTGCTGAGAGAGAATATCACAGATGCTGGACTGGAATGAAGGAGTATGTACAACTTTTGCTTAGCATTAAACCACAACAGTGACAGCAGTGTACAAACTCTTGAATGTGTTAGCTCCTCAATTGGACAACTTATTGAACAGACAATTGTAACAAAATTGAATATGACATATCATCACCTTTGTAAAAATGTATTTTATTTCAGGTAGCAAACTTTGTCGTGATTGTATTAAACATTGGTGATGCATTCATGGAAAGTTATTTTAATTCTTGACAATTTAAAAGTGGTCAATACTGGAAACATCATCCATTATGCATCTTTCCCCAACTTACTTCACTGGGATTACATAGCAGGCACCCAATCCAATTTGATACTATGTCCACTTAGTGCAATTGACAACATTTTAAATTAATCCTAATGTGTTCTAAATCGATTTATGCTATGGTCCTGTAAGGTTTTAAAACAAAGAATAAAGTTTGATGAACTCATGTCATGAACACAGTTTGCTTGTAAAATTTTATTACTAAAAGTTATTGATTTGTTGTAAGGAAGACTCCAGAATTTGATTTGTCTCTTGACTAGTGGTTTGAACAGGAAAGTATTGGGAAGTAGGTACTTATAGATTTTCTACTTTAGAAGAAAAATCAGTACATGAAAATGAGAAACAAATATTTACTACCTAGAATTTGTTCACCAAATCACACTTCCGCAAAGGAAATGCCCTGGCTTTCTTTCCATTAAATGGATTAACAGAGCCAAAAATGAAAAAATGGCAACCATCATTAATAAACTTGACAGAGAATGTAGAACCAGGGGAAAATACTTAATGTAAACAAGAAACAAAAACAGAAATTGCTGGAAAAGCTCAGCAGATTTTCCAGCATCTGTGAAGAAAGATCAGAGTTAATGTTTTGCCTCAGGTCATTGAGGAAGGGTCACTGAACCTGAAGCATTAACTCTGATTTCTCTCCACAGATGCTACCAGACCTGCTGAGGTTTTCCAGCAATTTCTGTTTTTGTTTCTGACTTATACAGCATCTGCACTTAATTTACACTTAAAAACTCCTTGCAAACATCTATATCGCTAGGAACACATTGCTGGGCAGCTACCTTGCTTTGAGGAATACAAACCCCGATGAGTACATTCATAAAATCCGATTCATCACTGCCAACTGGTACTTATTCTACTCTTGATTTATAACTTCCATGCATACTACCAATCAGTCATAATACCTCAACAGTAAATACTAATGACACCCATCAATTAAAAATCCCAGATGCACTAACTTTTGGAGCCGCTCTGAAAGCTAGTGTGCTTCCAATTAAACCTGTTGGAGTTTTTTTCCTGGTGTTATGTGATTTTTAATTTTGTCACCCCAGTCCAACACTGCTCCTCCACATCATGACATCCATCAGAATAGCAACATGGATCCTGCAAAACAGATATAACATTTCTCAACCTCTTATGAATATCCTATTAGCATGGTTATGTAGTCCCTACCATGCATATGTGCACCCATAGACTCTTGCTATCATTTGTTATAATAAAAAAAGTGACTTGATTAATATCTTCCAGGCCATCAAAGACATGAGGGATTGATTTTCACACTTACGGTCAGTTCCTTAACCTTAAGAAAATATTCTTGCCTTAGGTCCATCTACACAATGTTTGGCGTGCACAGCAGAATTGTTTTTACTCATTGTATGCTGATGCAATAGACAGACCAGGATGTAAAGGTAATGTGAATCCTGGAACAGCGCAGCAGGTCAGGCAGCATCCAGGGAACAGGAGAATCGACGTTTCGGGCATAAGCCCTTCTTCAGGAAGGGCTTATGCCCGAAACGTCGATTCTCCTGTTCCCTGGATGCTGCCTGACCTGCTGCGCTGTTCCAGCAACACATTTTCAGCTCTGATCTCCAGCATCTGCAGACCTCACTTTCTCCTCTGATGTGAATCCTGGTTTGTAAACTTTCTCAATTCTGCCATATTGTAACTGCCAGTCGTTTTTGTATTAATTTTAATCTGTTCAACAGCATAATTCAGTTGCAGTCTTTCTTTACAAATATCCCAGCCATTTAAATGGAAAGTTACCAGCACATTTCACAAACAGCACAAAAACTGGGTTTATCCACCAGCCAATGATCCCCACCTAGTCATCTGTACAATCTTATACAGTTATGCAAAAATTCTCAACTTCCGCAAGGTAATGATCATTACAACAATTGAAACACTGAAGCTGTTGAAATTCTGTACCTCATTTCCATTTGGCCTACTTCCAAATATAAATGTGAACAAGATCAAAGGGTTACTGCAAGTTCAGATTCTCAAGATGGTCTTGTGGTCACTTTTTAATGGTAGGATTGCAAATTATCATTGTCCATAAAAAGTTGATTTTGACGAGAACAGTATAATCCAACTTCCAGATATAACAGAATTATACCAGATAATGAGCAACAATTAAACCATTATTTGGATGCAAACAACTTACAATTAGAACATAGAACATCGAAATGTACAGCACAGAACAGGCCCTTCAGCCTATGATGTTGTGCCGAGGATTAATCCTAATGTAAAATAAAATAACCTAACCTATGCACCCTTCAATTCACTGCTGTCCATGTGCATGTCCAGCAGGCACTTAAATGTCCCTAATGACTCTGCTTCCACCACCAATACTGGCATCACATTCCATGCATTCACAACTCTCTGCGTAAAGAATTCCTGAAACCCTATATCTGCATTAAGTTAAGAATTTCACTTTGATATTACACGAGTGAGATTCTTTCACACAGAATGTTAAATTAATATGTCCTTGAGCCATATTATCCCATTTATTAGCCATTTCTGAAATTTCTGAAAAGCCGCTCAAATCGACATCTATTGATTTTATTAACCTCATCCTACCCCTTATGAATCTCAAAATAGTATCAAACAATTTCCTTAAAACTTTAGATAAATGTCTTTCTAAGGAAGTTAAAATGTCACAGAGGGGTCAGTTCCATGCTTTACTTCTCCTTCAGAGCACATTGGGGGCTTTAGGGTTAAAAACCTCACTACCAAAGGACTTACTGCAATAGCAACTGAAAGCCTGTAGTCTTTTAATCCATGCATGTGGATTCTCCCATTCCACGCAATTAAGCCGAATCATAGAGTCATAGAGATGGACAGAATGGAAACAAACCTTTCGGTCCAACTCGTCCATGCCGACCAGATATCCCAACCTAATCTAGTCCCACCTGCCAGCACCCGGTCCATAGCCCTCCAAACCCTTCCTGTTCATACAAATGCCTCTTAAATGTTGCAATTGTACCAGCCTCCACCACTTCCTCTGGCAGCTCATTCCATACACGTACCACCCTCTGCGTGAAAAAGTTGCCCCTTAGGTCTCGTTTATATCTTTCCCCTCTCACCCTAAACCTATGCCCTCTAGTTCTGAACTCCCTGGCCCCAGGGAAAAGACTTTGTCTATTTATCCTATCCATGCCCCTCATAATTTT
>NC_057723.1:14605758-14671107 GCF_004010195.1 Chiloscyllium plagiosum | reverse complement strand
GTCTCTTTATTCAGCAACACTCCCCAGGACCTTACCATTAAATGTATAAGTCCTGCTAAGATTTGCTTTCCCAAAATGCAGCACCTCACATTTATCTGACGGAAACTCCATCTGCCACTTCTCAGCCCATTGGCCCATCTGGTCAAGATGCTGTTGCAATCTGAGGTAAGCCTGTTCGCAGTCCACTGCACCTCTAATTTTGGTGTCAGCTGCAAACTTACTAACTGTACCTCTTATGCTCATATCCAAATCGTTTATATAAATGACAAAACGTAGAGGACCCAACACCGATCCTTGTGGTATTCCACTGGTCACAGGCCTCCAGTCTGAAAAACAACCCTCTACCACCACCCTGTGCCTTCTACCTTTGAGCCAGTTCTGCATCTAAATGGCTAGTTCTCCCTGCATTCCGTGAGATATAACCTAGCAAACCAGTCTCCCGTGGGGAACCTTGTCAAACGCATTACTTAAGTCCATATAGATCACATCTACCGCTCTGCCCTCATCAATCCTCTTTGGTACTTCCTCAAGAAACTCAATACAGTTTGTGAGACATGATTTCCCACGCACAAAGCCATGTTGACTATCCCTAATCAGTCCTTGCCTTTCCAAATACATGTACATCCTGTCCCTCAGGATTCCCTCCAACAACTTGCCCACCACCGACGTCAGGCTCACTGGTCTATAGTTCCCTGGCTTGTCCTTACCATCCTTCTTAAACAGACAAGACAAGACCTTTGTCCTTTCCAGAGAGGACTAATAGCCCTGGCCCTAACCCAGCTAGCTACCTCTCTCTCCCATTGTCTCACTTCCCCTCCATATTAGCATAGATATGTGAATCCCCCATTTATCTCTCTTCCATATTAGCACAGTTTTGTGAGTTCCCTATTTGTAGCAGACAAAACCTTTCTGCCTTAATTTCTCTCCATCAACACATAATCATGGAAGATATGATAATCGGCTTCTACAGTCCATTCACACATTGTTACAGGACATTGACAATCATTGGGTTTTCTAAATTCATAATTACCTCCTTTAAGTTATGTGATGACAGTCATCCATGTGACTGATAAGTCTTTGTTCAATTTCTATAAAATATACTGTCTCTGGGTGTAAGGCAGAGATTGGTGAAGAAGAGTCACTACAAGTAGGCACTCAGCTACTTTAGAGACACTTTGAATCTCTCGCTGGCTGTCCGATAATAAAGCTACTGCTGTTGTACAGAAAACCTGTGTCGTCCAGATTTGGGGAACAAAGCAGACATCAACACTTCGAATGATGCTGATTTATTCTGATATTGGGAATCATAAAGGCAAACACAATTCCTTCTTGAAAGGATAAACTTCTTCACATTTCAAAAGAACACCAACTGAGGTATCTTTAATCACTGTCAACTGGTGATGCACATCTGCTTTCAGCTTTTAAGTTTAAGGAGTGCCAACAAATAAATATTCAGCCGTTATTTCCGTAATTTGTACACCTTTGAAATCTCACCAAAGATCCTGACAGAATTCAATTTGGGGAGAAAGTGAGGACTGCAGATGCTGGAGATCAGAGCTGAAAATGTGTTGCTGGAAAAGCGCAGCAGGTCAGGCAGCATCCAAGGAACAGGAGAATCGACGTTTCGGGCACAAGCCCTTCTTCAGGAACATCGATTCTCCTGTTCCTTGGATGCTGTCTGACCTGCTGCGCTTTTCCAGCAACACATTTTCAGCTCAGAATTCAATTTGGGTCATGCTCACAACAGTTACATTCCACCTCCACCCTCCAGTCCCATAACACTTCACTTTTCTGGCCATAAATTCTAAATCCAGGACAATTTAAAAAAATCATCTCAAATCATTGACTTATTAGCATTGCCCAGAAATATAAAAATGCTCATTACTTATGAAATAATCTTATGGCCAGAGCTAGAGAGTTTTCAATAATCAGAATTTCTTTGGCCTGGTTTCCACAATTTCATACTTCAGTCAACTTCAACAATTCCATAAGACCATAGTTCCATAATTCCATAAGACCATAAGACCATAATTCCATAATTCCACAAGACTATAATTTCATAATTCCATAATTCCATAAGGCCATAAGACCATAAGACCATAATTCCATAATTCCACAAGACTATAATTTCATAATTCCATAAGGCCATAAGACCATAAAACCATAATTCCATAATTCCACAAGACTATAATTCCATAATTCCACAAGACCATAAGACTTAGGAACAGAAACTAGGCTATTTGGTCCATTGAGTCTGCTCTGCATTTGATCGTGGCTGATAGGATTTTCAACTCCCTTTTCCCACTTTATCCCGGTAACCTTTGATTCCTTTGGCAATGAAGAACTAATCCATCTTTGTTGTAAATATACTCAATGACCTGGGCTCCACAGCCTTCTGTGGCAATTCCACAAATTCACCACACTCTGGCTAAAGACATTTTGCCTTATCTCCATTCTAAAGAGTATTCCCCTTACTCTAAGGCTGTGCCCTTGGATCCTCATCTCTCCTGCCCAATGGAAACATCTTCCCAATGTCCACTCTGTCCATTCAATATTATTCCATTGCAATTCAGATCAATATTTAATTGACCAATCACATTACAGCTTGAAAAAGGGGAGGCTGCCACAGACAGTAAAGCAGTAACATGCATGCCTAAAAAAGATAAATTATTTAATCATGATATTTCTTTTTTAAGAGGAAAGTTACTGAAAAAGACAGAGCATAACTGAGGGGGTCAGCTTTCACAGTGAAATAACACCTTCAGAATACTAACACATGAGGTATCAAAGGGAAAACAGCTTGTGAGCTCCTGAGCAATCCTTAAGGCATTCCTGTGATTTATGGGAGAAATGTAGAGCTAAGAATGAAGGAAATGCTAGAAATCCAGTCAGAAGTCCCATTTCTTTCTTTTTATGTACATTCTCTGGAACTACTGTTTTTCTCAGTATTTCTAACAGTCACATCCTATTCCCAAATGGACAAAACTTGCAAATCCCCAATTGTAACTGGGTTTCTCCAGTTCTGAGTGAACAATTTTAAACTGCAATGAATATGCACAATTGCATTCACACTTCCATACTTCCATGCAACTTAGAAATATTAGGTGGGATTTTATCATCCCAATGAAGGCAGAAGGCCCAAAAATGGTAAGGACTCAGGTTGGATTAGCTCTTCAATGTCTTCCCATTCGGGGCGGCACAGTGGCTCAGTAGTTAGCACTGCAGCCTCACAGCACCAGGGACACGGGTTCAATTCCAGCCTTGGGTGACTGTGTGGAGTTTGCACATTCTGCCGTGTCTGCGTGGGTTTCCTCCAAGTGCTCCAGTTTCCTCCCACAGTCCAAAGATGTGCAGGTCGGGTGGATTGCCCATGCTAAATTGCCATAGTGTATTAGTCAGAGGGAAATGGGTCTGGGTGGGTTCCTGTTCAGAGGGTCGGTGGATGGATGTGCTAGGATGGATGTACAGTCCCAGTCAAAGGGTACATAAGATGCCTGTGTATAAGAGGAGGAAGGACACCACTTCACCTGAGACAACACATCCACCCTAGGACAAGCCAAACAGAGTCACAGATGAGAATTCCTAGAAGCATTCCAACCAGAATTCTATCAACTGACTTGGATCCCATTTACCACCCCTGAGAAAAAGAACCAGAAATGACATCACCATGGGAAATGACATCACCGACCCAAGGAAACCTAAACATATAAATAGAAAGCGGGCCATGCCACCAGCCTTTCATCCAGAGACTCACTGATGATGTTATCTAATATGGTGATGAAACGTCTGAAAAAGAAACTTTCACCTCAGCAAGCAAACCTACAGCGAGTATATGCATGTGTGGGGGATTATGAGTATCTGTGAGAGGGTGCATGTATGTGTGTAAGTGTGGGAGTGTATGTGTGAGCGTATGAGAGAGAGCTTGTGACTGAGAGAGGTGTGTGTGTGTGTGTGTATCTGTCTGTCTGTGCATGTGCCTCCATCTGTTCCCTGCCAGTCGGAGAACACTTCAACGATCCAGAACATTCTTGGTGGCCATCCTCCAAGACAGACTTCGGGACAGGCAACAACGAAATGTGGCCATTCAGAAGCTGATAGCCAAGTTCGATACCCATCGGGATGGCCTCAACCCGGGACCGTGGGTTCATGTCACACTACAGGTGGCCCCACTGCACTACTCACCTAAACACACACACTCCTACTGACACACACACACTCCTAGAGACACACGCAGACACAAGCTCTCTCTCATACACTCACACATACACTCCCACAATCACACGCACACACACTCCCTCTCACAAACTTCTATCCCTTTACACTCACACACACACTCTCTCACAGATACTCATAAATCCCCCCCCCTACACACACACATCCACATGCACACACACATATATAAGTTGGTGGGGTGAATTTGTACTTGCAGAATTGCATTTTATTTTGCTCAAAAACTGCATAAATCCATGTAAGATTCTGTAAATACATTTTTTAGATTAGAATCAGTCTGAATATTGTGGTACAGACATTCTCAGACAGGGCACTTCACACCTTCAATGCATTATCTGGACCAACATGGCACTAATTAGTAAAGTTCACTTGAGAATGTAACTTTAAAAAAATCTGTGATTTACATATGAAAGAACTGAAATCAATATGTTCATTCTAAACGACCAGAGACTTAAAAAATAATCCAGGTCTTTTCAATATATAATTTAACTTACATCACACTATAAACTTTTGCTATAAATTCTGTGTCTTACAATATTATACTCCACAACCACCTGATGAAGGAGCAGTGCTCCGAAAGCTAGTGCTCCAAATAAACCGGTTGGACTATAACCTGGTGTTGAGTGACCTTTAACTTTGTACACCCCAGTCCACCATCAGCACCACCAAATCAGATATCTGGAAACACTCCTGCCATTGGTAGATCGCTCCATCATACATCCATGGGACTTCACTGCCATCCAAGAGGGAAAACCAATAAATCTGAGGGATGAGAAAGACTGGTAAAACTTGTCTTCTAAACTTCAAAAGAGAGCTCCAATATGCTTTCAAAAACAAAACTATTCCTTCATCGGATATGCCTATCCCTAATTATTCAAAGGACAGTTAAGGATAAACCACATTGACTTGTGGTTTGGAGTCACATATAGTCTCAACCAGGTAAGATAACCTTATGCTCAGCTAGAGATATGCAACAGAGTATTCAGCAAACAGAATTTCTTGTTTCCACAATTTAATACTCATTCAACTTCAATAATTTGGCAGATTTCACTCCATATGGCCATAAGTAAACCAGATGTGTCTTTTTTTAAAAGCAACTGATGGTCATTGTCATTGCAATTATTTTGGACTTTTATTGAGTTCAAATTTCACGATGTGCCTGTGAGATATCTGCCTCCTGTTGGACAGTCGCAGGAACAATTTACTATATCTTGAGATGGCAGTAGAACCACCAGGTTTTTCAATTGACCTTCACCTCATCCTCATCTGCTGCTCTACCTGCTGGAGAAACATGGTATAAGTGAAACTACTGCTCATTCTAATATCTGTCCTCAGCTGCTTTCCTGTCTGTGAATCCCTTCCTTTTTGCCTCATTTTTTAACCTTTCAGATTAGAATCCATCCAGTTCTTAATCAAATCATCCCTGATCCCTAAGCCCTTAATTAGTTTTTTCTGCTAAAATCCCACGGGAAATTTGTTGACAGTCCCTGAGTGCTGCCAACCCCCATTGTGCAAAAGTCAGACTGTCGATCTGATTGATAAAGTTCAGACTATTGATTCATGTGACTGGGTATGAATTCAAATTGCCAAACTTTCTGTAACATTACAACTTCATGAACCAAAGAACAAAAACCACACATTTTCACGCACTGCTGAATTGAATATAGACACGAGTTTCTCAAAGATAATGTATGCACCTATACACGTAGAGAAAAATAATAAACACACTTTAAACAGTGCACATAAATTATCAAGGACAACAGTGGGTTGAATAGTTATGTTTCTACGAACACAACAACAAATGGAAAAGCAACGTAACAGAGACACTTTAAGACAATCCTTCATTCACTGGTCAGGAATCTTGCCTGTATTTATGCTCAAAAAGGCAGTGACATGTGTTTTAATGACTAATTAATACATCTAGCTCTGGATGTGCCATTTTGTAAATGCAATCTTCACTCTTTATTGTCCGGATATATTCCCTACTTTTAGAAATAAAAAAGAGCAAGCTAACTACTTCTTTCTCGCAGCAATTTTGTGGGTTTTAAAAAAATAGTCATAGAGATGTACAGCACGGAAATAGACCCTTCAGTTCAACATCGTCCATGCTGACCAGATATCCCAAATAAATCTAGTCCTATTTGCCAGCATTTGGCCCATATCCCTCCAGACCCTTCCTATTCATATACTCATCCAGATGCTTTTGAAATATTGCAATTGGACCAGCCTGCACACATCCTATGGCAGCCATTCCCATAAACGCATGACCCTCTGCATGAAAAGGTCACCCCTTAGGTCCTTTTCATGTCGTTCCCCTCTCACCTTAACCCTGTGCCTTTTAGTTTTTGACTCCCCCACCCCAGGGAAAAAGAAATTGTCTATTTACCCTATCCATGCCCCTCACAAGTTTATAAACCTCTATAAGGTCACCCCTCAACCTCCAACCTTCCAGGAAAAATAGCCCCAGTCTATTCAGCCTCTTCCTATAGCTCAAATCCTCTAACCCTGGCAACATCATTGTCAATTTTTTCTGAACCCCTTAAAGCTTCACAACATCCTTCCTAGAGCAGGGAGACCATGAGTGCATACAGTATTCCAAAAGTGCCCTAATCAATGTCCTGTACAGCCACAACATGACCTCCCAACTCCTTTACTCAATGCACTGACCACTAAAGGCAAGTGTACCAAACACTTTCTTCACTATCCTATCTACCTGCAACTCCACTTTTAAGGAGCTATGAACCTGCACTCCAAAGTCTCTTTATTCAGCAACACTCCCCAGGACATGCCCATTAAGTGTATAAGTACTGCCCTGATTTGCCTTTCCTTTGTGGGCCTTTGTGGTAAGAGTAATAACTTATTATTCTTTTTCCTAATGCATTTATAACAATTGTAACCAAAGGATCAGATTAAAGCTCTGTACTCATTCTACATCCAGTGATGAATGATGGAGCACAATTAAACAATTAACTCGAGGAGAAAGTTCCATAAGCCTAAACATGGGTGCACCAACACAGCACTGCAAGAGACAAGGATGAAGCATTTGCAATAATTTTCAGGCAAAAAGGTTCCCAGCACCACAGATAATTATAGATAGATGCAAAACAACAAGGTTGTCATAGTTGATTACTTTAACTTCCCCAATATTGACTGGAACTCTCTTAAAGAAAGAGGCTTGCAAGGGACAGAATTTGTTAAGTACAGCCGAGAGGGTTTCTTAAAATAGTATGTGAATAGTCCAACTGTGGTGGCACGGTGGCACAGTGGTTAGCACTGCTGCCTCATAGCGCCAGGGACCCAAGTTTGATTCCAGCTTTGGGAGACTGTCTGTGTGGAGTTTGCACATTCTCCCCGTGTCTGTGTGGGTTTCCTCTGGGTGCTCTGGTTTCCTCCCACAGTCCAAAGATGTGCAGGTCAGGTGAATTGGCCATGCTAAATTGCCCATAGTGTTAGATGCATTAATCAGAGGGAAATGGGTCTGGGGGGTTACCCTTTGGAGGGTCAGTGTGGACTTGTTGGGCCAAAGGGCCTGTTTCACACTGTAGGGAATCTAATCGAAAAAAAACTGGAGGGGGGCCATACTGGACCTGGTTTTGGTTGATGAGCCCAGGTGACTGTGGGAAAGCATTTTGGAAACAGTGATCACAACCCCTTAAGTTTCAAGTTAGCTATGAATAAGGATAAGTAGGGACCTTGTGGGAAGGTACTAAATTGAAAACTAAATCGGATACAAAAGTGGAACCTGATTTGACAAACCATACCTTTTATTTTTCTCTTGTTTTCTATTAGGTCAATTCCTGAACATATTCAGAAGAGGCAGCAATGTACATTTCGCAAAATAATATCAAAATTTACGACAGGCAAAAGAAAATTTAAAAATGAACTCTCTTACACTATACATGAACTATTTGAAATGCCCTCGTTACAAATATAAAAACTAAAAATTCAGCTCTTTTAACCCTAACAATAACCTTACAGATATGAGAGACAGGCGCAGGTATGTAGTCAGATACTGGAAAGGTGTGGGAGGAGCAGGGTAGTTGTGGTGGGTGATTTCCTCTTATTGACTGGGGCACCCTTAGACCAGGGATTCAGATAGAGAGCAATTTGTTAGATATGTCCAGGAGGGCTTTTTGAGACAGTGTGTTGACAATCCAACCAGAGATGAAGCCATACCAGACTTGATATTAGGGAATGACCCAGGACAGGTGATCGATATTTCAGTAGGAGAGCACTTGGAGCTTCATGACCATAGCTCCATAAGATCTCCAATAGTCATGGACAAAGACAACAATGGTTCTCGGGTGAGGGTGCTTAATTGGGCAAGAGTCAATTATACCCAAATTAGACAGGAACTGGGGAATGTTGCTTGGCAGCAGCTATTTGAGGACAAATCCATATCTGGCATGTGGGAGGCTTTTAAAGACCAGTTGATTAAAGTGCAGGACATGCATGTCCCTGTGGAGAGCTTGATGCGGGAAAAGCACAGCAGGTCAGGCAGCATCCAACGAGCAGGAGAATCGATATTTCATGCAAAAGCCCTTCATCGGGATTCCTGATGAAGCTCTTCCTGATGAAGGGCTCATGCCCAAAACATTAATTCTCCTGCTCCTCGGATGTTGCCTGACCTGCTGTACTTTTCCAGCATCACACTCTCGACTCTGATCTCCAGCGTCTGCAGTCCTTACTTTCTCCACATGCATGTCCCTTCCTAACTGATGGATAGAAATGGCAGGATTCAGGAACCATGGATGACAAGGGCAAGTGTAAGCTTAGTCAAAAGTAAAAAGAAAGCATACGATAGGTCTCGGCAGCTACAACCTGACAAAAGCCCTTGGCGAGTATAGAGAAATTAGAAAGGATCTTAAATGTGGAATTACAAAGGCTAAAAACTGCCATGAGGTGTCTTGAGCAAACAAGGTGAAGGAGAATCTCAAGGCTTTTTATGTGCATATTAGAAGAAAGACAGTAGCAGGGAAAAGGTAGGCCCACTCAAGGACAAAGGAGGGAAGTTATACGTGGAGCCACAGGAAATTGGAGATCCTTAATGAGTACTTCATATTGGCATTCACCTAGGAGAAAGACATGACTGATGTTGAGATCAGGCATGAGTGTGTGAATACTCTATGTTTTGGGTATCCTAAATTGCATTAAGGTAGACAAGTCCCCAGGGCCACATGGGATCTATCTGAGGTTACTGTAAGAGGCAAGGAAAGAAATAGCTGGGATTAACAGATATCCTGACATTCTTTTTGACTACAGCTGAAGTTCTACAATACTAGAGATTAGCCAATGTTGTTCCCTTCTTTAAGAAAGGAAGCAGAGATAATCCGGAAAATTATAGGCTAGTGAGCCTGACATCTGTGATTGGGAATGTCTTAGAAAAGTTACGAAGGGACAAAATTTATGCACATTTGGTAGAAAATGGACTAGTTTGTGACAGGCAGCATGATTTTATTTGGGGAAGGTCACATCTCACCAACCTGATTGAAGAGGTGACAATGAGAATTGATGAGAGAAGGATTGTGGATGCATTTATATGGTCTTTAGTAAGGCATTTGATATAGTTCCACATGGCAGATTGGTACAAAAACTAAAATCACATGGGATTCGGGGTAGTTTGGCTAGATGGATACAAGACTGCCTTGGTCATGGAAGACAGATGATAGCGGTGGAAGGGTGTTTTCCAGAATGGGGGCTGGTAACCAGTGGTGTGCCGCAGGGATCAGTCTTATGTCCTCTGTTGTTTGTAGTATATATAACTAATCTGGAGGAAAATGCAGGTAGTCTGATTTGTAAATTTGCAGATGACATGAAGATTGGTGGAGTTGCTGATAGCACTGATGACTGTGACAGAATATAGATAGACTGGTGACTTGGGAACAGGAATGGCAGATTGAGTTTAATCCAGACACATGGAAGGCTATGTATTTTGGAGGATGAAATTTAGGAGTGAATTACACTGTAAATGGCAGAATCCTTAGGAACATTATGGATCTGGGCATGTAGGTCCACAGTTCTCTAAAAGTGGCAAAGTTGAAATGTGTGGCGCTGGAAAAAGCACAGCAGGTCAGGCAGGAGCCGGAAAGTCAACATTTTGGCATAAGCCCTTCATCAGGAATGTGGAGGAGAAGGGGGCTGAGAAATAAATAGGAGGGTGGGGGTGGGGCTGGGGGGAGGGAAGATGGGAAGGCGATAAATGGATGTAGGTGAGAGGTAATTTTGATAGGGCGGAACAGAAAAGTGGGAAGGAAGGTGGATAGGTAGAACAGATCAAGTGAGCAGTGCCAGTTAGGCTGTGTGGTTGTAGGATCCCAAGGTGGAAGATGAGGCATTCTTCCTCCAACTCGGCACCGCCCTCTTGACCCCATCCCCCTGTCCACCTTCCTTCCCGCCAACCAATCACAATCACCTTCCATCTGCACCCATCTATCACCATTCCACCTACCGTCTCCCCAGCTCCCATTCCCACCCCGCTATTTATCTCTCAGCCCCCTCCCCCCTCCACATTCCTGATGAAAAGCTTATGCCGAAATGGTGACTGTCCTGCTCCTGCCTGACCTGCTGTGCTTTTCCAGTGCCACACTTTTCAACTCTGACTCTCCAGCATCTGCAGTCCTCACTTTCTCCTAAAAGTGGCAACACAGGTGGTCAAGGCGTTGAGGAAGGCATATGGCATGGTTGCCTTCAGCGGCTGGGGCATGGTGTACAAGAGTTGGCAAACCATGTTGCAACCATATAAAATGCTTGTTAGGATGCATTTGGAGTATTGTGTGCAGTTTTGGTCACCACACTGCCAGAAGGATGTCGAAGCTTTGGAGAGAGTGCAGAGAAGGTTCTCCAGGATGTTGCCTGGTCTCGAGGGCATTGGCCGTGAGGAAAGGTTAAAAAGACCAGGATTGTTTTTACTGGAAAGACAGCAGCTGAGGGGAGACCTGATAGAGGCCTACAAAATTATGAGAGGCGTAGATAGGGTGGGTAGTCAGAGGCATTCTCCCAGAGTGGAAGTTTCAGTTACTGGGGGGGCACAGGTTCAAGGTGAGAGGAGGCAAGTTTAAGGGAGATGTGCGAGGGATGTTTTCCACGTAGAGAGTGGTAGGAGCCTGGAACGTACTGACAGAAGAGGTGTTGGAGGCAGGCACATTTAAGAGGTATCTGGATGGTTACATGAAGAGGGAGGGAATAGAGAGATATAGACCAAATAGGGGCAGAAGATTTGTTTTTTAGTTTAATTAGGACATGATGATCAGCACAGGCTTGGAGGGACGAAGGGCCTGTTCCTGTACTGTACTTCTCTTTTGTTCTTTTTTTTCTAACCACTGAGCCACCGTGCTGCCTTTTTACTATCTGATAAAAGGGCCTGCAATGTTAAATGAAATCAGTGTTTCAGTCTATCTGCTGACATATTGCTGGTTTTTAATCATTATAGCATTAGTGCTTCATAACTAATTTAATAACCTATTATTATCAGGAAGGCTGTCTCTCAGTTCGCAGGTTATTAGGCAACTCCATGTGCTAATGAAAACTTTGAACTGGGCCTTTCAATACGAATTCTTGGTCTTATAAGGAATGAAAGGAAGCTAAATGTATTGATTACATTCCTGACAGTGGAAGCATTTTATCTCAAATAGTGAATTCATCAACAGACATTGAAGAAGCTTATTTAGAACATAGAACATTACAGCACAGTACAGGCCCTTCGGCCCTCAATGTTGCACTGACCTGTGAAATTAATCTGATGCCCATCTAACCTACACTGTTCCATTATTATCCATATGTATGTCCAATGCCCATTTAAATGCCCTTAACGTCGGCAAATCTACTACTATTGTAGGTAGGCCATTCCACACTCCTACTACTCTCTGATTAAAGAAACTACCCCCAAATCTGTCCGAAATCTATCACCCCTCAATTTAAAGCTATATAAATTTGGTGAATAATTCTGTTTATCATCAATTACTTCTCGATGCTGACCAATTAAAGTCTTTGTCTGAAGTATATGTGGCCTAGAAACTCCACCAGTGGTGTAATAACTTTCTCCATGCATTTGTTTAAATTCAATTCCTCCCATTACATTCTAGAAGTTTTTAAAAATTATTTAAACTTTGCTGTATCTTCAGATTGTTTTTTAAGTTTTAATCTCAGTATCAACCATGGGGTCTGTCCATAGTGGATACTTGGTGAGTTGATGTGGAGCATTGAAGGACAAAGGATGGTGTATGGGGCATGACTTGTCACAAAGGTTACAAAAGCCAGCACTTGTTTCCAATCCCTGGCCCTTTAAGAATCAAGCAGATCACTGTGGCTGGAGAGTTGCAGGTGGGCCAGACTGACTAAGGATGACAGTTTCCTTCCCTAAAGGTCATCTTGAGTTTTGCAATAATCAAAGATAATCACGATTATAATTTCTGTGGCTAGCTTTCTGTTCCCAGTTTTTAATAATTGGACTTTAAATTCCACCAGCTGCTATGGTAGGGGTTGAGACCATGCCTCCACATTATTAGCTTAGCCCTCTGGATTACTAGTCCAATGACTTTTCTATTACTTTAGCATTCCCTCATCTTTTTCACTCGTAGTAACTGGCAAGCCCTCATTTCATGATGATGGGATAATACTGAAGCTTGCAGTGTATCTGTATGAGATTTGACATGCCTTTGAAAAGAAATGTTGTCATGAATTTAAACTATCTCGCCATTCCTTTACAGAATGGAACCCTCTATTTTGCACTACAATTAGTTTGATCTGTCTTCATTCAGGATCTATCCTGCACTGCTGAGAGACTCCTCCTTTTGACTGTAATGTCTCCACCATTGATATACTGCATCTGGGTGTCTGACTCACCTGTCTCTCAGAAGTCCACCCAATTAGTTTACTTACAGGCTATTGTACATTTTGCTACTCCACAATTCAGACCTTTCATCCTCTTTTCTCAGAGTCTCAAGAGTGGGAGAAATAGGACAAACAGATAATCACCAGCATCTAACACATTGAAAGGCAACAGGGATTCTGCATTTGAAAACAGTGCCAGATAGAGCAAAGCAAGCAGCCTCAAAAAGAACATGAGAGCATGCAGATTACAGCTTCATAACGAGAAGAGCAGACTTGCTTGAGAAGCCAGTGGGAGCTGGAGATTTAAAAAACCAATGATAGAGAGCTCCTTCAGCATGCTTCCATCAATCAGAAGTTTGGCATCACAGAGAAAAAGCCAATTGATTGGTGAGCATTTGTCAGCGTTTCTTTTGATTTGTCAAATAGTTTAAATCAGGACATACAATTGCAACTGAAGAGTACAGTTAAGAAGTTCACTGTTCTGTTACTGAACATCCAAATTCATTAATTAATGAGAGATGGCTGGGCAGACGATGTGCTGCAGCAATAGTACATGGGAGCTGGTAGATGCTGGTCGATCCACAGTGACCACATCTACAGTGCCTATTGGCTTCTTTAGGAAGTTCAGCTCACAGTTGATGAGTTGGTGTCTGAGCTGTGGACACATCAGGAAGGGAGAGTGGTACCTGGCCATGTTTCAGGAGGTAGTTACACCCCTTATTTATATCAAATTGATCAGTGGTCAGGGATAGAAGGATGTGAATTGAGTGAGGCAAGAATAGGAATACAGAATTTAGCCTCGAAGGAGTCTTTGCCAATGCCCTACTCCAATATCTTCTGACTCCTAGTGTGGATGAGGGGACAGACTGCAGGGAGAATGATTTAAAATGTACTTTGGACCAGATTGTCATCAATCAGAAGAGAAAAGTGAATCATAGTAGTGATCATGGATAGTATTGTTCGGGATAGAGATACGATCCTTGGCAATAAAAACACAGTCCCAAAGGCTGTGTTGTTTCAATGGTACCAAGGCTCAAGGCTTTTTTTTTTCGGCTGAGGAGGAACTTGGAAAGGGAAGGATCCAATTGTCACAGTCCATAAAGATGCCATTGACATAGGAAGCACGAGGAAAAAAGTCCTACTGAGCGATTATGAGCAGCCTGAGGCTGAATGAAAACCCAGAACCATAAATGTAAATTATTTCAGTTAAAGGGAAGGATTCAATGAGAAGATAAACCATGTGTGGTTAACAAATACAGCCAAGGAAAGCATTCAATTAAAAATTAAAGCAAATAGATTAACAGGTTGAGCGCTAAAATGAGCAGGCATGAAAGAGGAATTAAGGTCTAGGGCAGATCAGTCATAATCTTATCAAATGATGGGAAGGCTTGAGAAATCAAATGGTCGACACCTTTTTCCTTTTTTTTAACGTTCTTATGTTCATGTTACTGCTGATGCCAGTATTACAAGTTCTTCTGCAATATCAAGTCATTAATATACATATTTCATTATATTACATCTCTCCCAAGTTTCTCTTAAACTTTACAATCACACTATTTCAATAATTCCTTTCAAACATTTATGTTCTCGTCATCTTCCCAATTCCAAGCCCCCTGCATCCTGAAACGTTCTCACAATTTCACACTCTCGCGTGACCCTGCTTCTGTTTTATAGCACTATGTGTAAGTACGTGAACCATAAGGCAGATTACCCCTATGTCTGCATGGGTATCCTCCGGGTGTGCCGGTTTCCTCCCACAACCCAAACATGTTTAGGTTCGGTGAATTGGCCATGTTAAATTGCTCATAGTGTTTCAGGAATGTGTAGGTTATGTGCATTAATCAGTGGTAAATGTACGTGATAGCATTGGGGAATGGGTCTGAGTGGGTTACTCTTTGGAATGTCAGTATGGACTTGGCCTGTTTCCACACTATAGGGATTCTTTTCTCCTTCCAAACATTGCACATTAGAATGTTTCTGGTGATATATGAAAGAACAGGTGATTAAAGTAGAATCATTGAAATGCAGTATGAGGGTGGTTAACAACCTTGACTTGGATTCTAAGTTACTGCCAAATAAAAACTACTGTGAGCATCTAATATTGTGAAGGGCATGCTGTGTGTTAGTTTTGTCAGACTGCCATACACTGAAGACTTGTGAAGACTGCTCTCTGGATTGCTTTATTCAATTGAGTGAGGTCTCTGCATGGCCAGAGCTCATGATTTGACTTGGGAATTCTGATGAGCCCTGAACATTGCCTTACTGGCTCGGTGACAGGTGGTATTATTCCACTGTGTAACTTCTTTCAGCAATGCAAGGAGCTCTTATGGTGAAGTGGTAGTGTCTCCACCTCTGAGCCAGAAGTCAGAGAGTTATACAGCACTGAAACAGATCCTTCATTCAAACTCATCCACGGAGATCAGATATCCTGAACTGATCCCATTTGCCAATATTTGGCCCATATCCCTCTAAACCATTCCTATTCTTAAACCCATCCAGATGCCTTATAAATGTTGTAACTATACCAGCTTCCGCCACCTCCTCTGGCAGCTCGTTCCATATATGCACCACCCTTTGCATGAAAATCTTGCCTCTTAGGCCTCTTTAAACCCTTACGCTCTTACCTTCAACTTATGCTGTCTGGACTTCCCTACCCTTGGAAAAAAGACCTCAGCTATTCATCCTATCCATGCCCCTCACGATTTTATAAGCCTCTATAAAGTCATGCCTCAGCCTCTTATGCTCCAGCAAAAACAGCCCCAGCGTATTCAGCTTCTCCCTATGGCTCAAATCCTTCAGTGGCCTGTGTTAATGCCCCTTCTCCTCCAGAAGTATGTATTAACATCTCCAAACAGGTTGATTCATAGATTAGATCCGAAAACAAAACTCTCCAGCAATGAGTGTGAAACCCTATTGGGAATGTCTAGACGTTTTTAATGTATTCCTTATGTAATTGAATGGAATATTCATTTTGAGCTTCCTTGAAAGAACTCTGGAGATTTTTCTCATAATTGCATCCCATTGCCTTTTTCAATATTGCACCCACTCCTTCCAGAAGTCTTAATTGTACATGCATTCCTATATATGAGATTTCACTTGGCTCCTTAAGGCAGAGTCTCATTGATCTCTGGCCCCTAAGACCAAGTGTAGTAGTGAACTGACCTTATACTTGAAGATCTGTGTGTCCTTGACCTTGTAGTTTAATGCTTGCTGACTGGGCATCTAATGATGTAAGCTGTTTAACTTGTTAGCTTAAACTAAAACTGGTGCATTAGTGTGTGACATAATTATCTCACTGACATCTTTCACTACAACTTCCAGACCATCCTTTTGTTTCCCTTGACTTCATCTCAAAACTGTTTTTTACTTCTTATTCTTCTATTGCAATTTCTTGATTTTTCAGCTTTTCAATTATTCTTTTCCTTCTCAGGAGCTTTCTCCGTATTGATGATTTTGTTTTGCAGATTTGTGGTGATGATATCTACTTCAATCTGTAAAACTAATTCAAGTGTTCACTAATCTTGCTATATTGGAAATGCAGCTGCTGCTATTGGACACTCTCATTTCCTGTATTGGTTTAGTCCACGATACAAACATGTCAATATGGTTGCACGATTAACCTCGTATTCTTTCACTGTTTTTGTATATTTTGAGTGGATGACACTGCCATCTAGTGGCACACTTAACAGACCAGTTCAGCCAAAATCTCGGCATTTCCTTGGATACTGCCACATAGTCAGCCTACAATGTATGTCCAACCATTTGTTCCAACATCAAATGCTCTTTGGAGTCTGAATTTCTAATTGTGAACACGTACAATCAACTGATCTTTTAATATTTTATATCCACAAAAGCTAGCCAGTAAAAATTAATTTGAAATAATTCTCCTGACCATTGGAAAATTTGATTAAATCATGTTCACTCAATTAGAAGGTCCTATTTTGGAATGAAATATACATTAAATGTCTTAAGGATGGACTTAAAATCCACAGTGTTCTTTTTACACCCATCTCATTAGAATAGGACAGACAGATGCATGAATTGTAAACAGTTGGTGTGAGGACACAGCAAGTAATTGGGAAAGCTAATAGAAATCTATGATTTATCAAGTCAGAATTGACTCTGGTTTCCAACTGGTCCACTATTAACATTAGCTCTAGAGGTAATTTAATGCGGTTCCTGGAGACGTTGGAATTTGTGGAATTTAAAAGGGATCTTTAAAGAGACAAATAATTGGAGTTACTGGACATAAAAATGGAAGTGTTGTTATGATACATATATAATACACAGATTGGAATTTCTAAAAAGGCTTTGAATACTGCTAAGACTTTTCTGGGAGAAGAAAATGTGGATCTTTGAAATCTTAAAGGCTGAACTGAAAGAGTTAACTGACAAATTGCAGGTTGAAATAAAAACTGGATCTTGTAAGGTCACTTAGTGATTGCCTGTCAGGCAGCATCTGAGGAGACTGACCGGCTGTGCTTTTCCAGCACCACACTTTTTGACTCTGATCTCCAGCATCTGCACTCCTCACTTTCTCCCCACTTAAAGTGATTAGCTAGCAATTGGCACTAACAGGAGGGAAACCAGAGATTGATGCATCATTGATAGAATTAGCTAAGATTCAATTTAAATTTTCTTTTAAAAATTTGACTTAGAAGAAACAGAGAAGTGAAGATTAATGGCAACTATAGAGAATGAACAGAAAACAGCAATGGAAACAGAAGAAACAGAAAGGAAAAGAGAGCAGGTATAACATTTGAGTTGACCAGAGAGAGGAAGTAAAGCAAAGACAAATGAAAGAGAGGAGAAAGAAGAAATGAAAGAAAATGGGATTAAAAACTTAAAAACCAGACTTCCTGTAAAAGTCATACTGGACTAGAAATTTTAACTCTGTTTGTGTATCTACAGATGCTGCCAGATCCGCTGAGATTTTCCAGCATCTTTGTATGCTTTGGATTTCATGCATCCATGAAATGTTGCTTTTATTTCAATGCTTATGAACATGCTCCTAAAGTTTATTGTTTCCTAAGGCCAGGGTTGGAATTTTGTCACTGGTAATGACATGCTACTATCCCTGGGAAATATTTACAAGCAAGGTTTTCATTGAGCTTATCAACTCAATAAGAAACTCAATTATATGAATTATGTAGGAAATACTCCAGACAGAAGAAAATCACAGTGAATGTGTCATGCTGAATTGTTAAATTGACACCATAAAATTGGAATGACAATCAAATTTCCAGGGCATTAGTTCTTGGGTGAACTTGAAGTTGGAACAGATTGAGACATCCCACCTTCAAGGTCATTAATATCTTGGCTTATTAGTTGGATTGCAGCTAGTTTGATGATTTTGGGTAGAAAGCATTCTGTAAGCATATTCTTACTGAGCATTTAAAATAGACAAAAAAAGTCTTCCTCATCATATGAGTTGTACAAATTCAATTTTTTTTCCCAAAAAGGATAATGTGTTGATTGCACAGTCTTCTTTCAGTAGTCTTTGCTCCCAGGTTCTGTTATTGAGATGATCCTTATAACACTTCCGCTGGCCAGCACGCTCCTCTATTGGTTTTCTTCAGATGCTTCAAATGGTTGGTAAGAGACACAAGGTGGCTGGTTCATTTCTGTTAAAATTGACAGTTTGCACAACTGTTGCAGGAAAGACAAACTGACTTTGACAATGGGTTTTACTGCAGGGGACTCCTGAGCTGGGAAAGAACTGGGCATTTCTTTCGCTGACACTTGTTCTCAGCTCTAAGCTGCTCAGTTAAGAACCAAGCACATAGGTACAAATTCAATTTTTTTTCCCAAAAAGGATAATGTGTTGATTGCACAGTCTTCTTTCAGTAGTCTTTGCTCCCAGGTTCTGTTATTGAGATGATCCTTATAACACTTCCGCTGGCCAGCACGCTCCTCTATTTGTTTTCTTCAGATGCTTCAATTGGTTGGTAAGAGACACAAGGTGGCTGGTTCATTTCTGTTAAAATTGACAGTTTGCACAACTGTTTCAGGAAAGACAAACTGACTTTGACAATGTGTTTTACTGCAGGGGACTCCTGAGCTGGGAAAGAACTGGGCATTTCTTTCGCTGCCACTTGTTCTCAGCTCTAAGCTGCTCAGTTAAGAACCAAGCACATAGTTACTGGTGGGAAAAATGGTACCTGTAATTGATAACTGTCACTATTGCAAAGACCAATCAATTTCTGATTGGAATCCCTACAGTGTGGAAGCAGGCCATTCGGCCCATCAAGTTGTGACTGTCCCTCCAAAGAGCATCCCACCCAGACCCATCCTACAACCCTGCATTTCCCATGACTAATCCACCTAACCTACACAGCCCTATGCACAATTCACCATAGCCAATTCACCAAACCTGCACACCTTTGGACTGTGGCAGGCAACCAGAGCAAACCCACGCAGACACTGAGAGAACATACAAACTCCACACAGCCAGTTGCCCGAGGCTGGAATTGAACTTGGATCCCTGGTGCTGTGAGGCAGCAGTGCTAACCACTGAGCCACCATGCTGCCTGTGGTTGCCAGCAAAAGCTGCATTAGTGTACCCTCCTCAGCTCCAAACTGTCTACAAGTCAAACTCAAATGACTGCATGTGCAAATGGCTGCTTACGTGATGCCTGGACTGGATGTCAAGTCACTTTCTTTCAAAACTGCAGCCAGACTTTCAAATGCTGGTTTTCAAAATAACTCACAAAATAGGGAGAGGCTGAACAGGCTGGGGCTGGTTTCCCTGGAGAGTCGGAGGCTGAGGGGTGACCTTATAGAGGTTTACAAAATTATGAGGGACATGGATAGGATAAATAGACAAAGTCTTTTCCCTGGGGTCGGGGAGTCCAGAACTAGAGGGCATAGGTTTAGGGTGAGAGGGGAAAGATATAAAAGAGCCCTAAGGGACAACTTTTTCACGCAGAGGGTGGTACGTGTATCGAATGAGCTGCCAGAAGATGTGGTGGAGGTTGGTACAATTACAACATTTAAGAGGCATTTGGATGGGTATATGAATAGGAAGGGTTTGGAGGGAAATGGGCCGGGTGCTGGCAGGTGGGACTAGATTGGGTTGGGATATCTGGTCGGCATGGACGGGTTGGACCGAAGGGTCTGTTTCCATGCTGTACACCTCTATGACTCTATAACATGGTGCTTACAAGAGTGAAAGTTCACAATATGCCAAAACACGGCATTGCAAATTTCTCCAGGGTAAGAAATTCAGGGCAGTGGTATCTTTGACAGCTACATGTAAAACACAACGATCAGGTCCAACAGGCAGCATGATTTGTTCCAATGGAATGCAAATGTGTGCAATTGTCTAATACGATGTGGAGATGCCGGTGTTGGACTGGGGTGTACAAAGTTAAAAATCACACAACACCAGGTTTAATTGGAAGCATTAACTTTCGGAGTGCCGCTCCTTCATCAGGTGGTTCACAGTCCACCTGATCTAACACAGTATCCAACCTCCTCAGACTGAGTTCTGATATATGGGGGAAATCTATCCTCTGTCCTTTATGACAGATATAGTCTGCAGCAACAGCATCTCATAGAGTCATTGAGATGTACAGCATGGAAACAGATCCTTCGATCCAACCCGTCCATGCCGACCAGATATCCCAACCCAATCTAGTCCCACCCTGCCAGCACTCGGCCCATATCCCTCCAAACCCTTCCTATTCATATACCCATCTAAATGCCTCTTAAACATTGCAATTGTACCAGCCTCCACCACTTCCTCTGGCAGCTTATTCCACACACGTACCACCCCCTGTGTGAAAATGTTGCCCTATCACTCCGATGTCCAGCGATACTTGAATTCAAACTGCGAAGGCAGCAACTGTGCAGTACTCTCTCTCTCTCTCTCTCCTGCAATGACCTCACCATGTGCTTCCTTTGTCTGCTCTTCTCCCTTTTAAAACTGCTGCTGTTTTGACTTTTTTTTCCCAAAGTTCCAAAATAATGCAACAGCATACAAAACAGTAATTGCTGCTCCTGGAATTCAAGGAAATCACCTCCAGCACCTAAAATACCTCAAAAAAGGAGCAGCTGCTACAGCCAGAAATTTTACCCACCCTCCATCTTGGATTACCCAGAATGCTTCTCTCTGCTAAACTCCTCTGTCCTGCAATATTGCTGGTTCTGTTTCTGTTCCTGCTGCTGGGGTTGAGCTGGTGCTGGTGGACATCAGCTTTGTATTTGAGGTGGAAGGTAAACGTGGCACAAATGTTAATCTGACAGGTCACCATTCCAAAGTAGCAGTTGGACATCACAAACCCTGTGAAATATTAAAGCATCCTCCAAAGCTGTGGAAGTTGGAGCAAATACTGTGAACAAGCCCTTTCACACTATTGGATAAGAGATGTAAGTCCTGAATGTTGATGTATTTACCAAACATGGGACCATGGATACTTACATCTCCATCAGTTTCTGCTTGTTTGCACCTTGCTGAGGATGTGGTTGCATGCGTTCAGCCAAACACATTGCTGTGTCATTTGGATTTCACCAGGTAGAGCTAAGCTACAACTGCATTCAAATTCTTCCCAGGTTTAACACACCACCTACACTGACCCTGACTTGTTCTTCCAGGTTAGAATTAGTTAGAATCCTTACAGTGTGGAAACAGGCCCTTTGCCCCAGCAATTCCACACTCACCCTCCAAAGAGTAACCCACCCAGACCCATTCCCCAATTACTCTACATTTCTCCCTAACTAATGCACCCAGCCTACACATCCCTGACACTATGGGCAATTTAGTATGGCCAATTCACCTAACCTACACATCTTTGAACTGTGGGAGGAAACCAGAGCACCCGGAGGAAAACTATGTAGACACGGGGACAATGTGTAAACTCCACGCCGACAGACACCCAAGGCTGGAATTGAACCTGGATCCCTGACGCTGTGAGGCAGCAGTGCTAACCACTGAGCCACCATGCCACCCCTTATGGCTCCGTGCTGAGTATTTTCAAAAATTCTAAGTGATGCCACATATAACGGTGGCACGGTGCCACATATTGGGTGGCACGGTGGCACAGTGGTTAGCACTGCTGCCTCACAGCGCCAGAGAACCGGGTTCAATTCCCGCCTCAGGCGACTGACTGTGTGGAGTTTGCACATTCTCCCCATGTCTGCGTGGGTTTCCTCCGGGTGCTCTGGTTTCCTCCCACAGTCCAAAGATGTGCAGGTCAGGTGAATTGGCCATGCTAAATTGCCCGCAGTGTTAGGTAAGGGGTAAATGTAGGGGTATGAGTGGGTTGCGCTTCGGCGGGTCGGTGTGGACTTGTTGGGCCGAAGGGCCTGTTTCCACACTGTAATGTAATCTAATCTAATCTAATAACTTTGCTTTAACCTATATATGCTCTCCTGCTCTCATCACCATACCCTGTCCATTAGGACCAAGCTCCAGGGTGTTAGGATATAATGCTTCAATTGCTCCCTCATAAGTAAACACTGTTAAAAATATGGCAAATGGATTAACATGTTTTGGACAGCCCAATAAGTAACTATAAGAACATGGATAGTTTAGAGTCTTTTCTATTAACATTAATGTATAAATTTATCACAGATTCACACACGGCAAACGCACTTATTCATTCTAGTGCACTAAAAGCAATTGTTACTGTGTAATTAGTCACTCAAGACTGGTAGGAGAACAGGTTAGATGAAAGCATCATTACAGAGCATTTGTACTTGTCAACCAGATGCAGGAAGGTGCATACATTTAAATAAATGTTTCACACATCCTTAACAATGACAGTAACATAGACCTATCCCACAGAATAGAAATGCTTGTAGAATATTAGTAGTTTTAGTATCTGTACCTTCAACATATAATCAGCTGAGCCAAGAAAGCTGTTTCATCTTTCAGTCAAAAATCAGAATTCCAATTTTATTAAGTAAATGAAGCTATGTAACTCTGGGTATATTGTTTAATTTTGCAGATCTCCACAACCCACCTCAGAACTACAAAATGTACATAAATAATCTAATTCTTGCAATTCAGCATCATTCTGAAGACTTTTTATTATAGCTGTCTGTCTCAGTCTGTTTGGTAAGCATCACAGTGGTTTGGTAAGGAGTTATAAAATTCAGTCATTTAAATGGAGTGAAGCAGATTCCCACAACTTTACTGACAAAGAATCAATTAACAGGAAGAGAACCAAAGCAATAAGCAGACTCGTCAAAATAACATATTGCACAGCACATGGGAATGAAACTGAAGAATTATATAATAGGAGTGAATGGGAAGTTGATTAGAATTCCATAAAATTTTAATGAATTTCAAGTAAATTTCTGCACTGCAAACCAATGAAACTGATAAGAGAGTTACAGAGAGCAGGAACTCTCTGTAACTTGGGCAAGACTGAGGGGAGAGTAAAAAGGTATTCAAGGTTTTGGCAGGTTTCAATGTGCACAAAATCCCAGGTCTGGTTGTATTCAGGGCTGCTGTGGGTGACAAGGAAGGAAATTATAGCGCTCTGACCCTAACCTTTAATTCCTATCAGGTCACAGGGAAGATCTTCTTGGAAGGTCCCCACTCTTTGTAATTAAAGACTTATAAGCAATCTAGGTTTATTCAATACAACGAATCAGTTGTATGACACTTTGATCTGTTACTTTGAATTCTGTGCCCTATGATCCTGCTCCACTAGCTACCCAATGAAGAAGCAGCGCTCCGAAAGCTTATAGTTTCAAATAAACCTGTTGGACTATAACCTGGTGTTGTGTGAGTTTTACCTTTGTCAACAGGGAAGATGCCGGAGGATTGGAGGAGAGCTAATGTAGTTCTATTTTTCAACCAGGGAACCAGGGAATTACAAAGGTAAAAACAATGACTGCAGATGCTGGAAACCAGATGTTGCCTGAACTGCTGTGCTCTTCCAGCACCACTAATCCAGAACCAGGGAATTACAGACCAGTGAGTCTCACATCAGTGAAACGAAAGCCATTGGAGAAAATTCTGAACAGAAAGTTAAATTTTACTTGGAGAGGCAAGGTTTGATCAGGGATAGTCAGCTTGGCTTTGTCAGAGGGAGGTCATGCCTAACAAATTTGATTGCATTTTTAGAAGAGGTGACCAAGTGTGTAGATGAGGGTAGTCAAGTTGATGTGCTTTCCATGGTCTTTAGCAAAGGCTTTCACAGGGTCCCACATATAAGATTAATAAAGAAGGCAACAACACATGAGACCAAGGGTTAACTTGTCAAGGAATGACAAGAACTGACTCAGTGGCAGGAGACAGAGGATGGTGATAGAAGGCTGTTTGTATGACTGGAGGTCGGTGTGCAGTGGCATACCTCAGGAACTAGTTCTTTATTGTTTGGGATGGGGGGACTGATAGGTATGACATGAAGATTGGCCAGTGACTGACAATGAGGAAGAACAGCTTAGCTTACAAGAGGATATAAGCAGATTAGTCAGCTGAGCGGAGCAGTGGCAGGTGGAATTCAACCCTGATAAATGTGAGGTGATGCACTTTGGAAGAAGTAACAAGACAAAGGAGTATTCAATGAATAGCAGGACACTAAGAAGCTCAAAGGAACAGAGGCATGTTGGGATGCTTGTCCACAGATCACTGAGGTTGGAGGACAGGTAGTCAAGATGGCATATGGGCTACTTGTCTTTATCAGTTGTGGCATAGATTATAAGAGCAGAGAGGTTATGATAGAGCTGTACAAAACTTTGGTTAGGCCCCAGCTGGAGTATGCTGTGCAGTTCTGGTCACTAAACTATTCAAAGAATGGGATTGCAGTGGAGGAGGCGGAGAGAAGATTCACCTGGAATACAGCAGCTTAACTATGAAGAGATGCTGGATAGGCTCAGGTAGTTTTCTTTAGAGTAGAGGAAGCTGAGAATGGATCTGATTGAGGGGTATAAAATAAGGGGCATTGACAGGGTAGATAGAAAGCAGCTGATCCCCTTAGTTGAAGGGGCAATAATAGGAGGCATAATTTTAAGATGGGCAAAAGTTTTAGAGGGGATTTGGTGAATCTGGAATACGCTGCCTTAGAAGGTAGCTGGGACAAAAAAAAACCTCACAACCTTTAAAAAGTTGATGTGTAGATGAAATGTCTTGACATTCAAGGCAATGGTCAAGTGCTGGAAAGCAGGACTAGTGTAGATTCAGAGTAGTTTTTGCCAGTGCTGACTCAATTAACTAAAGGGCCTCTTCTGTACTGTATGGTTCAATAATTTTGTGAACCTCATTGCTCACTGATCACCATCATAATGATGAGAGCAAGGTAACAGCAAATGTCTTGTGGTATGGTATCAACAGTAACTTATATTTGTATAGTATTTTGACATCATAAACCAGTCTAAGGCTGCTACAGAAGAAGTAATGAAACATGGGCAGCTGACAGCACAGTGGCATTATTGTTGCATTGTTTAATCTAGGGACACAACTGGAAGTGATGCAGGCGGTACAATTACAACATTTCAAAGGCATCTGGATGGGTATATAAATAGGATGGGTTTAGAGGGCCAAGTGGTGGCAAATGGGACTAAATTAGGGTAGGATTTCTAGTCGGCATGGACGAGTTTGAATTAGGAGTCTGTTTCCGGGCTGTTCATCTCTATGACTCGATAACTCTATAATGCCCTGAAGGATACAGGTTCAAACCCTGCCATGCCATATCGTGGAATTTGAATTCAATTTTAAAAAGTCTGGAATTAAGAGTCTTATGATGTCCCTGAACCCAATGTTCATTGTTGGGAAAGAAAGACCATCTGGTTCACTAATGCCTTTTAGAGAAGGAAACTGCCATCCTTACCTGGTCTGGCCTACATGTGACTCCAGACCCACAGCAAAGTGGTTGAGCCTTAACTGCTTTCTGGGCTTTTAGGTTTGGGCAATAAATGCTGGCCTAGCCAGTGAGGTCCATATCCTGTGAATGAATAACAAAAACATCCAGGTGATGAAAAATTTGATCAAAGTGTTAGGAGTTTTAAGGAGCAAGAGGGTGAGTTTTGGGAGAGATCACTGAGGTAGAATTGGACACGATTATGGAGACAGATGAAAACAAGCATTTTGAGATTGATTTGTAAGGCAGAGGAGAGAATCAGATTGTTTGGAAAAGGTCAGGGGGCGGGAGTGGTAAACATCACAGTGTGCAGTAAGGAGTTATAAAATTCAATCATTTAACTGGAGTGAAGCAGATTCTCACAACTTTACCGGCAAAGAATCAATTAACAGGAAGGCATCTGATTTTAGAATTTTTGATGCTTGATGCAGGAGACAAAAAATAAAAGCCGAGACCCTCAGCTTTGTAATGTTGAATTCATAACCCTGGTTTTCTCCACTGGGGAATGGAAACAGGTGGAAACAACCATTGTTGGACAGGTGGAAGACATGGGGCCAGATTTTAAGATTTTTTGGGCTGTTTAAGTGTTGCATAAGTTGAGGAGGGATTCTCTCCAGAAGGCTTATCAGGATTTCTCCCTGTATCTAACCAATTCATTAACTAATGTACCCCACTCCCATGGCATCCCTCATGTCTGATTCCATCCCCATTTTAATACATACAGTTCAACTTGCCATTCACTAAAAGATTAGCACTCCTGCTGTCAGCACTATATTTAAAAAGCCATTATGAATCTGGACAAGCACTGGTACTCTGTGCATGCCTTGCTCAGTCAAGAACAGTCTCTGAACATGTTAATGAAGGGGGAAATTGCACCATTTGACTGAAATTACGACTCATTTGGATAACAGTAACAGGATAGGTCAGAGTCAGCATGAATTTACAAAAGGGAAATCATGCTTGACTGTTCTTCTGGAATTTTTTGAGGATGTAACTATGAAGATGGACAAGAGAGAGCCAATGGATATAGTGTACCTGGACTTTCAGAAAGCCTTTGATGAAGTCCCACATAGGAGATTACTGAGCAAAATTAGGACACATGGTATTGGGGGCAAAATACTGACTTGGATTGAAAATTGGTTGGCTGACAGGAAGCAAAGAGTAGTGATAAATGGGTCCCTTTCGGAATGGCAGGCGGTGACTGGTAGGGTACCACAAGGTTCGGTACTGGGACGCAGCTGTTTACAATATACATTAATGATATAGGTGAAGGCATTAAAAGTAATATTAGCAAATTTACTGATGACACAAAGCTGGGTGGCAGGGTGAAATGTGAGGAGGATGTTATGAAAATACAGGATGACTTGGACTGGCTAGGTGAGTGGACGGATGCATGACAGATGCAGTTTAATGTGGATAAATATGTGGTTATCCACTTTGTTGGCAAGAACAGGAAGGCAGATTACTATATAAATGGAGTCAGGTTAGGTAAAGGGGAAGTACAACGAGAAGTATAAGTACAACGTTCTTGTACACCAGTCAATGAAGGTAAGCATGCAGGTACAGCAAGCAGTGAAGAATGCTAATGGCATGCTGGCCTTCATTACAAGAAGAATTGAGTATAGAAGCAAAGAGGTCCTTCTGCAGCTGTACAGGGCCCTGATGAGCCCGCACCTGGAGTATTGTGTGCAGTTTTAGTCTCCAAATTTGAGGCAGGACATTCTGGCTATTGAGAGAGTGCAGCATAGGTTCACAAGGTCAATTCCCACAATGGCAGGACCATCATATGTTGAAAGGTTGGAACAACTGGGCTTGTATACACTTGAGTTTAGAAGGATGAGAGGGGATCTGATTGAAACATGTAAGATTATTAAAAGATTGGACACTCTGGAGGCAGGAAGCATGTTTCCTCTAATGGGTGAATTCAGAACCAGAGGACACAGTTTAAAAATAGGGGGTAGGCCAGTTAGAACAGAGTTGAGGAGAAACTTCTTCACCCAGAGAGTGGTGGATATATGGAATGCTCTGCCACAGAAGGCAATGGAGGCCAAGTCTCTGGATACTTTCAAGAAAGAGATGGATTGAGCTCTTAAAGACAGTGCGATCAAGTGTTATGGGGATAAGGCAGAAACAGGATACTGATTATAGATGATCAGCCATAATCATAATGAATGGTGGTGCTGACTCAAAGGGCCAAATGGCACCTATTGTCTAATGTCTACTGTCATTCAATCATTTTAAGTTTCTCGACCCCATTTGCTCGCTTTCTCCCCATGACCTTTGATCTCCTTCACAATCAACAACCTACTTATCCCTGTCTCAAATATACTCAATGACCTGGCCTCCATAGTCTTCTGTGGCAATGAATTCAAATGAATTCAAGTTCCAGCACGATGGAAGGCACAAGTGAGTCTCTTCGCTCGGTATCTTCCAGCCACCATTTCAACATCTCAGTGAGTTCCTGAACATCCACATCCTTTTCCTAGAAGCGCTTCTTGTGAACCCTTAGGGCTCACATCTGCTCAGGTCCCCACTCTATCCATCTCCATGAGCTTGTACCTGCACACCTCGCTCATCAGTGCCCCCTTGAAGTCAGAGGGTGTGAAGGAAGGCCCCCATCCCACAAGACCCCCCTCCTACCCATACTCGGTTGTGTGCTTCATTTACATTTTTACAATTGTACCACTCCATAATTATCAATATTCCTTTGACCTTAGCCTATAGCCCCCACAATAGGTTTCCAATTCTCCCTACCATGGATGAGGATCCCTTTATCTCACTTTCCCCTAATTTCTATGGACAAACCTGATGGACTGAGCATGGCTTACCACCTTGAATGAACTAACTGGGCAGGTCCAGCTGAGCAGTACTTGACCGGAC
This sequence comes from Chiloscyllium plagiosum, assembly GCF_004010195.1. Taxonomy (NCBI): domain Eukaryota; kingdom Metazoa; phylum Chordata; class Chondrichthyes; order Orectolobiformes; family Hemiscylliidae; genus Chiloscyllium; species Chiloscyllium plagiosum. Next base: position 14,642,356 of record NC_057723.1, on the reverse strand, counting down.
TGGTACCCCTCATGTATACGTAGACTCCAATGAGTTTCTGCCCAACGTTTGGTGATGAAGTGAATATAGGTGAAAGGTAAGGTCCATTAGGAAGCTGAGCTGATGCTTCAGAATAATATCACCTGAGAGAATATCTCCATATTGAAGTGAAATGAGCTGAGATTATCCCCAGGGTTAGAGGGCAAGAGGTCATATTAATGTGGAGTGGGAAGCTATTCCATAAAAGAGTGTTTTGCACTTTTCCCCAGCTCTAACTGTTCTTCAGATAATGTATTATTTAAGCTATTTATTCCTAGTCAGTTAGTCTTACAGAACTTAAATATTGTTGATTAAAAAGACATGTCGCTGAAGCTTTTAACCTTGTACACATCAAAACAAACACAATTGTCCCAAATCCCAAATTATTGCCATGACGTGTACACCAGGATGTTGTTTCGTGAACTCTGACTGGGCTGTGGCAACACCATGGAGAAAGCAGTGGAGAATTCTAGGCTCCCCAAGCAAAATGGAAGAAGGAATGCAAAGTTGTGAGGCAAAAGTGTTGAGGAAGGGAATTCCAGAGCTTATGGCCTAGCTAAAGTTGTGGCAGCCAATGAAGGAAGTCAGATATACACAAGAAGCAGACATTGGCTATTTTTAAAAAAACGATCATTTCTGGAATATGCATGTGTTGTTGGCTAAGCTAGCATTTATTGCCCATCCCTAATTGTCCAGAGGGTAGCTTAAGAGCCAATCACATTGCTGTGGGTCTGGAATCATGTGGAGGCCAGACCAGGTAAGGATGGCAGTTTCCTTCCCGAAACGACATTAGTGACACCAAATGAGTTTTCCAAACAATGGGCAACAGTTTCATGGTCATCATTAGGATCTTAATTAGGAGTGAAAGAGATTAGAGATAGGGAGAGATGAGACCATGGTGGCAATGAGGCAGACTGAAAGAATTATTTTCACTATTAGGTAGACAAATGCAACAATCATTTGGATACCAGAAGCTCCAACAAACAGTAAATATTTTTGATTCCGTTGATGGAAAACTAAGTGGTGGCAGGAATCCCCTCACTCTTCTTCAATTAACATCATCAGAATGTTTACATCAACTTGATCAGGCAGCTGAGGCATTCGTTGAATGTTTTATCGCTCAGCTTCTCTAACAGAGCAGTAGTGTATCAGCACTCCATTACATTGGTTGTCTAGTTTAAATGCTCTCATTCTAGATTGACACTGGAACCCATTATATTCTAGATTGAAAAAGGCCATCACTGAGTTAAAACCTCATTTCACATAACAGAACTGTTTTGGAATGTTGTTTTCAATGAGACTTTAAAATGAAACCCACTCAGGTGAATATATAAGATCCTCTGGTGCTAAATCGTTGCCAAACAATGGAATTATCCCCAATGTCTTGCCAATATTTAAGAGTCAATCAACGTCTCACAAACATTGACCTTAATTGCAAAGCTGTTTGTGGGAGCACACAGTGTTCGAAAATTGGTTGGTATGTCTTTTAAAATTACGACATTGACTACACTTCAAAAGTACTTCAATGGCTGCACAGTGCTTTTAAGATATTCTTTCGCTGTGCTAAGCACTGTATAAATGTAAGTCTTTGTATGACTAATACTGACTGCCAGCTGGACATTTACAGTAAAATAAATAGTGTCTGTCAATTATGGTACACCAGTTAATCACAACAGATCCCTCACCATGGACTATTCAGGAGACTGAAGAATAATCTTGACATTTCCCGCTGATTTTGTTTCTTATGAAATGTTAAGTTTAATAGCTACCAGCAGTTGCATTGATCTACATATAACATTATGCAGAGAAGAAAGGATGTAGTCAATTTCATGGATGAAATGTTATAAAAAAAATTGCATTGATCTACAGACAAAATGACAGTTAATGTCAATGTAACACCAGGAAGATGAATGAAATTACTTGGATAGACTGTTTCTTTATCTCAGGCATCTGTAAATTTAACAGAATGTAGAAAGGCTACATCGTGAGACAAGAATAACAGGCCAGAAAAACCCTAGAGACTCAGGATAGTGGTGTTTTGATTGGTCATAGGGCTTGGGGTAAGGTCAGATGGCTAATCACCAAGGTTCATGTCTTCAGGGCAGACCCAAGCTTGAGCAGCTCCATCTCTTTCTGAAGTGAAGGCCTCCTGTCTGGATGGAGGTGATGGGGTGGGATTAGTAAGTGAGTGCTACTGCATATACACACAAAACTATATAGGGGCAGTGGGGGAAAATCCACTGCTGAAAGCCCACGCACAATTCAATCATGGAGTAACCAATCAGGGCAAGGTCACTGCCCTTCACCTCCACTGTTTTTCAGAGGGTGAGAATATGTGAGGACTTGCTCGTCCCATCCTAGATCGAATGCTCACACCCCCTGCCATTACAGGATGTTTCTAGCCCGCATACTGTGGCTGGTAGGCTCACAGTGAACTAGCAAATCGGAGTCGGAAAGGGTGGCACTGGAAAAGCACAGCAGGTCAGGCAGCATCAGAGTAGCAGGAGAGTCAATGTTTCACTCTGCTGCCTGACATGTTGTGCTTTTCCAGCGCCATCCTTTTCGACTCTGACTCTCCAGCATCTGCAGTCCTCATTTTCTCCTCGTACATCGGAGGGCCAGCTATGGAGGTGGATCCAAGGGCTAGGATCGGAGGGTACAATGTTGGAGGTGGGTTGATGGTGTAGGTTGGAGGGTAGCTGCTCATGCAGGACAAGATGGAGTCTGTAGTGATGGAGTCTGCAATCAGAGGTTGTGGGGTGTGGAGGGTGTGAGATAACAGGACGAGGAAGACTGTGAGTGACAGGTGGGGAAGGAAGAAGAACAGAAGACCGCAAAGGGTGAGAAGACAGAGGGCTGTGGGGTTGGACGGGGTGAAAGGAGATGGTTGTGGAGGGACTTGCTGTTTTGAAATGGCCTCCTTCTGTGCTGCTTAATTCACGATTGGACTTGAAACTCATTGCAACTGAAGTTGGTGAGAGTCGAAGATGCGGGTGGGTGGTGTGGTTCGGGATGAGGGAATAAAGGGCCCAGAAATAGGAGGTATTAGGGTGTTGGTGGAATAGAACAGAGGCCTCCCTAAGATAAGGTTACAATGCCTGGACCACTCCTTGCTGTATAGTACAGAAAGGCTGTGTGTTAGCACACTGAGATGCTGCACCCATCACAACTGAATACAACAAAACAGGGCTGATATTGCATGCAGACAAAATTGGGATCGACAGCAATCTTCTGAGGATGAAAATGAGAATCAGGGCATTGACAGGGAGGGCTGTCCAAGAGATCATAACAGAGTAATGTATAACTGAATGGGGGAAGACAGAGGAAACCTGTTCCAGATAAATCGGACTGTATTGTTAATATACTCAGTGCAAAGAACATGTGGACCTGGTTATTTTTGGACACGTTGTCCTGATGATGAACCTATGTCTAATTGTCCGTCTGATTATATGTTTGCTATCTTCAGGTTAATGAGAGAGCAATGCAAAGCACAGCACACTAAAGCTTACTGGGTCAGTTGTTGTGCAGAACTCCCCATCCTTTCATGAGTTTTTCACTAGCCAAATCGCGAATTTCCTCCTTGAGGAAGTGAGAAGCCTAATGACTGTCATCCTCCCAATCCCTCCCCCAAAGACCATGGCCCCCTCAGCCCGGTTTTGGGTTACATTTTCTCACAATGAGACAAAGGAAGGGATTGAACAGGATGCTATTGGACACAAGTGCAGTTAATGGTAATGCAGGGGCAGGAGCATTGTTTAGGAGTCCCCAGAGATTGAGTGGGAAGCGCAGAGGGCAGGAAGGTCAGTAGTTTGGGTGGATGAAGTGGTTGAGAGTTGTCGAGTGGACACATTGCAGACAAGAGTCAAAACTGTAGTCCATGTGCCTTGGTAAGAGAGTGCAGTGGCAGGGTTAGAGTGAGTGGTGACCTTATAACTATGAAGTAGCAGAGAAAAGGTGGTGGCACTTACTTTTGCAGAGCCCAGATGATGGTTAAGCCTCTTTCTATACTGCGGGGCACTCCTTTTCAGTCAGGTCAAAGGCTGGTCAGGCCTGTTGGCTTGGCCTTCTTTAAAGTCTGCAGGGAAAAGGTTAGGACTCCTCTCCACCACCCTGTCCACAGGCACCTTCTGAATCCTGCCCACAAAGTGGGGGCCATCTTGCCTTTCTGCTCACTACCTCAGGTATACCAAAGCAGGACCCCAGAATGTAGGACCCTGGAATACATGACCCTGGAATGCATGACCCGAAAATACAGGACCCCGGAATACATGACCCTGGAATGCATGACCCTGGAATGTAGGATCCCGGAATGCAGGACCCCAGAATGCAGGACCCTGGAATGCAGGACCCCGGAATGCAGGACCCAGAATGTAGGATCCCGGAATGCAGGATCCTGGAATGCAGGACCCCAGAATGCAGGACCCCAGAATGCAGGAACCCACAATATTGGAACCCGGAATGCATGACCCCAGATTGCAGGATCCCGGAATGTATGACCCCAGATTGCAGGACCCCAAAATATAGGATCTCACAATGCAGGACCCCAGAATGCAGCCCCCTTCCTGGTTTTCAGAACTTGAAGTGGTGAGCATCTGGGATTGAGGTTTGGTGCCAGCAGTGGAAATGCTGCAAGGCCAGCACTCCTATCCCTCTTGCTGCACAACATAATGTCGTGAATACCTAATGAGGGAAACACTGGAAGATTACATGATTAACGTTGCTACGAGCCATGTCAGACAAGGTCTCATGAATGCCACTCAACAAAAAAACTCACCTAAAACAGGAATAGTCTGCCCAACATTTCCAAATACATTTACTTTATTAAAAGATCACTCCCAATTTGTGAATAAGACAGACAGCAGTTATAGAGAGGACATTTCTGAGCAACAATCTTCCATTCTCTCTGATTGAAAAATCGAAACGTGATTGTTATAATAGGGGTGATTATGTGAGGAGTTGATGAAACTATTTAAGTTATAGCAGGAAGGTAACAAAAAGAGGAACTAAAGAGACATAGGAACAGTACTTGCTCATGTATTACTGCATGTGTTAGAGATTCACCCCAACACTGGTTGCTCCGCTGAATGGCCTGTCACCTTGTTGTAATTCCTATGTTGATAAAGTGTGAAGCTGGAAAAAGCACAGCAGGTCAAGCAGCATCAGAGGAGCAGGAGGGTCGATGTTTCAGGTCAGGACCTTTCATCAGGACTGATGATGAAACATTGACACTCCTGCTTCTCTGATGCTGCTTGACCTGCTATGCTTTTACCAGCTCCACACTTTACCGACTCTGACTTTCCAGTATTTGCAGTCCTCACTATCTCCAAGTAATTTCTATGTTACCTTGTTGTAATTCCTATGTAATTCTTTCAGTTTCAGCTTCAAGTCTTGCCTCTCTCCAGTTATGTTCTTTTCAGAAATGACTGAAGCATTTTGGTATGTTTTCTTCAGTAGACTCTTCATGAACCTAAGTTTTTGCTGAATGAGGAATGCCAAAAGATTTGGAATTCTGGTCGAAACATGAAGAGTCCTGCATTTTCTAAAAAAAAAACACTTTAGTCATCACACTGGCATGTTCCTATGTTCTTCCCTTATTGAAATGTTTCTGAGTGACGTGCAAAAAATATACACTGGGACATTTACCAATGAAGATTGTGTTCTTATGCCTTTTCATCCTGTGTCCAAACAATTTAAAGCAAAACAGAATCCTTCTACGGCATATTCAATCCATTACCAAATCAACCGCCATTTGAAATTTTCTAATGGGGTCATTGTATGGTGACAAAATTCTATTTCATTTCAATGAATAATACTAAAAGATCAGAATGAAACCAAGAGTCAAGGATACTGAAAATCCAAAACAAGTACAGTAATTGCTGGAGAAACTCAGTAGGTCTGGCAGCATCTGTGCAGAGAAAACAAAGTTAATGTTTCGGGTCCCGTGGTCCTTCCTTAGTTACAGTGATCCAGTTATATCAATTCCACATGTCCATATCCTGCCTTTGTCGAGCACACAATAATATACTGATCTATTTTCCATATTACCTTTACAATTTCCACCTTGCTATCTCAATGTCGACATCGAGGCATAATCTGATGAGTTGACAAGCAGTCTCTTTCATATTGTAATAATATCTGTTTGAAACAACCCACACATTTCAACATCCTTTGAGTACATTTTGTTGCCAATGTTTTAGTTTCTGTTGCTTGTATTTTGATTGGGGTAGTTACATAGAAACATAGAAGATAGGAGCAGAAGGAGGCCATTCAGCCCTTCAACCCTGCTCCACCATTCATCACGATCATAGCTGATTGTCCAACTCAATAGCTTCATCCTGCTTTCTCCCCGTAATCTTTGATCCTATTCACCCCAAATGCTATACCTAGCCGCCTCTTGAATGCATACAATGTTTTGGCATCAATTACTTCCTCTGGCAATGGACTCCACAGGCTCACCACTCTTTGGGCGAAGAAATGCCTCCTCATCTCTGATGTAAGTGGTCCACCCCCAATCCTCAGATTGTGACAAACACGTTTTAGGATATTGTGATTCTCTTTTTATAAAGTTGGTAATCAATGGTAGAATCATAAGGTACAGATGAGGCCCTGTGGCCCAAAAATACACTACCACCTTCACTTTCCCACACTAGGTCCACAGGTGAATATTATGACACTTCAATGTTCAAGTATTTTTTTTTAAATTGTGTGGTTACCCATCTCAACAACCTTCTCATCCCCTATCAATGAAAAAGATTTCCTCAAATCCCCTCTGAACATCCTGGTTTTCACTTTAAAAGTTTACCTTCTTATTCTTGACCCTTCAGCTAAGAGAAATGATTGTTTTCTTGTCCTTGCCCATGCCACTCATTCTTATACACCTCAAACAGTCTCTTCCTCTACACACAGACGGAAAAAGGTCAATAATGCAAAATTATGATCTGGCAACACACAATCAATGTTCCCTCTAATTTCTTTTTGGTGCAAGTTCAGTCTGAGGCAGCAACTTACAAAGCTAGAAGTCAACGTGTTGGCATGGATCAGTATGATTAAAACCTCACAGGAACCTCAGAATGGAGGCTGTCCAGGTTACAGACAACGCTGCACATGATACCTACTAATACATAAAGAATGGGCCACCATCTTCTTGTATTGATGATGACCACAAGCTGTTATGCCGACAATGTCTTTATGGGCCCAGAGGTGTCAATATAAACAGATAATACTAATATATATTGAAATGCGACAAATGGAGTCAATCTGAGTGTCACCTTCCAGGCAAAGCAGCAACTTACTTATTCTTTATTCAATCTGGACAATGTATTCACTGCTCACAATGTGGTCTCCTCCACACTACAGAGATGAAATGCAGACACTCAGTGACTGGCTTTGTCGAACACCTGTCTGTAAAAATGATCCAGTTGCCTGCCACTTCAACACACCACTGCGTTGCCATGCCAACGCTTCTGTCTCGGGCCTGCCGCAGTGCTCCAGTGAAGCTCAATGCAAGCTGAAGGAACAATACCTCATCTTCTGCCAAACCACCAGACAGACTTCAGGATTCAACATTGACTTTAACAATTTCAGAATGTGAACATCCTCTTTCATGTTTTCAAGCCACTCCCAACACAGACAGTTCCTGTTCTGTATGCCTTGCTCCCAGTACAGCCAATCCATTTTCAATTATTCACAGTTCTTGTTAATACATCTCCTCCCAGTTTATTGTCAACAATCCCTTTGTCTACTTTCCCTCTTTTCTCTCTGTCTCTTTCTCTCTGGTTACTGTCTACATCTACTCAACTCACTCTTTTCTCCAGCCCCCACAAACTCCCCGCTCCTGTCATCTGCATAAATACCGCCAGGTCCCAGCTGATTTCAGTTTTGACAAAGAATCAATGGACTCAATCATAACTCTGTTTTTCTCTCCACAAATGCAGAGTTTATCCACTTCTTTCCATTTTTGTTTCTGAATGTCACCTCCATGGATTTAATTACTTTAGACCCCTCCCTCTGCAACTCAAGCAGTCAGAGAGAGAAACCCAATTGCCATATGCTGACTACCATTAGTTCACGTGAGAAACGTGACTGGAACTGTGTTCACAGGGGCTCCTGAAATCTCTGCACACGATGGCTGTTAAGAGCAAGACTTCTTTATTATTCAAAACTTAAAAATGGCTGCTGTACAAACTGTCAAATCACATTGCAATATAAGGTGTTGGATTCGTCTAGGTCCAGTGTCTGGACTAATCTATTGTCTTTTGGTTAAGGTAAATATGGTTTTTTAGAACTATCAATGTGAATGGCTCATACTGTGATAATTTAAGTTGAGGTATAAAGGGTTTTAGTTTTTATTCATTCAGGGGATGTGTGGCTAAGCCAGTGTTTATTGTCCATCTCTATTTATCCAGAAGGCAGTCAAGAGCCAGCCTCATTGCTATGGGTCTGGAGTCACATGGATATCAGACTAGGTAAGGATGGCAGTTTCCTTCCCTACAGGACATTAGTGAACCAAATGGGTTTTTGCCAACAATCAACAATAGTTTATTACTCATCAATAGACTCTTAATTCCAGATTGTAAAAAATGTTTAGAAAGTTTTCAGAAGAACTGGCACATTGGGACAGGCATGAAGGGCATGAATGACCTGTTTATTTGCCATAAGATATTATACGTAGCACTTGACTGATGACCTAGCCAGTGTACATGTTTGCCGATATGGACCTTGACTGAAGGTTTCAGCTATCGGGACTGCTGGTCACAGGCACTATGAAATTCCGTTGTGATCTGTCACCTTTTCAGAAAGTACATTCTGTTATTCCATCCATTTCTCTTGAAAACTGAAAACTAGCTCAATTTGGAAAAGGGCCAAACTTATTTAGGGTGTCAACAAGAAACCCACTTCAGAAATTGGATCATACTGTGGTCCAGCATAAACATGTCACTATGGCAATTGAAGTTCGATAATTGGGTTTCTGTCTGAAAAGTAACTTAGTCTGACAAATCAACACTCAATTGTTGCCCAATTAAGGGGCACTTTTCTAACTTCTGAGTACAGGCAGCTGATCTGCCCTTGCCTGCACTCAGCAGAAACAAGTTCCTCATCAATATTTTTTTCATAGCATCCATACAGTGTGGAAATAGGCCCTTCAGCTCAGCAAGTCCACACTGATTCTACGAAGACACATTCCCCAATTACTCGACAATCCCCCTGACTAATGCACCAAATCTGCACATCCCTGAACACTATGGGCAATTTAGCATGGCCAGTTCCACCTAACCTGTACATTTTTGGACAGTGGGAGGAAATCGGAGCACCCAGAGAAAATCCACACAGACACAGGGAAAATGTGCAAATTCCACACAGACAGTCACCCAAGAATGCAATCGGACCCAGGACCTTGGCGCTGTGAGGGAGCAATGCTAACCATTGGCCCACCATGCCCCCCAAAGCCTTAACCAATGGTAGGATGGATTTCCAGAGGTACTATGCTGTGTGAACTAATGAAAGTGAACTAATGAAAGCGTTTAGGTTGTTCAATGAGAGATATATTTTCTCATATGTTTTAGTGATTGATAACGAACTGGAGCTCAGCTTCTGGAATGCATATGCAAGTGTCAGTTACATCCCTGAAGTTCAACAACTGAAGGTGGTGTGATTTTGATTTTTGATTGAAAGTAGATGGAAGAGTATCCCATTTGCTGAGCAGATTATCTCCTTGTACGTGGGGAATTTGCTGAAGGTGAGGTGTAGTATTGCAGCAAGGAATATTAAGATGAATGTTGGTACAATGATACAACCTTGGTGACTGCAGCCTTCACTGATGTAGTGCCTATGGTGGCTCTATTGGTGAGGATTATGGAATGCTCATCATTGGGGCAAAACTGGAGGATGGTGACAAATCTATGAGGAAGCCAATATTGAGGAAGATGTTCCATAAACCTTCATGTCTCATGGAAGAAAAATCTATAATGCAGTTCAGAAAAATAAAAATATGCATAGATTATTTCTTAACATTTTAAAAATATTGTATGTGTATTCAGCATGCTGGGTCAGGCTGGGTACATTGTGTAACTTTGCATGTATGTTGTTATATTAGCTGTTTGAAAATCCAGATATTGGACCTTCTGAATCATTAGTGGTTTACTAGTAATTTCAATGGTCACTGCCCAGTCCTCCTCCCTCAGCTGGGGAATTTCTTGGGCTGATCCCTATTTACCACAGGTCTTATTGAAGTCAAGAAATGCTTCACTAATGGGAATACGTTAGGTGCCAACGCAAAGTTGACATTTGAGGAACAAGAAATGAATCACTTGACCATGAGTCAGACATTTTTGGCAATATTCAGCAAGTCAGTTAACATCTTGTTCCAAACCCAGGCGTGACTATAAAGTTTCTATTATAAACCAGTTAAGGATATCAACATTGTTGTTTGAAGTGAATGAACTTTACAATCAAAAATTCTTACTAAGAAAATACAGCCATGACAGAGAACACATTTTACTATACACAGTTAAAAAAAAACAATCCACTATATGTTTAGCTTAGTCTCTAACATCTAGAATTAATCTGAGGTAAAATATGAATTAACAGACAACTTGTGTTTGAACATGCACAGAGCACATCAAATGGAAATGGATGGCAGATCCCATGGATTTCTGAACATGCTCACTCAGAAATAAGTGACTCTACGTGTTTCCAAATCAGATTAAAATTTTGTCGAAGCAAGTGAGGACAGCATGAAGGGCCTCCGCCCGAAATGTCGCTTTTCTTGCTCCTCGGATGCTGCCTGACCTGCTGTGCTTTTCCAGCACCACACTAACTAAAATTCTGCCTCCTTCACGTTGGATTCATCACTTTGCGCAATCCAGCATAGGAGTTTCTCAACGATTCCTCTTTCACTTCAGGAACAACATTTGCTTGGTACAGTTTAGGAGATTGGGATCTGGAAAAAGCAAGGCACCATGTTAGCCTAGTTAAGTTGAATTGTTATGTTGATCAATTTTAAGAAAATTCAGTGACCCACAGCAGCAGTTATGTCTGGGTGAACTGTCGAGAAATCCATGCAATTTGTTTTGACCTCATCTTCCATTTGATGCGCTCTGTAGGGTGCTCAAACACAAATTGTCTGTTAATTTATAATTTACCTCAAATGAGTTCTGATGTTAAAGAATAAACTATATATAATGTAGAGTAAAATGTATTTTCTGTTATGGCTTTATTCTCTTTGTGAGCATATTGGATTTGTAAAGTTTGTAAAAAATATTGATGATCCTTAATCAGTTTGCAACAGAAACTTTGCAGTCACACCTGGATTCATAACAAGTTGTTAAATGATGGTACAGTGGCTCAGTGGTTCGCACTGCGGCCTTACATTACTGAGAACCCCGGTTCAATTCCATCCTCAGGCGACTGTCTGTGTGGAGTTTGCACATTCTCCTCATGGATTTCCTCTGAGTGCTCCAGTTTCCTCCTACAGTTCAAAGATGTGCAGATTTGGTGAATTGGCCATGCTAAGTTGCCCATAGTACTCAGGGATGTGCAAGTTAGGTGCATTAGTCAGGGGAAATGTAGAGTAATAGGGTAGGGGAATGGGTCTGTGTGGGATGCTGTTAGCACAGTCGGTGTGGACCTGTTGGGCCAAATGGCCTGTTTTCACACTGTAGGGATCCCATGAAAAAAATGATGAAGAACTTGTTTCTGCTGAGTGCGGGCAGAAGCAGGTCAGCTGCCTGTACCCAGAAGCGTTTCTTCCTTTGCTTCACTGAACCTCTTCAGTGTTACTTAATGCTGTACTTGACGCACGTTAAGTAGACAGTAAACCAAATGTTTCCTTATTATCTGCAAGAAACACATACATTTTGAAACTCATTTCATTTTTGTTTTGGCTCAAGTTGGCTATGATAAGCAATGAGACTTAAGCATCCAATGAAACTTTAAGATGCTCAAAAAATGAACCAATGTTCCCTCCAAGACCTCAATAGATAAGAGTTGCCTCCAGAAAGCTATTGTCAATGAATTTCTGTTTAACCTTGGGGAAATAGTCATTGAATTTAAAAAAGACTTGTGATAACTACAGTCTGGTCCTAATCGCAGTTGAATCCACCACGGGAAGTGATGGCTTCTGGGAGCCATTTTATATGTTTCTGTGTGTCCCTTTTAAAGAAAGGTTAGGTTTCTTTACACATTATATTATACACTTAATAAAGGCATACAAGATGATCACAGGATTAGATGGGGTGGACAGTGAGAGCCTTTTTCCTCTGATGGTGATGGTGAGCATGAGGGGAATTAGTTCAAAATTGAGGGTTGGTAGATATAGGACAGATGTCAGAGGTAGGTTCTTTACTCAGAGAGTAGTAAGGGCATGGAATGCCCTGCCTGCAACAGTAGTGAACTCGTCAACTTTAAGGGCATTTAAATGGTCATTGGATAAACATGTGGATGATAATAGAATAGTGCAGGTTAGATTGATTTCACAGGTTGGCTCAACATCGAGGGCTGATGGGCCTGTACTGCGCTGGAATGTTCTATGTTCTATATACCACACCTTCATGGTAACAGATTCCCAACCATAAATTATCAGACTTGGTCAATAAAAGCCGACATTGGCTGATTCCAGACCAGAATCGAGAAAGATATTCCAAGGATGAATCCTATGATGCACCCACATCAAATTAGTGATGAGATCATAAACATTGCCTGAAGATAACATTTTCGCAACATGCGCATATACTCCATTTACACAATCTATGTGTTTCTGCAGACCAGCATCCAGTAGCCAATCTGAGAAGAGAGATGGATTGATTCATGTTTTGAGAATTTCAAAGAGTTTCATAGGATGCTTAAGTCTCATTTCTTATCACAACCAACTTGAGCCGGAACAAAAATGAAGTAATTTTCAAAACTTACTAATGTTCTACAGATAATAAGGAAAAATTCTGTTTACCATCCACTTAACATGCTTCACGTACGTCATTAAGTAATAGCGAAGATGTTCAATGAAGCAAAGAAAGACAATCATGGTTTAGCACTGATGATGAAGCAAGAAAGAAATGAAAATGTCCATCAATGCCTTTCCTTTGGGACCTTTTTTAGAATAGAATTTTTTTTAGGGTAAGAAGACTCTGTTGCAAAACATTAAAAAAGTAGTATCTCTGAGCAGCCTTAGGCACAATTACTGGTATGATATCAATCAAGTTGCTGATGAAATATCTCAGGACTAATTCCCTTATTCTTGACTCATAATTTAAACTAACCTGGCAAAACATTTTTTGCATTCGAATTGAAAAATTAAAATGAGGTCACAATTAACGCTATCCAATTAATTTAAGGTCATTGTAAAACAGGCAGAATGGCACATAATGTTATAATATTGCATATCACCAGAAATTAGGAGCTATATTAAATTAAAGTAGTCTAAAATGTTTGATGATGTTACTTATTATCTTCTGTAATTAGGAAATTGAAGTTTTGTTGAGCAAAACTTTAACCTTTGAGGAAATCCAAAAATAGACCTCAAAGTAATCTATAACTTTTTAATATCGTGAAGCTAGCAAATACAATGAATGTCAGTTTTCCTCAAATAGGAAGGGCCTTTCAGCTGTAGTCTTTTAGATTTACAGATCAATTCTCTAAAACATTAAAGTTAACTTCTACCCTAACAGTATAATTTTAAGTAGATTCTTTTCATTCCCCCATACTCTCCAACACCCTGCATTCTTTTTCCATCCTTGAGATTTTGTTCTACAGGCACCAGCCTCTCTTTGGTGGAGCCAAGGGACCTCAGCTCCTTCACTCACTACTGTCTTGGTCTAGACATGGATGAGAAAACTGACTTCAATTGGTCAATTGTGAAATCAAGGAAACCTTAGCAAAACTGAAGTCAGTAGGTACAATGGGGAGGTTTCTTCACTTGGAGTAAGACCTAGCATGAAAGGATTCACTTAACAATATGGAAGACTGCCCAGGATTATTCTCTGCATAAAAGTAGGATGAACCCAAACTGATCAAAGCTGTGCACAGCAACAACCGAACAACATCCACAGTGGAGCTAAGTGACTACAAGATACAATCACCCAGCCTCCTTCCAAAGCATCTTCCAAGCCTGGAGCCTGTGCCACTGGGAAGAACCAGAACAATAGATGAATGGTGACATAATTACTAGTGTATAATACTTTGCAACATAGCAGGTTTCCATACAAATCACACACCATCTTGACTTGGAAATATATTGCCATTTCTTCAGTGTCATTTGGTCAAAATTTTGGAATTCCCTCCCTATCAGCAATATAGATTGTACCTACACTATATGGATTGCAGCAGTTCAAGATGATAATTCACTACCACCTTGTGAAATGCAATTAACAATGTGCAATACATGCTGGACTAGCCAGTGACACCCTGAACCTAGGAATGAACAAGAATAGTGAGCGCATTCCCACTCCACTGGAGGATGAAGCAAAATTGCTGAAGAAGTGTTGTCTAAGTGATTGTGTTAAAGCTGTGGAAGCATTAACTAGTTAACACTGATGTTGATGAAAATATGGAGCTTGAGTGATTCAATGGGTAGTTCTTCTACCTCGAAGCAGGTGGGTCCCAGCTTCAAGAACCAGCTCCGGGACCTCAGAGAGAAAAGAGAACCCAGTCCCTCGTCCAAGCAAGCCAGCATAAATGAGTATGGGTCCTCAGCCTGGAAAAAGGGGGAGGATCCGTTCAAAACAACATCTGACTTTAAAACCAAATCCAAAAATGACAAATGCTATGAAAATGAGCAAACAGATTTGTGGCAATCCTATGTGAAAAGTAGGAAGAGGAACCAATAAATCAGCCAATGGAATAATGGTTTCTGCTTGCTAACCCTTTCCAGCTTCAGCTCCTCATTAGTTTCCTCTAACACCACTAACATTATTCTTCAGTAGCCTTCCTCTGGTCTTTCAATGTGCAAGCTTGTTTGTGATTAACAAAATATGAGACGTAGGTTAACATAACAAACAAAAAATGACAGACAGGATCTGATCTGTTTTTGTTGCTTTACTTCAGTAACTTATTATTGTGAAGCTCTTCTGACTTTGACTTTATTCATTTTAACATGTCTACTCGTTATGTAAAATTCAAAACATAAAGTTTCAATTATGTAGGAATACTGAAACTTGAACAAAGCCTTTTCATTAATTTTTAAATATGCTCTAAAAATACTACATTTTAGTGCATTCAGCATTGCATATCGACAAATCCAGCTGTAAAATCAGGATCAGTAAGTTTGACATAGTTATTCGATCAAGAGTTGTCGGGTTGGATGGAGCTTGGTAACAGAGTGGAAAGAAGCATGGGACTCTGAAAGTTCACCTGCCAGTGTATTAGCCACTACATTAATGTTTATTTCTAGGTTCATTGGTCAATGGATTGAACAGAAATGATCATGAGCATGTATTTCTGTTTTAAACTCCAGTAATTAACCCTTCAGGAATTTTGAGCAGTACATGGGGAAGTGACAAATGGAGTACGCACATTCAAAGACTGAATCTTGGTTTCGTGATAATTCATTGGATATGATGCTGGGATCTACAAGGTCCTGCAGGGAGATAATGTTCCCCATTAAGAGAATGATTGTCAGCAAAACAGAGGCCATGGTTGGAGGGAATAGAGTAGGTCAGTAGCAGAATATGGTGCTATGTACCTGGATTCAATGCTGAAAGCTGTTAATGACTAAGCATGGCAAGAAAGGTGAGACCTGTGACGCATTAAACTGTATCATCATGGATGTGACCTGCCCAAGCATAGTCAGGGCATCACTCCTCCCATTAGCCATACTTTTAATCTTTCATGGGGTGTCAGCATTGCTAGCAAAGCCAGAATTTGCTGCCCATCTCTAATTGCCTTTGAGAAGGTGATGGGGTGGTGCCTTTGTCTTGTAGGTGCACTCACTGTGGCATAGGTACAGTGCTTTCTCCCGTGTGTTTGAATAGCTGAACTTCATCAGCTTTTGAACCTGCTTTGAGTCAATACTAGTTACTAGTCAGGAATAACTCAGCTTGTAGGTGTCTGTACGTACACTGTCTCTGATGCTATTTGCTTATTATCTCTAAGTAAGACTCTTCAAGTCCTTATGTAATGTATCAGTCTTTTATTTACATCAGTATGTAGGTCATCAAATACAGTTCTCCAGTACAGTGCCTTGGACCTGTCTCTTCACATGCTCATTCTAAACAAGAATCTTTTTCCTTACTCTGATGGAACCTCCTAAACCCAGGACCTCTACCATCACAAAGGACATGGACCAGAGACTCATGGAAACACCTGTTAGTTCCCTAGACCTTTGAGTATAGGTGTTGGGACACCATGTTGGGGTTGTACATGACATTGGTGAGGCTACTTCTGGAGTACTGTGTGCAGTTCTGGTATTTCTGTTACAGGAAGCATATTATTACAATGGAGAGGGTTCAGATAAGATTTACCAGGATGTTGCCGGAATGAAGATTTTGAGTTATAAAAGTAGGTTGGTTAGGATAGGACTCTTTATTCACTGGAATATAGGAGTTTGAAGGGCTTCCTTATGGAGGTTTATAAAATTGTGAGGGGCATGGATAAGGTGATTAGCAAGGGTATTTTCCCTAAAGTGGGGGAGACCAGTTTTAGGGGACATATTTTTAAAAGTGAGAGGAGAAAAACTTTAAAAGGAGGTGAGGGGAAACTTTTTTACACAAAGAGTGGTTTGTGTGTGGAATAAACTGTCAGAGGACGTAGTGGATGGAGATACAGTTACAACATTTAAAAGACATTTCGATAAGTACACAAATAGGAAATGTTTGGAGGGATATGGGCCAAACGCAGGCAGGTGCAACTAATTTAATTTGGGAACTTGGCGTGGATTAGTTGGACCAAAGGGTCTGTTTCCATGTTGTAAGACTGTACAACTCATAAATTAACCAGACTTAGAACTATATCAGAGCTGAAAATGTGTTGCTGGAAAAGCGCAGCAGGTCAGGCAGCATCCAAGGAGCAGGAGAATCGACGTTTCTCCTGCCCGAAACGTCAATTCTCCTGCTCCTTGGATGCTGCCTGACCTGCTGCGCTTTTCCAGCAACACATTTTCAGCTCTGATCTCCAGCATCTGTAGTTCTCACTTTCTCTTAGAACTATATCACCATTCCTTCACCATCACAGACAAATTCAACATAGTTGCCCTTTTTGAGAAAAAAGCTATCAGCCACCTATGTTACATATTTAAGTACTATAGTTGTGAGATTCAGCAAGTGTCTCCAGTAGACCCTAGAAGGGATCCTGAGGCAAAGTGGTTGCAGACAGAGGTGACTTTACCAGCTGCGAGCAAAGCACAGTCACAAGAACCACTTGATAGTTCATTTTGTTTCAACACAGTGCAAATGTTTACCAGCTCCTAACATGAGAGACCCAGCCTCCTGAGACATTAGTGATTTGATATGTTGAGGGAGTGTATTCTCTGCCTGTGCACCATACATCCACCTGGCCTCTCGCAAGTTGTACCTTTCCTATACAGCACCTTCTGCTGGTGTCAGCCTGGCTGGTGCTGTTGATGTTTCTGATCATATTGGTCTTCATCTGAAGTCCAAGGTAAAAGAGTGGAAGTAGCACCAATGTGTAGAGACTACATCTTTTTATTTTGCTGTATTTTTAGTCATGGACTGAAATGAGTTGAGGGCTATATTAGCAACCAAGGACTGTGGATGATATTGCTGCATTTTTTAAAACAAGTTATTAGCAGTTATTGTAAGAGCACTGTGCAGCATTGCTTTTACTGCAAATTGTGGGGGAAGGTAAAAATAATTTTCAGGTGAACTGGCACCAGGACAGTACATCCAAAGGGGGATTTAGTTGGCAGCAAGTTAGTTTGTGGAATGGTGATCGATTGTCGATGACAAAGGCGTTCTGCCTGCCAAAAACTATATGGTTGGCTGCCAAGTAGCTGAATAGCTTGTGGATGTAAATATTTTAGCCAGAAGCCTTTGAACTTCGAGAAAGCAAAATGGTACCATTTTGCTGCAGTAAAAAAAAAATCCTGAAGAAAGCCAGTCTAATTTCCTTCACCAATTGCTGCAAATCTGTGGCTTTTAACTAGAGACTTTGTACTTTGTGAACCAGTCACTCTCTGCCTCTTGTAAGGAAGTGGAAATCACCTGAAGAGAGAGAGAGAGAGAGATCAAGGAATGAGATCGATGATCAAGTGAGCCCTGACAAGCTAAAGAATGAGCGGGTATGCAGTGGCATAATGGTAATATCGCTGGACTACTAATCCAGAATTCTAGCTAATTTCTGTGGTCAAGGGTTATATTCATCATGGTTATTGGTGAAATTTTAATTTAATAAAATCTGGAATTAAATACAAGTCTAATGGTGACCATGTACCTCTGTCAATTGTCGTTTACTAATATCTTTTAGGAAATCTGTCATCCGTACCTAGTCTGGCCTACATGTGACTCCAGACCCACAGCAATGTGATTGACTCTTAACAACTGCCAACCAGTCAATTTGATGGGCAATAAATGCTAGTCAGCAATGTCCACATCTAGTGAACAAATTTAAAAAAAGATTGTGATGAATCCTGTGGACAGGAGCCATTGAACTACCTTCTTAGTTTATCCTTTCCTCATAACACCAACATTTTTTCTCTGTCTGTATGTGTGTGTGTAGAGGGAGTTGAGAAGGCTGTTAAAAGTTTAACTAATACATTTATGTCAACAGTTGAGAGCTGTTTCCCTGTAGCTCAAACTTACTTATATGTAATAAATAATATTTCTTGCTAAGTATGAAAACCTGGTCTGTACATTTTGCTAACCTGGGTCAATAAAGACAGGAAAATTGGGAAATTTTATCTAACTTTACCGAAACTTTATCTTCTGTGAAACTCCAGAAATATCGAGGCTTGATTTCCAGCACATTATCTCAGTGAGTCATGCAAAATGCCTGTCTGATAGATTACGAATCCAATGTGAAGAACAGACATACAAAATCCCTCAGAAGTGTACCACACAATCTAGGCTGACACTTTAATGCAGTACTGAAGGACTGCTGCATCTTTGGAGGTGCTATCTGTAAACCTAAAAGCAGCCTCTCATTTTAGCTGGACAGAAAAAAAAAGTCATATGGCACCTTTTGGATAACGAGAAGAAACTTCAAATCTCTTATCAAACCAGCATCACTGAACAATTGACCTTGTTTGCTTCAGGTAGGACTTTGCTGTGTGGAAATTGGAAATCATATTCGACTGCATAACAGCAGTAAGAATAGCTGTGAAGGAGATTGCATTGTCCAGGGAATGCTATTCTCACTTATCATATACTGACATGTCTCAACCACCATCATTAATTTAGTAACCTTCTCATTCAAAGTCATATTTCCTTTACTTATTCATTCATTCATACTTCCAGCCATTCTCTCCTCATTAATTCAGTCATTCATACAATCACTTTTAAATTATTCTAATTTAATTACCACCACCGCATAATTTTATATCATTTACCAGCTCCCAATCCCTGCTACTTGGTTGACTTTGTAAATAACTTTCATTCTAAAATCTTTCCGTTTTCAGAATTCACATGTGAACAGGAGTATAGAACATTCAGAAGCAGGTGAACAAATCTTAAGCCATCAGTAAAACTACCAATGAAATGCCTCATCAACAAAGAGAAAGCAAAACACCGCAGTCGCTGAAACAAACAGAAAGTCTGGAAACACTCAGTAGGTCAGGCAGCATCCATAGGAGAGAAAAAAATGGGTTCCCAATTCAGGTCTGACCTATCAGCAAAATTGGAAAATGTTGGAGATGTAACAGGAATTAAGCCTGTAATAGACTATGGGGAGAGGGGGAAAGAACAATGGCAGCAGGGTGGCTCACTGGTTGGCACTGCTATGCCACAGCGCCAGGGACCTGGGTTCAATTTCCCCCCTCTGGTGACTGTCTGTGCGGCCTTTGCATATTCTCCCCATGTCTGCACAGGTTTCCTCTGGTTCCTTCCCACAGTTCAAAGATGTGCAGGTTATGTGGATTAATCATGGGAAATGTAGGGTTACAGGGATGGGGTGGGTCTGGGTGGGACGCTCTCTTGGAGGTTCATGTGGACTGAATGGCCTGCTTCCACACTGTAGTGATTCTATGAACAAAAGAGAAGATCTGTGATAGAGTGGATGGCAGGAATGGTTTAAGACAGAAAATAGCTGATAGTGTAAAGGGACAAGTGATGGAAGCAAAAAAGGGGTCAATGGAATAGAATTACTCCCCATAGAAATGGGAGCAGAGGACACAATTAGAAATAGCTGAACTCAATCTTGAAGTCCAGATAGATTTTGAGCCAGATTTTTGTTCCCAAGGCAGGAAATTTCACAACTCGCTGCACCAGCCTTGGGAAGAAGTGCCTCATCTGAATAGATATTAATCCCAGTGGGACGTTTGAAGGGGACCTGCTACCCCAGACACAGATCGGAGAAGGCCATAGGAACTTCAGATGCCTGAGGCAGACTGTTCATTAGGCCATGGTTCTCAGGGATTTCACACCATTTGTTACCTTAAATTGTCAGCCCTCACCTTCTATCACCCCTCAATGGAATTCCTTGCCAATCTATGACCCATCCATTCACCCCATTGTCCTTATAGCCCCCATGCCAAGTTAGTACAACTCATCCTGTTCCCGAGGATATTCATTGTCTCCATGGCAATTTCACTCCAATTGTCTGCAACTTACCCATTATCCAGCAATGGGCATATCTCAGGTGTCAGGGTGAGATAAAAAAAAATAGAAATTAAACATTTAATTAAATACATGGTGGATCAATACAAAAGCAATTGTACAAAAAGGCACTTCACAGCTTGGTAGCTACAGACCTTATCTGTCCTTCACCAGCATTTCCACATGAAAGTAAAGATGGGCTCTAACTGAGTTCTAATGATTGTGTTGATTTGGTTTGAGTTATGCCCCTTCCTCTTTCTCATGCTGCTGATCAATTGGAAATGGGGAAGGGGTGCCAGAATCCGGGACCTTCTCACCACTGTTACATGCCTATGGAGACATGAAACTTTTGCAAAATTCTGGTCCACCATGTCCAATCAAAAGATGAGGTGTCATTTTTCAATCCTCCATGGCGAATTATTGGAATAGTGTTGAAAGCTGAGGCTGGAAAGATCAGATTGGAAGTGAAGCAAAGATTTCAAAAACATTGAAATCCCTTAGTCTCTTACACCAAGAGGTTGGGAAACTGTATTAACAAACACTAAGGTGAAAATCTTGTTCATGATGTTGCTTTGGAACAAATAAAATATCAGGCGTCCCCCAATTTATTGCTAGAATAGAGACCGGGGGAAAACTGTACGCATGGTTCATTATTCACATTTATATGTGATTGACACTACTTTAATAACAAATATCTTACATAAAACCATATTGTTTTATGTAAATTGACATGGAATGAGATAAAATTGTTTTACCTTCCAGTTCTATCAAGGATTCTATTACATCCATTTCCGTCCCTCAGATAAAATTATATAAATAACCAATCTCATACACCTGCTTGTGTGTAACAGGAAAGGTGGATGGATTTGTCCATTCATTTTTATGGAAAGAGGCTACCATTATGAACAGTGATGAATCTGGTGCCACATGACATAAGGCCATTTTAGTCTGCGATTTGAGAACTCAACAACAGGATATTTTTTTCAGGTAACATGAGTAAAAGCTTATAAAGGGGGAAAATTCCTCTGTGCATTCTGTGTGATGAAATTATAAATCTGTCTAAAAATGGTTTGGAGTTCTATTCTGTTTGGTCCACAAAATAAATGTTCTCACGTGATCTTAACTTTGTCCACCCCAGTCCAACACTGGCACCTCTGCATCATTGTTTGTTGGACTGTGAATGATGGTTAAGAAGGTAATGCTGCCACCTGTCAGTTACCAGCAGTATTGCAATGTTGGCCTGAGCATCTCTAAGCATGAAGTCACAGAAACAAATCATTTGGTGGTTGCTGCATTTGCATACCTACAGATAATTGTCCTGCATAGAGAATAGCTCTGTTGCACTGCAGGTGTCAAACTTGTAAATTTCTGTATCATATTATAGCTATTAATAATATGCATAGTGAGTATCTTATTAAATAAAATGAAGGGGGAAGGGGGAAAGTTTAAAGAAATGCTGGTGAATGTTAAGAGTCAAGTTTTCTTTACACAGTGGGTGGTAATTGCCTAGAAAGCGCTGCCTGAAGAGGCAGTAGATGCAATTACATTGACATATTTAAGAGGCATCTCGACAGATGCAGTGGGTTCTGACATAACTTCCCTTCTCGTGCAACCTCACGTTTTAAGAAAATCGCACAATAGCCACACCATTTAAAATTAATGGGGCTGGAATCACATTCTAGCCTATACAGGTAAGGAAAGTTCACGTTCTACAAATAATGGTCTAAATTCTTCAATCGCATTAAAGCCAATTCTATTGAGGAAACATGTTATAGCAGAGCAGACTGTACATGAATATGCATGGAATAGAGGGTTATGGATCACGTAGAGGACAAGGGGTTTTAGTCTAGAAAGGCATCATGAGTCAGCACAAGCTTGCAGGGCCAAAGAGCCTGTTCTTATGTTATACTGTTCATTGAAGTAGCAGTAATATGAACTGTCTTCAGGATGCACTGCAGAAATTCACCAGTGCTCAGTGAATCTCTTAAACATTAATTGGCCCTGCCTCAGTATTACTTTCCAATTTTATCAATGTTTTCCTGACTCTGTGGAGGATCTCCAGGCTCTGTGCCTGTGACTCATGCTAGTGTGTCTCCTTATTGTCTCCTGGCTACAACCCAGCACTTATGATTTATATCCATATGATCAATCGGTTTCCAGATAGACTGACCAATATAGATGCAAACAAATATCAGTATCTGCTGTTATTGCTGTTCTACTCTTGCTGCTACTGTAAACATAGTTAGATCAAATTAAACCTAAACTTTACTCCCTCGTTTAAATGTAAGTATAAATTGAACAAATCTTAGTGAACTCAAAATTCCCACATTCCAAATTATTATACTTTTCTTAAAAAAAAATCAACCTGTCCAGATGAATTATGATATCTCTGGAACAGATGGAACTTGATCTCAGGCCTCCTGGCTGAGAGGTAGGGCACTACCACTGTACCACAAGAACCCCCTCCAATGACTGAACAGTTAATAGGCAGCCTATAATGATTAATAGATTATCATTCTATGATTTATGTCTCTTAGCCAAAATTGTACCCATGAAATCACTTGTCCTTTTTTTCCGCAAGTCTTAAATGTTTCTCACAAGTTGGTTGCATGCCCTTGTTTTTCAAAGGGAATAAATTGATGCTGTTGTACAAACATAGACCTTACTGTATAAACCATTCTGATGAAGAGTCACTGGACTCAAAATGTTAACTCTGATTTTTCTCCACAGATGCTGCCAGACCTGCTGAGCTTTTCCAACAATTTCTATTTTTGATTTACAAATCTGCAGTTCTTTCAGTGTTTAAAACCTTTCTATTTCCACTGATTATCGCAAGCATTCATGAAATCTTGACGTAACTGATAGACATTTGTCGAAGCAAGCATACCTTTACAACACCTAATTGAACAACTCCTAGAGATAGGAACTGCTGAAACCTGCATGTCGTAGAATCCCTGCACTGTGGAAGCAGGCAATTTGGCCCATCGAGTGCACACCGATGTTCCAAAGAGCATCTCACTCATGCCCACCCCATAATCCTACATTTACCATGCATTTTCCATGGCTAATCCACCAGGCCTGCACATCCCTGAATATTATCGACAATTTAGCATAGCCAAACCACCTATGCTACAAATCTTTGGACTGTGGAAAGAAACTGGAGCACCTGAAGGAAACCCACACAGACACAGGGAGAATATGCAAACTCCACACAGACAGTCATCCAAGGATGGAATTGAACCCAGGTCCTTGGTGCTGCAGAGGCAGCAATGCTAACCACTGGGCCACCATGCCACTCCTTTCTAAGCTGTGCAATGGAAATGTGGTTCTGCAGGCCATAAAGATATAGATATTCAGTAAAAAATAAAACTGTATATTAAGTACTTAGTGTCAGATCTACTAGGTCAGCAAAGCTATTCCAAAATTCATACAGAGCTATGTTGCTCAGTGTACAAATAAATGTTGAGTACATCTTTAAAAAGTCGTTATTCATGCTTTGGTACTGTTGGACATTAATTCTCATGTGCAAGAATCATACAGAATGTAGAAGCAAGTTTTTATGAGTGACTGCATAAAATTTTAATCAGTTAACACGAGACAGTAAGTCGAGTTGGCAAGAGAATGCAATATTTACCAATTCACCAACCAGCACACTTTGTCACTCATCCAGACTTCAATTTTAAAGACAACATTGTTTGTCTCCTTGTGGAAGGGATCTGTGGCATTTTATAATTGAGTCCAGAATAAATATGGTGATGACCCTTTTACAGTATTTGTTACACATAGTTAGTGTTACATAGTTTGTCTGCAAATGGTTGATCTTATTCCTAACCTCATTGGAACAAAATTAGACAAGAAATCCAGCATTTGTTGCCTATCCTAGTTCCCCTTGAGAAAGCAGTAGTGAGTAGCCTTTTAGAATCAATGCAGTCCATTTGGTGTAGAAGGATCCTGATGTAATTAAGGAGGGAATTCAGTCTTTTGACCCACGAAATAAAAATCAAAACATTTCCACATCAGGATGGTGACTCTGGAGGGGAACTTGCAAGTGATGGTGTTCTCATGTTTCTGTTACTGTTGTTCCTCTCCAAGATAGTGGCCACGGATTTAGAAGATGATGTCTAAGGAACCTTGCTGATTTTCTGCAATGTTTCTCGTGGATTGTTCACGTCACATCTTATGAATGGATAAAATAAAAACCTTGCCCTTGGACTGCAATATGTCCTAGATAAGTTCCTGTTTCTTTTGGAAATTCATTCTTTGTGAAATTTATTACTGAGCCAGTTAACTATTGTTGCTTAAATGGGTCTTATATTTATACGTTTTTCCACAGGTTTTTAGGAATATTGCAACATCATTTAAGTAAACTACACACCTTAGGCACTTTAGCTACATCTTTATTCATAAGTCTTTGGACTGAGGCTTGGACATTTATAAACCCAAATGGCATGTCTTGACATTGGCTGTGCGTGAGCGTTAATGGCAGAAGGAGCAAATAATTGTGAATTTCACACAAGCTGCTTTGTCCTACGAGGTATCAACTTCTTGAGTTTTGTGGGAGCTGAAATCATCCAGGCAAGTGGGGAGTATTCTGTCACATAGTGATTTGTGTCTTGTACATGGACAGGTTTATTGGAAGTCAGGAAGTGAGTTCCCTGATTTGTTCCTTTTGCTACAGAATCTATGTGGCTAGTCCAGTTCGGTTTCTGGTCAGTTATACCCACCATCCATTCCCCCCACCCCCAACTGCCCCAACCCTGGAAGATGTTGATAGTGCAGAATTCAGTAATGGTAATGTCATTGAATGTCAAGTGATGATGGTTAGACTCTCTGTTGTTGGTCATTGCTTGGCACAAATGTTGCTTGCCACTTGCCAGCCCAAATCCGTTTCTTGTGTGGGCCTTGCTGCATTTTAACATTCTGCTTCAACATCAAAAAAGTTAGTGTGTGGTGCTGAATATTGTTCAACCACTAGCAATGGCACAATATTCATTGCCACTTCTGACCTGATGATGAAGGAAATGTCATTGACAAAGCAGCTGATGATGGTTGGGTCCAGGGCACTAACCCAACAATCTCCTGCAGAGGTGCGCTGGAGTTGAGGTAATTGACTTCCAATAACCACAAGCATTTTTCTTTGTGCCAGGTTCCAATCAGCAGAAAACTTCCTCCTGACTCCCATAGCCTCTAGTTTTGCTTGGTTTTACTTTTGTTTAAATGCGCCTTAAGCCAAAGGCAGTCACTCTCACCTCACCTCTCGAATTAAGCTCTTCTGCCTATGTTTCACTTGTGGCACATGAGCATCACTGGCTGGCCAGTATTTATTGCCTGTCTCTAATTCCCTTGATAAGGCGATGGTTCAGGTGGACCCACAACATCCTTAGGAAGGGAATTCTGGGATTTTGACCCAACGATACATTTCCAAGTCAGGATGGTGAGTGGCTTGGAGGGAACCATGCAGGTGGTTGTATTCCCATGTATCTGCTGCCTTTATGCTTCTAGATGGAAGTACGTTTGGAAGGTGCTGTTTATGGATCTTTGGTGACTTTCAGCAGTGCACGATGTGGATATACACACTGTTGGTACTGAACATCAGTGGTGGAGAGAGTGTATGTTTCTGGATGTGGTCAAGAGTGTGTTGCTGGAAAAGCACAGCAGGTCAGGCAGCATCCAAGGAGCAGGACAATTCACGTTTCGGGCCAGAGTCCTTCATGAAGGGCTCCGGCCCGAAGTGTCAATTCTCCTGTCCCTCGGATGCTGCCTGACCTGCTGTACTTTTCCACAACACACTCTAGACTCTGATCTCCAGCATCTGCAGTTCTCACTTTGTCATTCTGAATGTGGTGCCAATCAAGTGGGCTGTTTTGTCCTGAATGGTTAGCACTGCTGCCTCACAGCGCCAGAGATCCGGGTTCAATTCCCACCTCAGGCGACTGACTGTGTGGAGTTTGCATGTTCCCCCGTGTCTGCGTGGGTTTCCTCCGGGTGCTCCGGTTTCCTCCCACAGTCCAAAGATGTGCAGGTTAGGTGAATTGGCCATGCTAAATTGCCCGTAGTGCGAGGTAAGGGGTAAATGTAGGGGTATGGGTGGGTTGCGCTTCGGCGGGTCGGTGTGGACTTGTTGGGCCGAAGGGCCTGTTTCCACACTGTAATGTAATGTAATGTAAAAAATGTAAATGTAATGTAATGTAAAAATGTAATGTAATGTAATGCAATGTAAAAAAAAATAATGTCAAGCTTCCTCAGTGTTGTTGGAGCTGCACCCAACCAGGCAAGTGGGGAGTATTCCATCATACCCCTGGCTTGTGCTTTGTAGGTTGTGAACAAACTTTGAGAAGGCAGGAGATGAGTTACTCACTGCAGCATTCTTAGCCTCTAACATTGTTTTTATATTACTAGTCTACTAGAGTTTATGGTCAATGGTAACACCCCAGGATGTTGATAGTGGGGGATTCAATAATGGTAATAGTATTAAATGTCACGAGGCAGTGGTTGCAGTGTCTCTTATTGGAGATGATGATTGCCTGGCATTTTTGTGGTGTGAATGTTACTTGCCAGTTGCCTGGTTATGTCAGATCTTGTTACATTTGAACATGAACTGCACTTGAACTATTGTGCTGGAATAGTGTAGAGAATAGAGGAAAATGATAAGAAATTGTTTAATTCCTGCATGAAGACTGAGTGAGATTGAGTTAGAGAATAATTTTCTTTTGTTGTTTTATATATCTCTTATGTATACCTGATGACAAAATGTATTTAACAAAGGAGTTTCATCTAAGGATGGAGCCATGTAGGGGGGGACCATAAATGGATGAAAGTTCAACTGCTACATAACTGAAATACCAGGAAAATATTGCAACTTGAAAAAATCAAGTGCTGCATATTTTTGCTACGCTTTTTAGAGCAGTGAGTGGGATATTTTGAGTGGCACTGAGTTTCTTTCAGCTAAGGAAATTCTGCCTGACGACAGTCTTCTGATTTGTTGAAGTCTAGTTTGATACAAAGCTGCAAGGGCACCCAGAGACATCCAGAGGCTTTAAATTGAAAATATCCATCAGTCAGTCTCCTTGTTCATGGAAAAAAAACACAAAAAAAGAAAGCTTAAAAAGAAGCATTCAAGCAAGAAAAGACCTGGGTCCACCCAATGAACTATTAATGTGAGGAGTGACCATTGCTTTACATGATGTGGATGTGCCGGTGTTGGACTGGGGTGGACGGAATTAAAAATCACACAACACCAGGTTATCAGCCAACAGATTCATTTGAAAGTACAAGCTTTTGAAACACTGCCTACTAGTTACCTGACAAAGGAGCAGTGCTCTGAAACCTTGTACTTTCAAATAAACCTGTTGGACTATAACCTGCTGTTCTGTGATTTTTAACATTGTTTTACTTACAGCAGAGTGTTATCAGTGTGAAGAAATCAAGAGGAACTGTGTGAGATCACTTCATCCATCCTTGAAACTGGACTTCTGGTCTTTGCAGTTTTGTTTATCCTGTCTATGTTCATTCCCACCCTTAAGATGTGTCAAACCATCTGTCTTTTGTTTGTCTATATCATGAATTAGTGTTTGTGCATTTGGGGATGTTAAAGGGGATTTGATGTAGATTAGAAATCCTTTCTTTTCTCTGCCATTTCGTTAAGTTTCATTTCACAGTAAACATAAATATTTTCTGTTAATGACAAAACCTGGTGTGAATTGCTCTTGCCCTGAGTTGCAGTCAGTCAGGCAAATTGATCATCTCAGTGGTCTGAAGGGATTTTATACATTTGTACTGACAGGTGGAACAGTGGGGCATGATTGTTAGTGTAGATGGGACATGCTGAATGGAGACAATGGGACATGGATTTTTCTCTTTCATTTTTAATCTATTTTGGCAAAAGGTCTTTGCAGGAATTGTGGAAATTCTGCAATTCTCTCCCCACCTCCAAGGAATGTTCATCAGTAGTGCTGAAAACATTGAAAATGCCTGCCTACATTTGGTAAGTGTTGTTTACATGTCATTACCTAATAATTTACATATGCCACACAAACTTTGTCAGGTATACAAGAATTCCTGGGTCATTGCAATATAAATGTCTGTGCAGATATGGGTGAATTTTCAACATCTGCAACTGAGGCAAAACAAAACAATATGGAAAGGCTACCATTTGTTGTAGACAATGCAGGAGATTAAAGATACATTCAAAACTAAGTTTCAAAATAAATGTTGACATGATTTCTTCACTCAGCATTTCCAGTGACAAGAACCAAACAATTTTACTCCTTCTCAAAGTGGGCAAACTCCTGGTCACAGAAATAACAATGATTTCCAATTATGTAATGGTCTGAGCACCCTTGACTTTAATCACTCCATCATTGGAAAGTATGTTGAAGACTGCCAAGGCTCTAAGCTCTGGGATGCCCTCTCTAGAACTCAATTTTCTCATTTTACACACCAATTAAACCTGCATCACCAACCCTAGGAACTCCTTAATTCCTCAGCTTCGAACTCTGTGTGTTAGTGGTTTGGTACAAGACATATGTAAATACTTAGGGGAATTTTAGCATCTTTATTTAAATGGATTTGGCTAAATTCCAGATAATGTAAAAATAGCACCTTAACCTTTCTTTAAATTCATTCATGGAACATAGGCATCTCTGGCTAGTTCTGGATTTATTGCCTATTCCTTAAGAAGATGGTGGTGAACTGTCGTCTTGAGCTATTGCAGTCTATTTGATGTAAGTAAACCCACAATGCTGTTAGAGTGAGAGATCCAGGATTTTGACACAGCGACATAGATGGAACCACAATACATTCCCAAGTTATGATGGTGAGTGGCTTGGATGGGAACTTTCAGGTGATGGTGTTACCATATATCTACTGCCCTTGTCCTTTTAGATAGTAATGGGTGTGGGTTTGGAAGGTGCTGCCTAAGGAGCTTTGGTAAATTTCTGCAGTGCATCTTCTAAATGGTACACACTGCTGATACTGAGCATCGGTGGTGGAGGGAATGGATGTTTGTCATCCCAATTAAGAGGCTGCTTTATTCTAGATGGTGTCCAGCTTCCTGAGTGTTGTTGGAGCTGCAATCATACTGGCAAGTGGGGAATATTTCATCACATTTCTGATTTGTGCCTTGTCGATGATGGACAGGATTTGAGAAGTCAGGAGATGAGTTACTTGTTGCTGGATTCCTAACCTCTGACCTGCTCATGTAACTGCAGCATATATATGGCATGTTCTATTCAGTTTATGGTCAATAGTGACCTCCAGGATGTTTGTAGTGGAGGGAGGTGGTTCATTGATTGTAATGCCATTAAATTTCAAGGATGGATGGTTGGATTCTGTTTAATTGGAGATGGTTATTACCTGCCTTTTTGTGGCACAAATTGTTAACAACCCTGGATACGTCTAGATCTTGTTGAATTTTGACATGGAATGCTTCAGTATATGCAATCATCTGTGAATATCTGAAATTCTGACCTTATACTTGAGGGAAGGTCATTAATAAAGCAGCTGAAGATTGTTGGGCCTATGAGGCTATCTGAGAAACTTCTGCAGGGATCTCCTGGAGCTGCATCTTCCAAATCCATGACAACTTCCATCTAGAAACACAAGGGCAAAAGATATATGGGAACACCATTGCCTGCAGCATTGATCTAATATTCCTCACATCCTTTTTCCTACCTTTCCACATAATCCTTATTTCCCTTGCTGATCAAGAATCTATCTCAGCCTTAAATATACACAAGGATTCTGACATCACAATTCCCTGTAGCCAGGAGTTGCAAAGACTCAAAACCCTCTGAGAGAAGAAATTCCTCCTCATCTTAATTTTAAATTGGTGCCTCTTAATTCTGAGACTGTGCCCTCTGGCCCTCGACTCTCTCATGAGAGGGGTCATCTCTCAGCACTTACCCTGTGAAGCCCTCAGGAATCCTATATGTTTCAATGAGATAACATTGTTCTAAACTCCAATACGTAGAGTCCTAATCTTTGTTTAACAAAGACTATCAGAAGACACACTAGGAATCATCACAATGAACCTTTTCTGAACTGTCTCCAATGAAATAATATTTTTCTTTAAATAAGGATATCCCACCTTGCAGTAATACATCCAAGTCCCTTTCTGTTACAGTTTTCTGCAATTTCTCTCCATTTAATTAATACTCTTTTCATTTTGTTCTCCTTTCCAAAATGAACAATTTCACATTTTCACCCTTGTTCAAATATAGCCTTCATGTCAAGTGCAGTCAGTCTCACTTTCATCTTCGGAATCCAATTCTTTTCTCACTGTCTGAACGAAGTCTGTAATTAGGTCATTTATATTTCTATAAACATCTTTAACATAAGGAGATATTAGGGTAGATGGTCAAAAGTTTGGTTGAATGAGTAATTTTTAGACAAGTGGAGAGAGAGAGAGAGAGAAAAATTATGATGGAACAAGGTTTCTGGGAGGATGTCCAAGATTTAGAGTCTGACTGCTGAAGGTAAAGTAACCGGTGGTGAGGTAAAGGAAATTGAGGATGTGATTTCCTAATAATGGGAGAGAACAAATGTGGTTTTTAGAACATTGTGATTTACAATGAAGGGCTTATGCCCGAAATGTCAATTCTCCTGCCCCTTGGATGCTGCCGGACCCGCTGTGCTTTTCCAGTACCACATCTCGACTCTGATCTTCAGCATCTGCAGTCTGCCCTTTCTCCTCCTGATTGACAAGCCTGCCAGACTTCTTTAAGGATGTGACAGAAATGATGGGTTGGCAAACAATGGTCAATGTGCACGTAAGGCTTTTCAAAAATAGCAGACAGAAGTCTACTGATGAAGATTAAATGGAATGGAATTAGTGAATGAAATGTCAGTTGTAGGGAGGAAGCAGAGAATAGTTGTTAAGGGCAGTTTCTCATATTTGTTATAGTTTCCTCTATATTTGCTTTAAACTTATTTCTACTTACTATGTACATCAGTGATTGTAATTTTAGATGGAGTGATGCTTAAATTCCATAATGGCCCCCTGGCGTGGTGAAGCATGGTGTGGCGTGGTGTGGTGAAGTGTGGTGAAGCATGGTGTGGTGAAGTGTGGCGTGGCATGACATGGCAATCTCTTGACCTGGCACAGCAGCGTCCTCCTGGTGTGTTATGTCAATCGCACGCTCTGGAAATGGGACTGGTGTGAACTGGAAGCTAAGCGCCAGAGTGGCCTGTTATACTGAATTGTTATTTCTGTAATTTTGGACATTTTATTTCTGTATTGTCTAAAATCTTGTAACAAAAGAAGCTGTGCCTGGGTACTTATGTATCTAAGTCGCCGCTGTAATTGGAAATGTGTAAACGTTTCACTATACTCAGTGAGTATATGTGACAATAAAGACTATTCTAATTCTAAAAAGCTTAAACATTAAACAATTCACAGGACTGAATGAAAATACAGAAGATATTAATGTGATGGTTGCATGACCAGAAAGTGGGATATAAAAGTCAAATCATAGCAAATGTGAGGGATGCACTGGGATCATATTGTCTAAAATAGAGCTCTACCTCTCTCTTGAAGGAAATACTTACTGAGCTGAGTGAACAGAAAAACTGGCAGAGATGTAGGGTGGCACTAAAATGCACAGTAATTAAATTAATTGTGTTTAGATATCCTGCTGAGCCTCAGCTGTGCAATTGTTTTCATTAGATTTATGGTGAGATTTTCATTAAATATAAAAACATATTGAGATCCTCAAGAGATACACAATTTGAAATCAGTGAGAAATGGCTTTAATTGGGTAACCCGGAGACTGACAAGGTTGAGCGAAATGTAGGCACAGAGAGCAGTATACATTATTTTTCAACATCCTGAAGAAATCTTGCTGTTTCTTTTGTTCCACAAGATTTGAATGAGCAACGTTTCCAGTATGCACATTCTGCTGGCTGTTATAATTGCATCAGTGCCCCATGTATCTCATAGGAACCTATATGCATTCAGAAGGCTCCCACATGAGTCAGCCACTGCTTGAACTGCAAAGCCCTGTAGGCACTGAGATAGAAAGGCATACATTGACTGTCACAACCTGAACTCCCAGTTTTCTTGTGCAAAATGAGTTATAACACTTTACGTTTCTTCAGTTTGCTTAGAGTGCCAAAGTAAATATAGTATTTGCCACTTGGCCTTTCAGGTATCTTCTCACGCATGTCTAGTCAGAGTATCATCACTGCTTTGTTCCAATAGCAGAAAGATAGAGATAGAGAGACCTTGCAGTATCATGATGATTTTTCCAGCATCATGAAGTAATTTAGAGTACAATCAATGTATTGTAATTTTAATTCAGGGAAAATCTGAGAGGTTCAGAGTGGGAATTCCAGAACTTAAAGCAGCAATAGTCAAAGGTAAGAGTGGAAATCTTACCATGCAAAGAGTTTTGTTCTGCTCCTGGAAGTTTGGGGGATGGTGGAACATAATTATGCAGGACACGAAAAATGAATTTATCAGATGATGGGATGAAACTACAATATTGCATCTTTAGAAATTTGTGTTCTCTACATCAGAGAGACTGAGCACAAACTCACAGAACATCTTTAGTCTGTTCTCACCATCCAGCCCCACTTTCTGGTGGCCATCTATTTCAACTCCTCCGATGACATGTCCATTCTGGGCCTCCTCCACTACCTAAACACCATCTGCAAACTGAAGGGGAAACATCTCAATTTCCACCTTGAGAGCCTTCAACCACATGGACTCAACACTGAATTCACCAGCTTCCAAATCTCTCCTCCCCCCCACCTCATCCTAGATTCAACCCTCGAATTTGGCTCCACACTCTTGACCTGACCTACATGTCCGTCTTCCTTTCCACCTATCCACTCCACACTTCCCACTAACCTATCACAATCATCTCCTACCTTCGCCCACCTATCGCCATCCCAACTATCTTTCCCCCAGCCACACCCTCCCATTTATTTCTCATCCCCTTCCCCCTCCCCAGTCCTGATGAGGGGTTAAGCCCAAAATGTCGACTCTCTTGCTCCTCAGATGCTGTCTGACCTGCTGTGCTTTTTCCAGCACCACGTTATCGACTAATGATTCAGCTTTTCACAGCAGCAAATGTCAGGAAACATTTTTGCACATAATTGCACAAATTGAATGCTCCTCACAAAGAAATCTCACGAGAATTAATTGCACCTTGTAAATTAAGTTCAATGAAAGTGAGGAATACTGGCCTTCAGATTCACAATTGCATTTAAAAGCAATGCAATAAGCGGGGGTGCTATGCTTGCTGGAGTTCGAGTGCATATTGGTTGCTTTTTCTCCTTTAGGGTTCATTGATGTGCAACTGTTTAAAAACCAGAAGTCATCATTTAAAACAGAGATAATAAGATTCTTTTTATCAGAGAGTTATGAATCTTTGCATCTCTCTTCTTCAAAATAGGATGGAGGCAGAGGCTTTGTATATTTTAAAGACAAAAGAAGATAGATTCTTGAGTAAGATGGAGCTGAAAAGTTACAGCTGGTAGGAGGGATTGTGGAGTAATCAAACCAACCATCATCTTACTGAATGTCAGAATGGGCATAGTAATCTTGCCCTGCTCCTAATTCGTACGGTCATGTACATGAACGTATTGCTATACAACTATGGGTTGTCACCCTCTGTTGGCCAGGAGACTAAGGTTCCTCTTCAGCATATGCACTTTTGATTCATCGCATTGTTTTTCTCTTCTGGTGACTGTATTCAGTTTGATATTTTCACAGTATTGTGAATGAAACAAGGCTCATCATACTTATGTTACATGCGCAGATCAAACAACATTGAGCTGTCTATGCCATCAAGTCTGGGAACTTGAACCAGGACAAAGTATATGAGTTTGAGATTCTCATACAAACACATGGGCTCGTGGAAATGTATTACAACATTATGTGTAGGTTGAGTCAAATGATGTAATGAGTAATGGTTAAGAAATAAACAACATGTCCAATTTGCAAAGAATCACACAACCTTCACTCAAGACAACATGAACACTAAAGGAATCATAGCTGATAACAACCACACATCCATGATAATGATACAAGTCCATCTGTGATGATAGATTACAGAGCAAAGCTATACCACCAGATCTGGTCATTTCAAAGGGTAGTCAATTTGTGGAATTCTTTACTGAAGACAACTGTTGAGGCTGTATCATTAAGTATATTCAAGGCTAAGACTGTCACTTTTAATCAGTAAGGAAAATAAGGGCTAGTGATTTGGAAGGAAAGCAAAACTGAGGATTATGGGCTTCACATTAATGTCATCCGACTCTTATGGATTATGCTAGATGGATTGGCATATACCACAAAACAGCATCAGTGCCTTTTAATTGAGAGTTTGAAACAGGCTCCATCTACCCATTAGAATGAAACAAAAAGAACTCACAGTATAAAATAAAGGGGAGAGGAACTCTTCAACGGTCCTTGCTAATCTATATCACTCGACCAACATGAGCAAAAACAGATTATCTGGTCAACAATCTGATTGCTGTTTCTATAGTCTAATTTCTCAGTTTTCATAAACACAGTACTCAGTCGTACCTCACCAATCACCATCCCTGATCCTGACACTGCCTGTCCTCGGATGCTGCCTGAATTGCTGTGCTCTTCCAGCACCACTGATCCAGAATCTGGTTTCCAGCATCTGCAGTCATTGTTTTTACTTCTATTACCCCATCTAGACTCTTTCAATTAAACTTTGGGAATGCAAAAGCCATTGTCTTTGAGCCCTGCCCTAAACTCTATTCCTTTGTCATTGATTTCATCCTTCGACACCATTTCAGTTTGAACTAGACTGGTTGCAAGGTCTGTGTTAATTTGACCCCAGGCTGAGTTTGCTTTCAAAGTAACTTGGATTAACATTTTCTTTTCTTGTTAATCTTTGAAGGTTGAATCCTTATACACTTTTGCCAATGATGATGAGATCATACAAGATTTTTAAAACAAACTTATGTTGATTGAGTCGAAGCAAATGGCAGAATCAGCAGATGTCTTGACACTGAAAAGCCCTCTTTAGTGGAGAAAATCTCTGCTGGAGTTCCTCAAATTAGTGTCCGAGATTCAAACATCTTCAGCTGCTTCATAAATGACCTTTACTCCATCATAAGGTCAAAAGTGGAAATGTTTGCTGATGATTACACAATGCTCAGCACCATTCCT
Source organism: Chiloscyllium plagiosum (assembly GCF_004010195.1). Lineage (NCBI taxonomy): Eukaryota > Metazoa > Chordata > Chondrichthyes > Orectolobiformes > Hemiscylliidae > Chiloscyllium > Chiloscyllium plagiosum. Next base: position 14,606,491 of record NC_057723.1, on the reverse strand, counting down.
GTCTCCTAAGATACTGAAGCAGTCCACATTCAAATGCAATGAGATTTGGACAATATCCAGGCTTGGGATGACAAATGGCTAGTAAAATTCATACCATACAAATGCCAGGCAATGACCATTTCCAATAAAAGATAATCTAACCACAGCTCCTTGACATTCAATGGTGTTACCATCACTGAATTACCCCATTATCAACAGCCTGGGGATACCATTGAACAAAAACTTAACATAAACACTGTGGCTGCAAGGGCAGGTCAGAGGCTAGGAACATCGCAGTGAGTAACTCACCTCCTGGATTCCCAAAGTCTGTCTAACATCTACAACTTACATATCAGATTATGGATTAGTGGTACTGGAAGAGCACAACAGTTCAGGCAGCATCCGAGGAGCAGTAAAATCGATGTTTCGGGCAAAAGCCCTTCATCAGGAATAAAGGCAGAGAGCCTGAAGGGCGGAAAAATAAGCTACAGGAGGGTGGGGGTGGGGAGAAAGTAGCATAGAGTACGATAGGTGAGTGGGAGAGGGGATGAAGGTGATAGGTCAGGGAGGAGGGTGGAGTGGATAGGTGGAAAAGAAGATAGGCATGTAGGACAAGTCATGGGGACAGTGCTGAGCTGGAAGTTGGAACTGGGGTGCGGTGGGGGAAGGTGAAATGAGGAAACTGTTGAAGTCCACATTGATGCCCTGGGGTTGAAGTGTTCCGAGGCGGAAGATGAGGCATTCTTCCTCCAGG
>NC_057723.1:14568885-14605694 GCF_004010195.1 Chiloscyllium plagiosum | reverse complement strand
GAGGAGGTGTGGGCACAGGTTTTGCAGTTCCTGCGGTGGCAGGGGAAGGTGCCAGGATGGGAGGGTGGGTCGTAGGGGGGCGTGGACCTGACCAGGTAGTCACGGAGGGAACGGTCTTTGCGGAAGGTGGAAAGAGGTGGGGAGGGAAATATATCCCTGGTGGTGGGGTCTTTTTGGACGTGGCGGAAATGTCGGCGGTTGATGTGGTTTATGCGAAGGTTGGTAGGGTGGAAGGTGAGCACCAGAGGCGTTCTGTCCTTGTTACGGTTGGAGGGGTGGGGTCTGAGGGCGGAGGTGCGGGATGTGGACGAGATGCGTTGGAGGGCATCTTTAACCATGTGGGAAGGGAAATTGCGGTCTCTAAAGAAGGAGGCCATCTGGTGTGTTCTGTGGTGGAACTGGTCCAACTGGGAGCAGATACGGCGGAGGCAGAGGAATTGGGAATACGGGATGGCATTTTTGCAAGAGGTAGGGTGGACTGTAATAGAATACTCCCCACTTGCCCAGATAGGCGCAGCTCCAACAACACTCAAGAAGGCTTACACCATCCAGGACAAAGCAGCCTGCCTGATTGACACTAAATCCACAAGCATCTACTCCCTCCACCACTGACATTCAGTAGCAGCAGTGTGTACTATGTACAAGATGCATTGCAGAGATCCACCAAAGCACCTTCCAAACCCACAAACAGCAGATACATGGAACACCACCCACCAGTAAGATCCCCTCCGAGGCACTCAGCATGCTGACTTGGAAATATATCACTGTTTCTTCATTGTCGCTGGGTAAAAATCCTGAAGTTCTCTCCCTAAGGGCATTATGGGTCAACCCACGACAAATGGTCTGCAGCAGTTCAAGAAGGCAGCTCACCACCTCCTTCTCAAGGGCAACTAGCAATGGACAATAGATGTTGGTCAGTTATAGAATCATACAATTACACAGCACAGAAACAGACTCTTCAGTTAGTGAAGGCCACGTCCCATGAGTGATAAAAATAAAACACATTAAGAGCACCTGATTGCTACATTCAAAGACTATGACCTGGATCTTTTGAGGATATTACAGAGTTTAACATAGGCATGCTTGTTGTACGTGATTTAATCTGCAAAATAATCATAAAATTAAACTGAATAATTTTAATTTATGGATCTTTGTAAAAGAAAACAATTTGCTCAATATCCTTGCTAATATTCCTTCTCCAACCAACACTACTAAAAATAGATTATTTGACTATTCCTTAATGTGCACTTTGCAAGATCTTCTTGTGTGCAAATAATATGCTAAATGACAATTGTAATTACACTTTAGGAAAATAATTTATGGCTGCAAAACACTTTGGGAAGTGATAAAGTTCTATATGTTCATTAATCCCTTTTTAAAATCTGTTTAATCAACTTGGTTATTGTCCTGATATACTTCAAAAATGTTCCAGATTTGTGTAAGGATTTGTAGCTCAGGAGCCGGTTGTTGTGATTGTGGGTATGTTCGCTGAGCTGGGAATGTTAGCAGACGTTTTGTCCCCTGTCTAGGTGACATCTTCAGTACTTTGGAGCCTCCTGTGAAGAGCTGCTGTGCTGTGTCTTCTGGAATTTATTTGGTTCTGTTTCTGCTGCTTCTGGTTGTCGATTCCAGTTGTTTGTGTGGTCGCTGGTATATTGGGTCCAGGTCTATGTGCTTGCTGATGGAGTCCATGGATGAATGCCATGTTTTGAGAAATTCTCTGGCTGTCCTCTGTCTCAGTCAGCTGTCTCTAGTAGTCATACACGCAGATGACAGGGACCACAAATTCGACTGGGACAACACAACAATCATAGGACAAGCTAAACTGAGCACAGCCAGAGAATTTCAAGCATGGCACCGGAAGCAGAAGGAGTGGACCCATATAAATTCCAGAAAACACAGTACAGCAGTGCTTCACAGGAGGCTCCAAAGCATTGAAGATATCACCTCGACAGGGTCTGCAAATCAACTTCCCAGCTCGGCAAACATACCCACAACTATGAAAACTTCAGTATTTGGATTCAGGTACATTTGAGCAATTCGAACAATGGCCTCCCTGCGTCTGATGCAATGATGAGTTCTAACACAAGGTAAATTGCAAGACAGCTGTTGATGCTCGCATTGCTATATGCTTCATATCCACACAAGCTTGTTTCACTTAAAAATACCTGAGTAGGCCACCGCATGCAAAGCAAGGCTTACAACTCCATGCATTTCCACACATCACTATAAGCGTGGACCTGTCTGCAGACATTTTTAGCAGAGCCTAAACTCCTTATCTCACAGACACACAAGGTAAACTCTGCCCAAAGGTGCATCCATTCACAGACATACAAATTACCTCTAAATAAAATATTCCCAGTTCATTGTTGCACAAAGTATTTTTATTATTCCCTTCATATTGCAAATTAATTGCCCTCTCATTTTGATCTCTTTTTGAATCTGGATCACTGACAGATAAATGTTCCTGTATGTTACACTGAGACTTGAAGGATCACATTATTTAAGAATGCCATCAATCTGAGCAAAAGCAGTTCTGGCTTGCGATCATTTAAATTAGATTCAGGAGAATTTGAAAATCAAACCATGAAATCTCAGTCTTACATTAATTATATTGTATATGAATCCTCACTATCCTTCGCAGCTTCCACTCATTGTTACAGCAGTTATGTGCTGATAACACAGAGCAATCAGAAGCAGCCAATCATCCATCACAGAGAAAATCTTTGTCAGGCAGGACTGAATTTTACTAGAAATCAGCTAAGTGTCAGTTCCATAGAGTCATTCTGCCTGTGTGCTCTAGTGAGTGTCTCATGCAATTCTCTGTAACTCCCCTCATTATTTCTACTCCAGGCATCAATGGTGCCTCACATGTATTATCATGTAATCAGCAGTGGCAGATGTGCTTGCCACTGTCATGACCTGGGTTTCCTGGCACTGGTGCCACATTTATTGCCCAGCCATGCCCCAGGTCAAGCACTTGCAGCTTGGAGCTGTCCTTCACAGTGCACGGAGTGGGAGGGGTACAGAAAAGAAATCCTCCTGATGGCACATAATGTGGCATGGGTGACACTTCTTTGTAAAGCCAAGCCCACATTCATAAATATATTGCCCCTTTACTACAGCACCCCTCAAATTGACTGTCATTGTAACTGCAACTACAAGAAACAAGCTGCATAGGTTACCTAGCCTTCACTCCATACCATGTTAGAATCCTTCATAAGGAAGTGCTACTCTGTCCCTTATGCTTAATGTAGCATAACATTTTCTCATTGTTCAATGTGGGAGCATTTCAAACTGGTAAAACTTCAAATGGTAGGAAATGTTCATTTATCCAACAACACTGATGGTGAAGAAAAAGCCAATAACAGAAAGGTGCATTTGCTTTATGAGCTGATAGGGATCACTTGACTTTCAAGCAAAAACAAATTTACAGTCAATGAATGATCACTGCATCCAGCTCATGTCTATTGGAATCAGCTGTCAGTGAAATCTTTGTTGTGCCTAAATCTGCCCTGATGTACCAGGTTAAGGGGATTCTCCCCCTGCTTAATGTCCTCGCCTTCATCCTCAGAAGATTGCTGCCAGCTCTCCCAGCTCTTCAGCATTCCTCATATCCTCAAATTGCCAGCTCCAGCTGTGCAGAGCAGGATAATGTAGCAGGGTAGTGTAATACAAGGTTCCCCCTAGACCAATCAAAGCAGTGGAACCTTGTGTTCAGGAGGTCTGTCATCTGCCCTGGTCAAAGATTGGGCTACACTCACTACACATGATATCTACACTCCCCCTCAGCTGGGAGTGACATAACAGAGTTAACAGCTTTTTATATTCTGTATTTTTGACTGTAGACTGAAACAGGAAAAGGACAGTATTAAAAATCATGAACTGTCGAAGGGATAGCTGTACTTCTTAAAAGCAAGGTATCTGATACTTATTACAAGTGTTGTTTGAGCTACTGCTTGTTCAAGCTGTCAGGAAAGGATGACAGACCAGCTGGAAGCAGGGATTGCACACAGAGGGACATTCAACAGGCAACAAATAGCTGTTTGGTTTGTGCAATGTTGACCACTTGTTGATTACAATATCATGTGATTGGCTCTCAGATTGATGAACTGCTTGGTGATGTGGAAATTTGGTTAGAAGCTTTTGGACGTCCAGAAACGAAGGCGCTGTTCTTTTTCTCTACAGTAAAGAAAAACCTTGACCAGTAATATTTCAATAGCTGTGTGGATTTCCCATCCTTAGCTCCATGCCATCTTAAAATCGGTTTAAGGGAGTTCCACACTGTCCCTTATGCCCAGTGTAGCATGACCTCCTTTCCATAAGACCACAGGAAATAAGAAATGGACGAGGCTTAACATTCCTGAACATTCACTCCTGCCTTCTCGAATGAAGCAGACACCTCCTAATGGAAATGTTACAAGCATTCATTGTAGCACCACGAGTGCAGGATTTAGGCTCCTGTGTTAAAATCCCAGCCAACTTCATTGGCCTGTTGAAAGCAGAAATTCAATAAAAATTCCCAAATTAACTCAAAATTTAGCCTGTTAACAACACTTCAATGATTTATGATTTAGTTTTCAACCAAAAAGTTACTGCTGACAAAAATAAATCAACAATCAATTAATGCACCAAAACAGAACTTTGAAATAGATAGCAAATAGGGAACATGTAACATTTTCCTCATCAGAACATTGTCCTAATAGTTCTCAGAATGATTCTGTTCTATTGCTCCATTACTCAAATTGGTTTGGATTAAACTTTACCTAAAATGCACACCAATAATATAGGATTAATTCTTCTTAAATATCAGCAAGTATTACCATTGATGAATCATTTATTCTGCACAACTCCTGCACTGTCATTGTTCTTATGCTTTATTTCATTTTAAAATGTCTTGTTCTGCTCTTGGTCTTTGTGTTGTGCATGTTCAGAGAAATTAAGTCAAAGTCTTAACATTTTCCAGACCGCTTGTCCTTTTGCAGTATTTCAGAGTCAAGATAAGAACAAGCTGAGCACAGTAAAGGAGTTGAGATTAGAGGTAGGTGTGTATGGCACTGATTAAGACAGTTAGGGAAAATTAGATTAGATTACTTACAGTATGGAAACAGGCCCTTCGGCCCAACAAGTCCACACTGACCCGCAACCCACCCAAACCCATTCCCCCACATTTACCCCTTCACCTAACACTACGGGCAATTTAGCATGGCCAATTCACCTAACCTGCACATTTATGGATTGTGGGAGGACACGGGGAGATTGTGCAAACTCCACACAGAGAGTCGCCTGAGGCGGGAATTGAACCCGGGTCTCTGGCGTTGTGAGGCAGCAGTGCTAACCACTGTGGATGAATTAATCGAGGCAAAAATGAGGACTGCAGATGCTGGAGATCAGAGTCCAGATTAGAGTGGTACTGGAAAAGCACAGCAGGTCAGGCAGCATCCAAGGAACAGGAAAATTAACGTTTTGGACAATGATGAAGGGCTTTTGCCTGAAATGTCGATTTTCCTGCTTACAGATGCTGCCTGACCTGCTGTGCTTTTCCAGCCCCACTCTAATCTAGACTGTGGATGGATTAGTGTCAGGTTTAGATCAGGAAATAACTATTCCATGCTTTAACCTGACAGCTGCCCCAATTGCATCTGATTCTGTAATTTAGAAAGCTTTTGGGGGTACATTTTAGTAGCGTTACCAAAATTGATTAGAATGTAGATTTCACTACCAGAGGAGTTTGGTGAGGCAAGGATGACACCCATGTGGCAGGGTCTGATGTCATGACCTCCTCTGTCAGTCCTGGGGGGAAAGGTTAGTCTTCCTTGGGACCACATTGTCCACGAGAACTTCCACGTAATTTCTCCTTATCGATCATGTCTGAGGCAAGTGAATCAAAGCGTGTAGCAAAACTCCACTTGGCAGTGTTTGACCAGGTAAAGCTGCAGTTTAAATGGGTGGCACGGTGGCTAGCACTGCTGCCTCACAGCACCGGAGACCCGGGTTCAATTCCCGCCTCAGGCGACTGACTGTGTGGAGTTTGCACGTTCCCCCCGTGTCTGCGTGGGTTTCCTCCGGGTGCTCCGGTTTCCTCCCACAGTCCAAAGATGTGCAGGTCAGGTGAATTGGCCATGCTAAATTGCCTGTAGTGTTAGGTAAGGGGTAAATGTAGGGGTATGGGTGGGTTGCGCTTCGGCGGGTCGGTGTGGACTAGTTGGGCCGAAGGGCCTGTTTCCACACTGTAATGTAATCTAATCTAATAATCTAAAAAAATCTAAAATATGGTATTGGTGCTCAGATTCCAGGGATTTCTCAGCAATGCTGAATATTTTCACCTACAATAGGTGGGACAATACCAGTGGTGTGGCAGTGAGATAAATTTGGGACAAATGCATGAGAAACCCTCTCAGCCAAGCAAAGAGAAAACCAGAGTGAAACTCAACAAAAATGACAATTAGCTGATTTCTGGTGAGATTCAGCCCTCTCTGTTTTTTTGCCCCTACCAAAGCATCCAACTTCACATTTATTCATATCATATCTGGCCTATTATAACCAATTCACTTAGCTTAAGTACCTTAAACCTTTTTGAGTCCTCCTCAGAATTTATATTCTCATCCAGTTCCCATGCATCTATTGTCCTTCTTCTAGATGGTAGAGATCATGGGTTTGGAAAGTGGTGTCGAAAGAGTCATGGTGAATTGCTGCAGTGCTCTTGCGGATACTACCAATGCGTGTTGGTGTTGGCAGGATTGAATGTTTAAAATGGTGATTAGGGTGTCAACAAAGTGGGTTGCTTTACCCTAGATTCTTCATGAGTGTTGCTGGAGTTCCACTCATCTAAGCAAATAGAAAGTATTCCATCATATTCCTGACTTGAACCTTGTAGATCACACACAGTGTTTGGCAGCTGGATAATGAGTTACTCGCTGTGTAATTCCTAAACTCTGATTTGCTCTTTTTGCTACAATATTTACGTAACTGGGTCAATTTAGTTTCTGACCAATGAATGTTGATAGTCGGGGATTTAGCAGTGGCAATGCCTTTGAATGGTTTGGAGAGGATTAACTGGATTTTTTTTCTTATTGAAGACAGTCATTGCATGTGGTGCAAATATTACTTGCCTCGATGTTTTCATGTCCCATTGCAAATGGACCCAGATAACGTCAGTACTTGAAGAGTCATGAATAGCACTGGACATTATGCATTTATCAATTATCATCCCCACTTCTGATGTTATGATGACGGGACATTGATGAAGATGGTTTGACTTATGACACTCCCCTTAGGAACCCCAGCAATGAAGCTCTGGGACTGAGATGACTGACTTCAATCTTCCTTTGTGCTAGGTATGATTCCAACCAATGGAGCCCACTCTGTGTTCTTTCTTTCACTCATTATGCCTTTCTTTTAAATGGACTTATCATTTTCAACCTGAATCATACTGCTTATTAATAAGGAACTCATTACATGTGCGATGATATTCATCCAATAGCCATTGCATTGATTATTATCATAAGGATCTTTCTTCACTCTGCAGTCCACTTCCTCAGAGTACTTTAAATAATAGTCTGTCCTGATATAATGCCATAGTCCCATTCCTGTGCGATCATTCATTGTAAGAAGATCTCGAAATAGCAGCACCATTTAATCAATGGGAACGGAATCACATTACAGCCAATATAGGTAAGGAAATTATGCATTCTACAAATAATAGTCTAGATTCTTCAATAGCGTTATAGCCAATTCGCAATGAAAAAAATGTGGGTTATAGCAGAACCAACTGTAGATCAAGCTTCAGTTAATAAGCAACTTACCTCAGGAAACAAACTTTTCAGTCAGGCACAGAACAAAGTGTTTAAAATGAGTTTCTAATTCAGAATAAGCTTATTATTAGCCTGTTACTCACTTCAGTAGGTGCCTGGATATAGTAATTGGACCTTGTATGACAGTAAAGCCACACAGTTTTCTATTGTAGCTGTAAAGTAACAAGTTGTGCATAATGATCCTGTTTTTCCAAAAAGATGGCCCAGATTTAAGAGTCAATAGGAGACTTTCAGTATGCCTTTCACTTAAACCTGCCCGTTTTGGGATTTGGCAAAATCTTACACTTTTTCTTATTAGTGGCACACAGGTGTTGCTAGCAAGGCAAGGATTTATTGCCCATCTCAAATTATCCCTGAGAAGTCTCTAATTCTAATTCTAAGTTAGTGATGAGTTGTCATTTTGAACCTCTGCAGACCAGGTGCTGTTAAAGAGGGAATTACATGATTTGACTCAGCAACAACGAAGAAACTATGAACTGTCCCAGGTCACCACTTTAGGAGCTCCTCAGCTTGTGTTGTTATGGTTTTGATGGTAGGAAAATGTTTAAATATCAAACCCGACTACTTCATCAGCCTGTAAACTTCATCATTAGGTAAACTTAATCACCAAACTCTTTCTCTTTATTCCTGTTATCTAGAAAGAAGGAGACTGTCATCAGATTCCTTCAATAAACTTAAAAATAACATCTACTAAAACAAACATTTTATCTAAGTAAGTGGAAAAACTGATTATTAACTAAGGTACTATGCAAACTTAAATTATACCCTCCTTAATCCTATCATATACAAATACTCATATATAGTCAGATAGGACCTGGCACACAGCTCTGGAATGCTTTATACAATTGAAAATACAGACAAGAAAAGAACATCACTCCTGTAGGTCAAGGTTTCAAATTCAGAAGATAGAATGTGTTAACCTCCTTTAGCTTCCTGCCACAAGTTCAAGTTATAGCTGGTCATTAAGCAATAGAGAACCCTCAACCTATGCATGTAGAGGGTCTTTGAATTGAATTTAGTTGTCAGTGTTAATCAAGAGATACTGAAACTGGAAACTTACTCTGTTTTCCAAAAGATACTTCCAAATTCCATACTACAGCATCTGGAAGCGGGCGGGGGTTGCTGGGGGGAGGACAGTGCTGGAATATGTTCACGTGGCTTACGCTTTTGGCCCTCCTCATTCAATATCCTTACTGTTCAGCTCCCTCTGTGTGCAAAGAAGTAGCCATCAATGAATTGTCCAGCAGGGGTTATTCCAGTATGAAGGGCATGGAGAGTAGGAGGCTATGAGAGTGTGAGAACAAATGACAGGTGTTGCAGGTAACTTTGAGAGCGTGAGCCTTTGTGGGAGGTGGATAAATTGGCAGAGATAAAATGCAAGATAGCAGAAAACAAAGTGTGACACCTTGGCTGAGTGGAGAAGGATGTTGACCTTTCTGCATTTCTGGCCAATATTCCTCACCCTGAATCAGCACTGACCCAGCGGTGAGCTTAGACCAAGCTAGCAGGGTGTGGTGGTACTACCTCCTTTGCCGATGCTCTTGGAAGAGAACTCTCCTTATATGCAAGGACTTCAATGTCAGTGTTGAAGAATCCTGGTGCCTCCCTCACTATGTTCTGACTCTGTCCTTCTACAAGCAGGGCAGCTTCAGAATGTCACTGCTGATCTGGGTGCACGGCGACCATTTAAAAATGGCGCTAATGCAAGGGATGCCAGTACTTGGTAAATATCCACTGAGTGGTGATGTGTTCCAGGAAAAACAAGTGAAAAGATGGAGCTAGACTTAGACATGAGGGGTACCATTTCAACACCATGGTCAGGGCTGTTGCCAGGGTGAGGAATATTGGCCAGAATTGCAGAAAGAAGGACAAGTCCTTCTGCACCCAGCCAGCATTAAGTGCCACACTCTGTTTTCTGCTACCTCACACTCACTCTCTCTCTGCTAATTTAACTACTTCCCATTTAGGCTCATGCTCTCACAATGAGTTAGGTGAGACACAGGGAGAAAACCCACTGGGATTCATGGTGAGAAACCTTCCAAGATACTCAATGTAACTTGGACTTAGCCAAACACATGTGAGCCTTTTTTGTTTTTTCCCCAAAGATTGCTGAAGCTGCGTTGATGAGACTGTGCATGACTTTTTAAAATTCTAATCTGTTCAGGTTATTTTCAAACATCAGTCAAGGTGCCACATAGAAATGTGACTGGAGAAGGCAACATAAGGTGGTTCTGTCTGTTGTATTACTGGAGCTGTTGAACATCCAAGGGAAAAGAGATAATGACAATATTTGAAAATACTATAGCAAGTTAATGGTACTGTAAATTAACACATGGTTGAAAGGAAGCTCTGCAAACACATAATAGACAGTTTTAGGATTAAGTTATAAATGAAATAATCAAAGATTTGGAACCACCCACCTTTCTATATGCTTTTTGTCAGTTGTGTACTTGGTTCTAAATTTTAAAAAAATTAAGTATTTTGATTAAATCAGAAATGCTGGAAATACTCAGCAGATCAGGTAAATGCATGAGGCAGAATTCACTTTTCATCAGAACTGGGAGAAGTTACAATGTAACTGATTTTAAGCGAGTGAAGCGAGTTGAACACAAGGGAACGTCTGTGACAGAGTGGGAGATAGGACAGGTCTAATCCACAAACTGTTAGCAAAGGGCATGGCAATCCAATAAGTAAGGAAACAAAAGATGACTCTACGGGAGGTGTGGATCGCAAAATGGTGTCTAGCTCTCACTGAAAGTCAAAATGAGAGAATATTGCAATTGAAACCAAAATCTGAAAAAGTAGGAAACAAAATGGTGGCAGATGCTCTGATTTGAAATTGTTGAAATCAGTTTGGAAAGTCATAAAATGCCTAATCAAAAGATGAGATGCTGCCCTTCAATCTTACCACTGAGTTTCATTAGAACACTGCAGGAGGCTTAGGACAGGCAGGTTAGCGTGAGAGTAACTTTTCAGCAAGTGTGATTAGTTCTACAAAATTAAATACTTGTTCTCCTGCTCTTTTACTTGGTAAGGAGGGAGGGGGGCAATGGCTGCCATTAATTAAACCAATAGCTTAAAGTAGGTGGTGCAGAAAAAAAGAGAATAATGTAATTTGTTGTATATAGCCACACTAACATCCTTCATTCTCAGTAATAAAAAATCTAAAGCTAAATACTTAATAAAACTATGTTAAAGAAACACAGTGACACAGTGAAGATTATTCTAGCAAAGTACAATAAAAGTATACCAACTATGCAGAATTTATAGCACAGAAATAGGCTACCTAACACGAACGGTTTGTTAGTATTTATGATTCACATCATTTTTAAGTTTGTTCATTCATCTATAATTGTTACCAAAATTGCAACAGTGTCATTTCATAAGTAACATACTGCAAACTACTGGCGGCAATTCTCAGGTATCAAGGTGATGTTTGACTGTCAGGCTCTGCTCAATTCTATTGAGTCATTATGTCTAACATGACCAGGTCAGTTTTCAAATTTTTTTATTCCTCTTCGGAGCACAATGCCTCATTTTACATTTCATTCTTTTCTTTTACAAAGTGTCAGTTTTGTGTCTCACGTTTTTTGAACTTAATTGTAAAATTTTCAAGCAAACCAAGTATACATAAGAAAGGCACACTAGTGGGCAGGAAAGTTGAGAGAGTGAGATTAGATTGAAATAAAAGGCAAAAAAGTACAGTTTTAACAAGAATGTTAATAGAGATAGAGTCATAGAGGTTTACAGCACAGAAACAGACCCTTTAGTCCAACCCGTCCATGCCGACCAGCTATCCCAACCCAATCAAGTCCCACCCGGCCCATATCCCTCCAAAACCTTCCTATTCATATACCCATCCAAATGCCTCTTAAATGTTACAATTGCACCAGCCTCCACCACTTCCTCTGGCAGCTCATTCCATACATGTACCACCCTCTGCGTGAAAAAGTTACCCCTTAGGTCTCTTTTATATATTTTCCCTCTTACCCTAAACCTATGCCCTCTAGTTCTGAACTCTCCCACTCCAGGGAAAAAGACTTTGTCTATTTATCCGATCCATGCCCCTCATGATTTTATAAACCTCTATAAGGTCACCCCTCAGCCTCTGACGCTCCAGGGAAAACAGCCNNNTATCTACCTGCGACTCCACTTTCAAGGAGCTATGAGCTTGCACTCCAAGGTCTCTTTGTTCAGCAACACTCCCTAGGACCTTACCATTAAGTGTAGAACTCCTGCTAAGAATTGCTTTCCCAAAATGCAACACCTCGCATTTATCTGAATTAAACTCCATCTGCCATTTCTCAGCCCATTGGCCCATCTGATCAAGATCCTGTTTTAATCTGAGGTAACCTTCTTCACTGTCCACTACACCTCCAATTTTGGTGTCATCTGCAAACTTACTAACTGTACCTCTTATGCTCATATCCAAATCATTTATATAAATGGCGAAAAGTAGTGGACCCAGCACAGACCCTTAGATGGATATATGAATAGGAAGGGTTTGTTAGTATTTATGATTCACATGAACCTTTTTATTTATAACCATTTTATTTCCTCTACGTTTATCAACATATCCCCTATTCCTTTCTCTAACATGTACTTATCTATCTCCCTTTTGTTGTACTTGTCTCAAGTATTACTCATTTTTAAGAGTTCTAACTTTCTCTGGGTAAACTAATTTCTCTGAATTCCTTTCTGGATTTATAATAGGCCAATGTGTACACAATGCAGTCCACAATTTCCAGTTTTGGCTCTTGAAGTGTGCTGAGCTAACAACAGTCTTAGAGACATGAAGAGTGTTGAAATCCACTTTTCATCCAGGGATTTGAAAATAACCACCCTCCAACAATTATTAGCAGGGTTCTATCAGAATAGGCCAGTACAGGTGGCCAGGGTGATTGGGACCAAGATGTCCAGTGACATTTGCCAAACGTGTAGGCATTGCTGAGAACCAGATACAATGCAGTTTACTGCATGGACAAAGATACCCACTTGAGCATCTGAATTAAAATGCCTTATATTTTTCTCAGCTGTGAAATATTTAAAGTGTAAACAATCGGACATATAACTGAATTGATATAACCAATCTATTAAGTGAGAAAATGCAGCATTTTATAGTGGAAAGACTGCAATACAAGTGTGACACACACTGTCCTAATCTAGCACTCATGCTCCAATTATTACTGATCCTTGCAAATGCAGCTAAGTGACTTCAGTCATGGCTTGGTAGAAATCTTGTACATTAGCAGGTTCACATAAGCATGTTCTAACTCAATAATTTTAAGTTTGTTCATTCATCTATAATTATTACCAAAATTGCAACAGTGTCATTTCATAAGTAACATAGTGGCACGGTGGTTAGCACTGCTGCCTCACAGCGCCAGAGACCCGGGTTCAATTCCCGCCTCAGGCGACTCTCTGTGTGGAGTTTGCACATTCTCCCCGTGTCTGCGTGGGTTTCCTCCGGGTGCTCCAGTTTCCTCCCACAATCCAAAAATGTGCAGGTTAGGTGAACTGACCATGCTAAATTGTCCGTAGTGTTAGGTGAAGAGGTAAATGTAGGAGTATGGGTCTGGGTGCTATACGCTTCGGCGGGTCAGTGTGGAATTGTTGGGCCGAAGGGCCTGTTTCCACACTGTAAGTAATCTAATCTAATAGTGCAAACTACTGGCGGCAATTCTCAGGTATCAAGGTGATGTTTGACTGTCAGGCTCTGCTCAATTCTTTTAAAGTCTGCTGTTAGATTAGAATACACTCTGCTTTTGCTGCTGCTCATTCATGCAAGCATGACATTTTCTTGAAGGTCTGTTAAATAGTTATGTTCTTCCTGAATGTTGACAAGCATGAAGATAAGGATGAACATAGAATTAACATTGAGCATGGAATGACATCAAGTTGAGTCTTTTTTTGTCCTTTCTTCTTGCTTGAAGTCACGCTGAATTGTAAATTAGATGGAAATCAGTATTTAGTGAAGGAAATTGATATTAAAGAAAACATTTTTTTTTGCCACGATCAAAGAAAGCTTTGAAGAGTTTTCAGAAAAATAAAACATGGTAGAATGGCGAGAATGTAAAATTGAAGTTGTTGCTTAATAGAGATAATATTAGACAAACAACAGGAGAGGAGGGGAAAATTTGAAGGCTCTGGCAGATAATCCTCAGAGTAATAATGTTGGTTAGCCTTTCCTTATGAGCAAATCAAACTTCTTCCGTGAAATGTGTAGTGTGAGGTTAAGGCCTTGTTTGGATCATTAATTTATTCTTGTTGATGTTATTTCCTTTTTTTTTGTTTGGTTAATAGGGAAAAGGAACATTTCTCAACAATGAAAGTAATAGGAATTAAACTGACACTGTGCGATGAAAACTAACTTTCAAAGTGAAAACTTCTTCCCCGAAGACCTCATTAGTGATAAACACATCCAACATTTGATACAAGGAATAATTTCAATTCAATTGTTTATAATTCCAAACTCAGCTAATTAGCTGGCTAATAAAAGGAAACTGAGTAAAGACCTGAATTATCTCTGAACAGAAAAGAGCATCCAAGGGCTGGCACAGGCATGATGGTTAGAATGGCCTCTTCTTGTGCTGTAAGCTTCTATGCACCAAGATAACAATAAACACAAAAGCAGTCCAAAGTACAGAGTATGATTTTAATTAGCATAAAAAAAACAACCAATTTCCATTTGCACATTAATTATACACAAGAATAACAACAGTGATAGTCATTTAGAACAAAACAAGCTGACAGATGATCCAGTAATTGTATGTATTACCCTGAGGAGACTCTAACAAACTTACATTATGAGATGCAGATCACAAATAATTCCCAGAATACACAAGCATATTCTAATCCATGAACTAACCATTTAACCTATGCTAGATATTTGTCTAACAGACTGTTGAGTAACGATGGAAGGAAAGAGGTAGGGAAGAAAGGATGCAGATGAGGAAGAGGAAAGGAATAAAACAAACCTTTCTGGGTTATACAGCAGCCTTCTTTTGATCCTCCATTAGAATTGATACATATTTAAAAAAAGACTGATAGTTTGATTTTAATAGGAATTGATACAATTATTAAGCAACTGTTAATACTTTGAATATTGTGCAAACCTGATCCAGCAATTACGTACTGTCACGGTAAACATTCGGTATTGACAGAAATAGTAATTCAATTAATGTATGATGTATACCACACAAAAGTTCGGTTTTTATTTACACACATAGATTAGTGTACAGTGAATTGTGGCTAAAATCATGACCTCTACCAATGTACTAGAATAAAAAGGTCCAAAACGTTTGCATCATGCAATTTAAAACTTCAGCAAATAGCTTCCCATAAAATCTACTACAGTGTTTTAAAAACAAAGTTTGCTCGCATCAGTGGCAGACCAATTACAAAAGATGATTGAAATGAACTATGCGGCTGTTAATAATGGCCACTTTTTAGAGTCTGTAGAATAGATCTTGAATAGTCAAAATGGATACCCATGAATTATATCAAAACCTTCAAGATTATTCTCTAAAACCTAATCTTTAACCATTAATGGGCCTCAAGAACTGATCACTAAATACATACAGGTAATGCTTTATTTCTTTGAGAATCTAATCAGGCTGCTGGAGACAGTAATTGCTGGGAGCACATTATTATATTCACTTTTGCACCCACCCAAAAAAAAAACAATTCTAACCACCTGTAAGCAACTGATTGCTGCTGGTCATAGCATTTTAACCTCTCCAAATTCTCAATAACCTTTACAAGTTGACATCTCAACAACATAATTACTGTTTCTTTAAATATAACTCTGACAATAAATTTGTCAATCAGCCCTAGTATCTCTAATTTGTTGTAAAATATTGTCTGAAATCATTCCTGTGAAATACCTTGGAACAATCTACTACTTTAAAAGGTGCAAGTTTTTAAAGTTGTTGCTGAGCTGCAACAAATTATTTGAGGAATAAAAAATAATTTGAATCAAGTACAGCCATAAACTCCTGTAATAGTACAAAGTTGAAAGTAAGTATGAAGTGGAGAAAGCCAATTTAAAGTGCATGAAACATTTATTTTCCCTTTCTTCAAATTATTTTGGACAAAAAAAATCATTTGTTTAGAAACACTAATTTTGCACTGGTTATATTAATTAGAATTTTAGTGTTAAAATTCTTCATCCTTGTGCAAATTACTTAATTTTTTTTTATAGCAGAGGTGACAGCCCAAGAATGAATCCAATCTATCTTGAAAATGTTTAGCACTTATCCATATAAAAAACAACTGATTTTGTTTAATGCATTATTTTATCTGAGCAGTCATTATCCAAGTTGAAACTAAATGCAAACCGCTTGTTCAATCTAAAATACTCATAACTATGTATGACTCATAAAAACAGCCTCTTAACAGCTAGTTGGCATTCTGACCCAAACAGATGTCAACAGCAGAAATGTGGCATAATCACATAATTCACTCCAGATTAAGACAGCTTTTAATATGCTTCATTGAATTCAATTTGTTTACGCTAAAGCCCAACACTTATAGTTTATTCCACATGATTCTCTTCTGTAACCCCTTTTTGCTGCCCCAAAGTAAAAATACTTTAGTTAAGCAAATAAAATTAAACTGTAGTACTTCATGTACTGTACATATTTTACATATATTTTCATTAACATTTATAGTATCAGCTAATATAAAAAGCACCTCTCCACACAGTATAATGCTGCTCGCCTACATAACACAGTACACCAGCCATTTTCTAGCCTCCAGAATGAAAATTACAAGTTAATGTTAGATTTGCAAAGAAGCAGGAAAACTAGACACTAGATGAATGCACTGAAATATATTTCAAGTGACCTTACATCCAACAAACTGGTGCAACCATCAGTGTAATATAGTTTGCAGGGGTTTCAGAGGTAAATTCTTCACCAGTTCCCTAACATTTTTGATCAAAAAATGCCATTAAAATCCTACACAAGATCTATTTTCTCAAAAATAAAAAATAAAGTGAACATTAATTTTGAATATGTAAAAAAGGGATGGATTCACCAGTTTACAATAAATACATTATTACTCATCAAACTGAAACAAAGCTTTGTGAAAGCTGTCTGTTTTCCATAATCTCTGTTAGCAGGAAATGGGGAAGGGGAAGAACACAAATCATCTTGGATCTGTGAGAATCAAGAAACAGATTTTGGCCTGAATTGGTGAATAGGGAAACAATATTATTACAATCTGATTTGAGGTCACCTCTGACCTAAAAAACCAACAGGTATCTGGACTTGACCACAAATGCAAAGCAAGACACAAATGACAGGAAGCTTAGGTCAGCTACCTTCTGAACCTGATCTAGTTGCACTTGCTATCAATTGTATACAAAAGTTGCACTGGATACAGAGCTTCATGGAAGGAAAAAAACCTTTTTAACACCAAAAATTAATGGGAAGCTGTCACCGAAAATTGTAACAATTTGAAAATGTAAAAAATGAATTTCCAAGTTAAATTAAAGCATACAATTAAGTAGATTATTAAAACAAAAGCCTCCCACAGCCCCACAAAAACAGAAACTTGATTACATAGACATTTACAAATTAAACTTTGGAGTACACTATCAATGACTAGCACCAGTGATTTAATTCCCTGCTCTGCTCTGAACTTTGTAACACCACAGGATCCACCTAGAAACCGAACATAATTGTCCATTAATAAAACAAAGGCATTAAGTTACATGCATTTCACTCAAAACCACCTCTGTTCCTGCCTTATGAACAAAGTTTTGTACAGACTACTACTTATTCATCTGCACTGAAGACAATAAAGTGCTTAGGGGAAAGCAAATAAAAGGTAAACAAATCCAAATCACTTTGGACACTATACAATAGAATTAAACTAAACTATCTGTGGTTACCAGCAGTAATATTGGTAAGGGGGACTGTATAAAACACCAGTTCTTCAATGGACACATAGGTCCCAGCTACAAATCCCACAAAGCCCACCACGCTGATCATAATATTCTTGGCAATCTTCCATCGGCTGATTCCCTCACAATAGTAGGTGGTAATTTCGAGAAGTGGGGGAAAGATTAATGCTAGCGTGCTGCTACTAATGGACCCAACTAATGTGATCACAATTTCCAGACGTGGAATCAAAATAGCCAAGACACCTGTAGGAACAAAACAAAGTATTGAGAAAAACAAATCAAAATGAATAATTTCATATAGAACTTCATTTATGGAAAATCTTTTAATATAATTATTTGGCTGCAAAATGCTTAAAGTTTTGTTTGTTATTTGGACAAACATTCCAGTCAGTTTGGACACAGTCTAGTACCAAGATAAATGACAAAATTCTTCTACTGGCATTTATTGAGATTGTAACCATGATTCCAGAACAACTTTGATCTTCAAACAGCAGTAATACTGAACATTTAAATAATTGCTTTAACAGGGATATAACTCCGTTAAGATGCAGGAATGTGATCACAAGTTTGGATACTGTTTCAGACTTGCCCCCTGTCCCAGAACCCGCCTCAGATTAATATCTCATCTGAAAGACGGAGGTCACAATTTTGGCCTTGACAGTAGTGGGCGGCACGGTGGCACAGTGGTTAGCACTGCTGCCTCACAGCGCCAGACACCCGGGTTCAATTCCCGCCTCAGGCGACTGACTGTGTGGAGTTTGCACATTCTCCCCATGTCTGCGTGGGTTTCCTCCGGGTGCTCCGGTTTCCTCCCACAGTCCAAAGATGTGCAGGTCAGGTGAATTGGCCATGCTAAATTGCCCGTAGTGTTAGGTAAGGGGTAAATGTAGGCGTATGGGTGGGTTGCGCTTTGGCGGGGCGGTGTGGACTTGTTGGGCCGAAGGGCCTGTTTCCACACTAAGTAATCTAATCTAAAAAAAAATCTAATCTATCTCTGTCATGACAAATACAGCAAAAACAGAAAGACATATTCCCAAATGTACCATTTTCGATTTTCCCAGGAGTTTCATGGGACTGCACAATTCACGAAGACAGCCAGACATTTAAATCCAATTTTGATATCCTTGCTTTCTGGACAAGGCATGCATGAGACAGCCTGAGTCTGTTTCAGTGAATTTATTTTTGGATTGCCAAAGTACGCCTGTGGATATAATTCCAGTACATCTTGAGAAAGGAATTATTAAAATAGACAGAAAATAACTGAAAAGTTGCAAAACAAGTTTGAATTACTGAACTGTTAGGCTATCAAGAGATTTACCAGAAACTTGAGCATCTCCATTTGGACTGTTGCTGCATATAAATTTCACAATTCTCCATTATTAACTAATGGGATTAAGGCAGTTAAGAAGCTTGGCCCCGGTGTTTAGGCATCCTAGGATTTTAAAAGTTGTTACAGAAATACCAAATGCATTCATCGTAATTGTCCAAAGATCATTGCATTCTGGTAAAGTATCAGATGACTTGAAAACTTCCACTTTGACACCCCTATTCAAGAAGGGAGGCTAAAAGTATGTCATTATATGCCAATTAGTCTAACTCCATTGTTGGAAAAATGTTGGAATCAGTTATTAAGGATGTAATAGCTGTACATTTGGAAAATCAGTCTAATCAAACAATCAGTATGGCTTCATGAAAGGGAAGGTGTGTGTCATTAATTTTTCAGGAATTAGTAAATATGGCACAGTGGTTAGCATTACTACCTCATAATGTCAGAGACCTCGGTTCAATTCCAGCTTTGGATGACGGTCTGTGTGGAATTTGCACATTCTCCCAATTTTTTCCTGCCAGGTGCTCTGGCTTCTTCACACGGCTCAAAGAGTAGCATCCAGGGATGTGCCAGCTAGCTAGATTAACCGTGAATTCAGAGTCACAGCAAAAGCGTCACGTACTCTTTGGAGGGTCAGTGTATACGCAATGGGACAAATAGCCTTTTTCTGCAGTGCAGGAATTCTGTGATTCCAACTGAACCTCCAAAAGGTGTTTGACAAGTTACTTCTTAAAGGCTAAGTCATAATATATGAACCCACAGTGTTGCATGTAGTATATTGGTATGGACAGAAAAAAGCAACTTGGGAAAAGGGGTTCTTCTTCAGGTTGGCAACCAGTGGTTTTCCACAGGGATCAGTGCTGGAACCACAACTGCTTACAATATATATTACTGACTTGGAGGAAGGAAGTGAATGTACTGTAACCAAATTTGCAGATATAAAAATAGGCAGAAAGACAGCTCAGAGAGGGACCCAATTTACAGGAAGATATTGATAGGATAATTAAGTGGGCAAAAAGCTGGCAAATGCAGTATATTGTGGGAAAATGTGAATTTGTTCATTTTAGAAGGGAGTACGAAAGAGAATTATTTAAATGGAGGAAATCTGCAAAAGCTGAAATACAAAGGGATTTAGGCATACCTCTGCATGAAACAACAAAAGCTAGCAAACAAGTGCAGCAGATAATCCGGAGGATGATGGATGTGGAAGCCTCCTTTAGGGCCTTGGATGGAGGTGAGGGTGGAGGTATGGGCGCAGGTTTTACAATTCTTGCGGTGGCAGGGGAAGGTGCCAGGATGGGAGGGTGGGTTGTGGGGGGGGGGGGGGCGTGGACCTGACCTGGTAGTCACGGAGGGAACAGTCTTTGCGGAAGGCTCTTTTTGGAGGTGGCAGAAATTTCGGCGGATGATTTGGTTTTTGCGAAGGTTGATAGGGTGGAAGGTGAGCACCAGGGGCGTTCCGTCCTTGTTACGGTTGGAGGGGTGGGGTCTGAGGGCGGAGGTGTGGGATATGGACGAAATGCATTGGAGGGCAACTTTAACCACGTGGGAGGGGATATTGTGGTCTCTAAAGAAGGAGGCCATCTGGTGTGTTCCGTGGTGGAACTGGTCCTCCTGGGAGCAGATACAGCGGAGGCGGAGGAATTGGGAATACGGGGATGGCATTTTTGCAAGAGGTAGGGTGGAAAGAGGTGTAATCCAGGTAGCTGTGGGAGTCGGTGGGTTTGTAAAAAACGTCGGTGTCAAGTCGGTCGTCATTAATGGAGATGGAGAGGTCCAGGAAGGGGAGGGTGGTGTCAGAGATGGTCCAGGTAAATTTAAGGTCAGGGTGGAATGTGTTGGTGAAGTTGATGAATTGCTCAACCTCCTCGCGGGAGCATGAGGTGGCGCCAATGCAGTCATCAATGTCGCGGAGGAAGAGATGGGGAGTGGTGCTGGTGTAATTACGGAAGATCGACTGTTCTACGTAGCCAACAAAGAGACAGGAATAGCTGTGGCCCATACGTGTGCCCATGACTACCCCTTTGGTCTGGAGGAAGTGGGAGGATTCGGAGGAGAAATTGTTAAGGGTGAGGATCAGTTCGGCCAAACGAATGAGTGTGTCGGTGGAAGGGTACTGTTGGGGACGTCGGGAAAGTAAAAAACGGAGGGTTTGGAGGCCCTGGTCATGGCGGATGGAGGTGTAGAGGGATTGGATATCCATGGTGAAGATGAGGCATTGGGGGCTGGGGAAACGGAAGTCGTGGAGGAGGTGGAGGGCGTGGGTGGTGTCTCGAACGTATGTGGGGAGTTCCAGGACTAGGGGGAATAGGACAGTGTTGAGGTAGGTAGAGATGAGTTCAGTGGGGCAGGAGCACGTTGAGACAATGGGTCGGCCAGGGTGGTCAGGCTTGTGGATCTTGGGAAAGAGGTAGAACCGGGCAGTGCGGGGTTCCCAGACTATGAGGTTGGAAGCTGTGGGTGGGAGATCTCCTGAGGTGATGAGGTTCTGTATGGTCTGGGAGATGATGGTTTGGTGATGGGGGGGTGGGGTCATAGTCGAGGGGGCGGTAGGAAGAGGTGTCCTCGAGTTGGCATTTGGCTTCAGCGGTGTAGAGGTCAGTGCACCAGACTACCACTGCGTTTAGAAGAATGAGAGGTGACCTCATTGAAAAATATAGGATTCTTAAGCAGCTTGACAGAGACAATACTACGAGATGTCTTCTTTCATGGAAGAGTCTAGAACTAACAGGCACAGCCTCAGAATAAAGGGTCTCCACTGCAAGTCTGAAATGAGGAATTTCTTCTCTGGGAGAGCTTGAGTCTTTTCATTTACTTGCTGTAAGGAGCTATAAAGGAAGAGTCCTTGTGTATATTTAAGGCTGCGATAGACAGATCCTTAAGACACAGGGGATTTGAGGAATACGGGAAAAGGCAGGAAAGTGGACATGAGGAATACTGAATCAGCCATGATTCTCATGAATAGTGGAGCAGACCTACTCTTGTTCCTATGTCTTAGGATTTTTTTTTTTAAACAGTGCGGCATTTTCTATTTCATCACGTGTTTTGGACTCTGAGGAGTGACTAAATTTTGATCCTTCTTGCACTTGAAGGAAGTGTGTTTTTACAAGATTTTACAGAAATGAAGGAATTCAAATGTAGCAAATGTATTTTTAAAATGAATGTTATTGCTTTGCTCAATGGAATGAAGTCTGCAAAACTCTATTTAACAATTTTATTTTCAAGTACATGGACACTGAAATTTGACAATAGGTGAATGGGCAAAGGAGGTTTGTTAAATGGATAAGATAGGGTGAAAATGTTAACCAAGGATCTATAAAAGGTCAGGATGGTGAGTACAGGTGCAAAGAATGGCACAGAGGGTAAAGAGAGCCCCGGGATTGGTAGGTGCAGCATGGGTCATCAGCATCTTGGGGATGGTAGAGGGGATATATCAAGCCATAAGAGATAGACAGAGAGGCATAGCATGGCATTGAGGGTATGGGGTGCATGCATGAGGCATGAGGAATGTGTCAGGGAGAGGGATTGGGAAAGCTGTAGCCTGCAGTACAATGCCAACATGTAGAAGTGTTTTGTCCAGCTTGTGCCTACAACCAGCAGCCTACACTCCTGCCATGGGGTTGGCCTGGTTGACAGTTAGGATGACATATCTAATTAGACTCTTAGCTTTTCAAAAAAAATCTTTGACTATCATTGGCTAGCCCTGTATTGGGTGCATGCATGAGGCATGAGGAGTGTGTCAGGGAGAGGGATTGGGAAAGCTGTAGCCTGCAGTACAATGCCAACATGTAGAAGCAAGTGTTTTGTCCAGCTTGTGCCTACAACCAGCAGCCTCCACTCCTGCCATGGGGTTGGCCTGGTTGACAGTTAGGATGACATATCTAATTAGACTCTTAGCTTTTCAAAAAAAATCTTTGACTATCATTGGCTAGCCCTGTATTTATTGCCTATCTCTAATTAAGAGTCAACCACATTGCTACAGGCCTGGAGTCACATGTAGGCCAGACCAGGTTTCCTTCCCTTAGGACATTAGTGAACTCGATGGGATTTCCCCACCAACCAACAACGGTGATTATTACTCTTAATTCAAATCCCACCATCTGCCATGACAGGATGCCAACTCGGGTTCCCAGAACATTACTTGGGTCTCAGGATTAATAGCCTCGCAATATTACTACTAGGCTAAGGCATCCCCGGTCAGTCAGTTGGTTGGCTATCAGTATGGTCCAGACTGGAGCCCACAGTGTAGAGTTTGATTCCCATTGCAACTGGGTGAATATGAGAGAGATTGAGAACATTTAGATTGATTCTGGCCTACTGAATGCTAACAGATAAGAACTAAATTACTAATTGGGTAGAAGAATTACAAATAAAAATGAGCATCTAAGCTCAGAAGGTAATAGGGAAGGTCCTTATTGCAAAAGGATAGGGAAATATAAAAGTTGGAAGGTTTTACTAAAATTATCTAAGGCACTAGCCCTTGTGAACACTGAACAATTTTACACCTCTTATCTAAAGGTATTTGAAGCAGTCCAGAGCAGGTTCATCAGTTGATACCAAATACAGAGGAACTGGCAGGTGAGGGGAGGTGAAGTACTCATTGGAATATAAAACAATGAGAGGTAAACTTATTGAAACATACAAGATTCTTAGATGACTTGATAGGGTTCATGTGGAAAGTTTGTTTCCTCTTGTGAAAAAGTCAGACTAAGGGATCACATATTTAAGAGAGAGAGGAGGAGAAATGTCTTCTCTAGATGGTTGCGAATCTGTGGAATTCTTTACCACAGGGCAATAAAGGCTGTGTTATTAAGTAGATCCAAGGCTGAGATAAAACAGATTTTTAAGCAGTGAGGAAATCAGAGATTACAAGGAAAAGGCAGGTAAATAGAGTTGAGGATTATTAGATTGGTCATGATCTCACTGAATGAAGAATCAATGAGTTGAATGGCCTACTTCTGCTCTTATGCCTTATAGGTAAACACATAAGAGAGCTATGCCATTACTATCACTGTGGTCCAGTTGGTGGCAGTGTCAGGAGGCAGCAAGTTACAGATTCAGTTTAATTGCACTTAAAAGATCCCATGAGACTATTCAATGAATTGAGGATTTTTTTCTGGTTTTACAGCCACCGTTTATTCAAAATCAGTTAAAGATTATCTAGTAAGTATTGCATTGCAGTCTGTGGGAGCTTGCAATGTGCAGAGGAGGGTGGATACGGGTTTAGGCAGAGGATGGTGGGGTGCAAGGTGAGGACCAGGTGAGGGCTCACCTTCCACCCCATCAACCTCCACATAAACCCTATCCACCCTCATCTCCGACCTATCACTTTTATCCCTTCCTCCATCTGGCTATTGCACTCTCAACTACCTTCTCCCCAGCCCCATCCCTCTCATTTATCTCTCCACCCCAGAGGCTTCCAGCCTCATTCCTGATAAAGGGCTCCTACCGGAAACGTGGATTTTCCTGCTCCTCGGATGCTGCCTGACCCGTTGCGCTTTTCCAGCACCACTCTAACTCGGAGTCATTAATTATGCCACAAAAATACTACAGTGGTAGGTGAAGTGATTTGGGAAATCATGCAGACATGAAAGGCACTACGTATATGCAGGTGTTGTTTTTTTCATGATAAACTTTTTTTCTCATAAGCTGTATTACTTGATGTAACTGATAAAGGAGAAATTTAATTCTTCAGTCCTCTAGAATTATTTTATAGCATTATCTGATTATGTGATGAGGTAGTCAGGGCAAGTGAAATGTGGCTTCTGGATTCTGAAGACGTCTGACTAAACTTTTTGCCTGGGGCAGAACTACACTATTGTCTTCTATACCTATTCATACTCAGTGTAGCTACAAGTACTGCTAAGGATATATTAATTATTGCTTGTATAAGATTAGGAAGCTGTGAAAACTGACCTCAACAAGAAAGTGAAAGAATATAAAAACAAACTATAACAGAAGTCTCGTTATCTGGAACTGAAACTTATGTATTCTGTGTACAGAATCACAGTTCTGCATTGCATTCAAAAGAATCTTGGATTAGATCAAAGATTAAATGGCTTATTAATGTATTTTAAACCATCTAATAAATTGCTGATGAAGTGCATAACTTAAATGTTGACACTTCAAAAAAGCGGTCTGACCCCAGTATTGATAGCAACTTCCTCTTATTTGCTAAGTGATAACATATGAATTGGCTGGGATTAAAAATTAAATCATACTACTCTATCAACATGCATGAATTCTGGTCTTATCTCACTACTTTGTGAAACACTAGTCAGATATGATTTACATTCAGTTCTGAAGTTGGGTTACTGGACTTAAAAAAAAGTTAACTCCGCTTTCTCTACGCAGATGTCGCCAGACCCGCTGAGTTTCTCTCAATTTGTGCTTTTGTTTCAGATTGACATACTTAATACTCCCAGTATCAATATTCCTTCTCAGCTGCCTTAGTAACCATGGAGTATTCACATCAATTGTATACAATTCTTCTCTTATATAATGCATGTATGGCAGCAATTTTAAAAAAAGTAAAATGTTGAAATATAGAGACTACTCAATTCACAGCTGAGCATTTGTTAATTTTGTAATATATACTGTATATTTCAGATGTGAATTAGTGACACTTAAGTATAGTTGTACAGAGCTTTAAACTATAGAGGTGGTATACTTGGTATCATTAAAAGCATTCTCACATTTAATAAAAAACATACCTTCACAGTCCTGAAATGGTCTCTGCTGATAAAAAAAAATACTTTGGGAATTGCAGTAACCATATTTCACTACCCTGAAACACAAGTGTAATTGCTAGCCTGATTAAAAACTGAGGTAAAAACAATGACTGCAGATGCTGGAAACCAGATTCTGGATTAGTGATGCTGGAAGAGCACAGCAGTTCAGGCTGAATTCATTTCAAAGTCAGTAAATGTCTTCATTGAACCATTGTGATGTAAAGTTTGATTTGCATATATTTTAATTTTTTTTAGTTTGGACTTTTGAATTTGAACTAATGGTGTAAAAGTTTTCGGTGTCTACTGATTAATTTGTTAGCATTCCTGTCACAATGTAATGTATTTTAAAAACTATCCAAGTATGTGCTTTGGAAGAAATTGGGAACGTGTTTACATTGGGAGAGTTTAAGAATGAACAAAATAGAATGCACTGCATTAAGCTTTCAGTTAGAAGATTCTGGAATATTTGAGAGTGCTCAGGGGAAATACCCATACCTTTGAAAACAACTTTTTGGTTGCATTTGGACAGTTCTACAAAGTTCTTAGCTGAAGCTGGTCCTATATAGTAGTTGCTCCTGGGAAAGGGAGAAGTTAGTTTAGAATTGCTAGAAGTAGATTACCTTGGTGTAACAGTTTAGTTTAAAAGTTCCAGATCAATAGTGTTGAAAATCCTGGAAGTGTTGTGTGAAACAATCACACAAAATGCTGGAGAAATTCAGCAATTCTGGGAATATATGTGAAGAGAGAAGTAGATTGATATTTCAAGTCCAGTATATCACTTCCAGACCTATTGAGTTGCTCTCCAGCATTTTCTGCGTTTGTTTCAGATTTCCAGCATCTGCAGTATTTTGCTTTTATTTGAGAGTTATTTGAAGCAGTAACAAGCTCGGTTCAGTTTTAAGACAAATCAAGGAAGAAACCACCAGATTTTCATGGCCAGGAAATGAAGCCACAGTTATGTCAATCTGTACATGGGATCGAGATGAACATTCGCTCCAGTATTTCAGTACTATAAATGTGATGCTGTTGGTTCCTTGAAGTTCAATTTTTTTTATTTATCTTCCCAAACAGGAGATGACTTCCAATGTAATAAAACCAGTTGGTATGTAATTAAATTAAAAGCACACTATCTTTCTGTAAAGTACTGGAGTCTAGAGGCTGGATTGGTTTAGACTACATACACAGGAGTTTAGATGAATGAGAGGTTTGTTCAGAAACCTATAAAATTCTAAAATGACTAGAAAGGGTAAGTGCAGGAAGGATGACTGAGGAGGCTAGGACTAGGGGTCACACGAAGAATATGTGGTAGGCTACTTAGGATTGAAATGAGGAGAAATGTCTTAACACAGTGATGAGTCTGGAATTCTCTGCCACAGAAAGTGGTGGAGGCCAAATCACAATGCTTTCAAGGAGGAGTTAGATATAGTCCTTAGGGCTTAAGGGATCAAAGGGCATGGGGAGAAAGTGGGAATTGGGTACATAGTTGGATGATTAACCAATATAATGGAGGAACAGGTTCAAAAGGGCTAAATGGCCTACTCCTGTTTTCTTTATTCAAATTCATTCTCCTTTAGGCTTGCAGATGCTAGACAATGTTGAATGAAAGTCAAATTTTGACATTTTGACACCCATAATATGGTGGTTCTGACTGAGTTCTGAGAAATGAAACAAATGCAATTTTAAGTAAACGAAAAATTTTAACCTTCAGCACTAGGAAAAAATGCATCTTTGGCATCTATATTCTTCCCCAATTGAGCCTTTTTATTGTACCTCCATTATAATATAGCAAATTACCCTTCATTTTGATTTTACTGTGTAAAACATAGGCTTCCAGCAAATAAGTTGGAATTCAAACACATCTAGTAACTTCCAAACTAGTCAGGACATCAAGTAAATACTTATGTGGTCAGCAAATCTCATAAATGAAGATGTTTCATTTAGTGAGTGAGTAAGTATCGCAGGCAACACAAAAACAGATCAATGAGAAGAAATCTTGGAGCTACAAAAAAGGGAAAGTGGGTGGTCAGGAGCAAGTTAGCCCACAAGACAAAGTGGGGATATGGTCAATAATTATAGGCAAATGGCAAACATATTGTAATTATTTTGCCTCAATATTTACAGCAGAAAATGAGGTTAGCCTTCCAAAACTCCTAAACAAATTAATTGTAGATTAGGGCCAGTCCTGAATAAAATTAACATAAGAAAATTTATTGCATTAAAAAAAAGTGACAAATTCCCAGGGCCTGACAGTGCGTCATTTCCACCTGAGGATGCTCAAGAAAGCAGAGGACCACATTGAAAAGTTATTGTTAGTGCCTCTACAAAGCTCCCTAGATACAGGAGTCATTCCTTGGATTGGAAAAATTGCCCATATCACTCTGCTTTTTAAGAAGGGTGAAAGGGGAAAACTAGGTAATTGCAGACCTACTGAACTAACATCTGTGGTGGGGAGATTATTAGAGTTTATAGTCAAGGAGGGGGCAAGTGAGCACCATAAATTTTCAGTTTATCAGGGAGAGCTAGCATGGATTCATGACAAATAGGTCAAGCCTGACAAACCTCTACAAATGTTTTGAAGAGGTAACTAAGATTGTGGACAGGAGTATGCCAATAAATATTATTTACATGGACTTCCAGAAGGCATTTAATAAGGTTTGCATAACAGACTGCTAACTAAGGTAGAAGCCCAACAGAACAGAGGGCATATTATTGATATTGTTGGAAAATTGGTTTCAATGTAAGCAAGTGTGAAGTTATCGATTTTGGACCAAATTGAGGATAGGTCCAGATACTTTCCAGATGGTATTAAGTTAAATTCAGTGAATGTTCAAAATTAACAAACAGGTGCAGAAAATAAATCAAGCAAGCTAATGGAATGCTGGCCTTTATATTTTGAGGACTGGAGTCGAAGGATACAGGCATTATGCTGCAGTTAACAAAACCTTGCTTAGGTCACTTGCAGTAGATTAGATTACTTAGTGTGGAAACAGACCTTTCGGCCCAACAAGTCCACACCGACCCTCTGAAGAGCAACCCACCCAGACCCATTCCCCTACATTTGCCCCCTCACCTAACACTACAGGCAATTTAGCATGGCCAATTCACCTGACCTGCACATTTTTGGACTGTGGGAGGAAACCGGAGCACCCAGAGGAACCCACACAGACATGGGGAGAATGTGCAAACTCCACAGACAGTGTGGAGGCGGGAATTGAACCCAGGTCTCTGGCACTGAGGGGCAGCAGTGCTAACCACTGAGCCACCGTGCCGCCCACTTTTTTTTTCTTTTTAATTTCTATAGTCACGGTTGGAAGTCAATGTTGTCATAACACTGAAGTAGCTTGCAAGAATTTTAATGTTTACAGACCAAACATCTTATGGAAGTAGTTGCATTTAGATTAGATTACTTACAGTATGGAAACAGGGCCTTCAGCCCAACAAGTGCACAGCAGATCTGGGCATCACATCTTGGCTTTGGAGGGAGTACAACACAAGTTTACAAGAATGATATCTGGACTTCAGGGGTAAAATTATGAGGAGAGATTACACAAATTAGATCTATTTTTTCTAGAATTTAGAAGGTTAAAGAGTGATCAGATCAAAGTCATCAAGATATTAACAGCAAAAGACCACGCAGATAGAGAAACTATTTTCATTGTAGAAGTAGAGGATATTGTCTGAGAATTAGGGCCCGATCATGAAGGAGAGATGTTAGGAGGCATTTCTACACACAAAGGGTGATAAATGTTTGGTACTCTGTTCCATAAATGGCAGCGGATGCCGGATCAGGTTTTTTTGGTTAAGTACTGAGGAACATGGGCTGAAGGAAGGTAAATGGAATTAGATCACAAATCAGTCATGATCTCATTGAATGGTAGTACAGGCAAGAGGGGCTGAATGGTCTTCCCCTATTCCTATATGCTGAATAAATTTTTAAAAATTGTGTGGCATGAGACATTAATAACTTTTCATATCAATAAAAAACCCACATTCTAAATACCCACCCAAACAGAACATGTTTTCATAAACAAACTGGTTTCAAGACAATTTTTATTTCTCCATCCCAATCCAAAAATAGCTTAGGTTCCAAATTTGTACAGAATTACCAGGAAAATTCTGGTATGGGGACTCACCTTAATTTCATGCATTCAAATTAATATTACCCGGACTAATGATATAAAATCCTCTTTTTGTATCCATTTTGTACTTTGCAACATTTAGGAAACAAACAATGGGTCACTAAATAGTTGTTACATTCAATTCTGCATGCAATTAGAAGAGCATTTGTTGACACGTTTTCAATAGGTCACTCGGTTCAGTTCAAGTGTTATTGAACAGCCAACTTTCGGCAATTGGACAGGTGCAGAGGATGTGGTTACCAATGTTAAGCTGCTCATTCAGTCAGATACTGAAGTGCTGAGAGAAGACACTCCACATTGAAAGGTTGCTGCGGCAGCAGGTTGCAAGCAGTTAGGATTCAGATGATGTCCAGCAAGCTAGGAGATGTCGCAAAGTTTTAGAAAAGTACTGGGAGCTGCATTGCAAGTACTGGAACCAGAAAAGGAGCCATTTACCATTAATATGCTGAGAGGTGGAGGAGGAAAAAACCCTTAAGCACTACTTGCTTTGACCACCTGAGCAAGATTAGAGCTCAGAGAAACACTGGCATTATGCCAAACTGTTGACGCCAATTGTCTGTGAAAAGTTTAAATTATGCCACCCAAGTGTAGGTGCTGGAAGGTGGTTTCCAAAACTCATAGGACTGCAGTCCAAACAGGGAGAGTGAACTACAAAAACACAAGCAGTCATCGAGACAGTTCATGCCAAAGTAGATTGAGGGATATTTAAAACTGGTTTTCAACAATGAAGAAATTGAAGTACTTAACAGTTTTAATGAGATTTAGTGAAGTCATATCATTAATGTTAAGAAATCAGAGGGATCTACCTTGACTGCACTTGCTAGTTGATGTACTCTGTGGGATATTAGACCAGTGTCTGTTACCCATAGTAACACCACGTTAATTTTGGATGCTAGAATAAAAGTTGCTGACATATTCTACATTATAATACTGTTCTGTGTAAAGTTAAGTGTGGTTTGTTGAAAACCATGAAATCTTGTAGCTTATTTTCATGTTAAGTACGTAGGATCTCAGTTTCTCAACCATACAAATGTTATTGGTATCTGGAAAGATCAGAACAAATTCAGTGGCCTGGTCTGCTTTAATATTAATTGATATGGCAAATGGATTTATGATGTAAAGCCACTTTTATTTAATCTGTCATTATACAACACTAAATTAAAAACGATCAAAGATCTTAAACTTTGTTTCTTCCTCTTTTTAAAATCTATTACAGCTCGAACACTTCCCAGTTTTGTTGAAACTTCATGGACCTGAAGCATGAACTCTTAAGCCACTGATGACAAACTGAAAATTTCCATTATTGATTTTTCATTTCAGGTTTTCAGCATTTAGTCTTCTCTTTTTCTATCTAATTAAAGACAGCATCGGATTGAAGGAATGTTGCCAAAAAGTACAATTGGCCTTTAGAATTCAAAGAGTAACCTAATTATGGTTCACTAATGTCTGTTAGGGAAGGAAACTGCCATCCTCACCTGGTCTGGCTTACGTGTGACCCCACACCCACAGCAATGTGGTGACTCTTAAGTGCCCTATTGGCAGTTAGGAAAGGGCGATAAATGTAGGGAGGGAGGAAAGGAAAGGAAAGGAAAGAAAGAAACAGACAATAAAGAGAGAATGAGATACAGGTTGTAAAAGTTTCTACAGTTATTAATAAGGAATGTATTGGTAGGATTAAACTTTGGATCTTAAGAGGTTAGAAAGGAGAAATTATAATGCAGAGTTCTATTCTATGCTCACAATAGAAAACAATTCCAGAAATACTGTTGAATCAAGATGGCATAGTAGTAATATCACTGGACTATTAATCCAGAGGCCCAGACCAATGACCTGGGATACAGTTTCAAATCCACAATGCAACTGTTTGAATTTTAATTCAATTAATATTAATTGAAAGCTAGCCTGAGTAATAGTGACCATTGTCATAAAACCTACCTGCTTCGCTAATGTCTTTCATGGAAGGAAATCTGCCATCCTGGTCTGATCCAAATACAACTCCAGACCCTAAAAATGTGGTAAACTCAACTGCCCTGTGACGACTTAGCAAGCCGCTTAAAGGGTAATTTCAGCAACACCCCCATCTTGTAAATTAATAAATTTTAAAAAGCCTTGTGATCAATTTCAGTTCTAAATAGCCATCTTTCTCAGTAAGTTGGTCATATAAACCAACATATATTCCATACATTTATTTCATTACAAGTCCAAAGTTAGGGGAAGCCAATAGTTTGCTTCTGGCTCAGTTTCAAGTTTAAAGTTCTACACAATTCCAAAGTAACACAAAGCTTTTTCCTCTTGATCTGTTTTCCAAATTTCTTACCAAAGTTCAAGCTCAAATATCCTGCACATTCACTTAACCTGCTTCAGAGCATTAATAACCTTTTATGACGAATGCCCAAAAGCATAGCTATATTTTTAAAAAGTGGCTTAGTGATTTATAGGATTTGTGGATTGGGACTTTTACCTTTTCTGGCTCACATTGATCTGCACTCTGGTGTAAGGGTTTTAAATGAGATCTTAATTTGTGTCAGTACAGGACAAGGAGGCGAAAATAAGCTAATACAAAACACAAATGTATGAACCAAATATTACAGCCATCACTACGGAGTGAAGTCAAACATAAAATGAAAACCCACAATGACTAAATGCCCCGTTAAACACAAAGGAGTGCAGTTAAATTAAGGAACTCAACTCCAATAATCCTGAGATTACATGCTGACAAGAACAATTAATAATGCACGACAATACATATGTACCAGCAAAACCATGAACAAATAGGCATGAGGCACTTTATTAATGTAACAAATATAATTTCAGAGCATTCCTTATGCACCTGTGAAATTTAAAATATGGCTTATTATATATAAGCAGATCTTCATCAGTGCAAAATGTGGAACAACTGTCACAAGATTACATCTATAACTACTAGATAAGATGTTATACCTCAAAGGAATTTTCTACATGGGTCAGTTTTCCTTACCTCCAATGTAAGTATCCCATCTTAACAGCCTCATGGTAACTCAGACACTTTGTATACAATCTTCAATGCTTCTTTTCCTATTAGTTTGGAATGATTTGCTGCCTGACCTAGATGTTAAACTAAAACGCAAAACTTTTGCAGGTGTTCCACACATGATGCAAATCAGTAAATTATAAGTACCACTATGCAAATAATTATATCACTTTTCTTTTAAAAAAAACATTAGGCGTGGGCATTGCTAATTAGGCCAGCATTTATTTCCCAACCCTAAGAGCCAACCACATTGCTGTGGAATGTTGAGTCACATTCAGGCCAGACCATGCAAAGATAGCAAATTTCACTCTCTACAGGACATTAGTGAACCAGATGGGGTTTTCAATTATCAATAGTCGTTACATAGTCTATATTAGGCTAGCTTTTAATGGCAGATTTTTATTGGAATCAAATCTCACCATCTGCCATGATGAGATTCCAACACATTCCCAGAACATTAGTCTGGGCCTCTGACATTACCATTACATCATGCAGCAACTCAATGATGGAGTTCCTCTCCATTTATATTTCAGCTGCTGATAGAATTAGGACCTGGATGGTTTTAAAAACAAACTTTGAACAACTATTTAAATTTTATATAACCTAGAATTTTAATTTGAAGTGCACTGCCATTAATGTATGAGACTAATATTTCACTGTCTTGGTGTCAAAAATAGCAATAAGCTGAAGAATTAATGAGCAATTAAAATCATACTATGAAAATAGGACCCCAATCTCAGAAAAGGACTTCAAGTCAGTCCATTAGTCTTAAGACATCAAGAGACTAGGTACTTCAAACTGTTCAAAGCTAATCTTATAGCATTAGGTGCCAGATGCTAATAAATTCATTCACTACTTCTAATCAGAATTTTCAACAGGTGTCTGGTAAATGGATTGGGTACGAAGTGCTTGGTGTAAGGGGGCCATGTACATGAATTGCTTAAGATGGTCAAGTTCAGAAGATTTATAAATAAAGAGCACCAAAACAATTTTGACACCTAAAACTGTTTGGAGTAAGGAACATTTTAATTTGCAGTTGTAATAAATGTACCAAACTAGTGGTAAAAAATAACAGTTTTATGCAACTGAGTAAATTGACAAATGAAATTTAATGAATTACAGACAGACAATGGTGAGACAATGTGCTGGATCTGTGAAATGTAGGATTTTTCTGGACACAAAAGTGATTGAGGGCAAATACGTCTGCAGCAAATGTCTGAAGCCAACGGAACTCCAACACACAGTTTCTGAATTGGAGGCTGACTTGAAGACTTGGTAACGCATCAGAGAAGGGGAGAGATATCTGAGCATTGTTCCAGAAGGCAGTCACATATCCCTTAGGGTAAACCGGTCTAATTCCATCTGGATTAACAAAGCATGAGTCCATAAAGAGGCTCTTCAGCTCATTACGTCTGTGCTGTTCAAACATCTATTTATTCTAATCTCATTTTCTAGCATCTTGGCTGTAGCCTATGACATTTGAAATGCTGCCTAATTTTTAAAAAAAATTTCTGTGCATTCCCACTTCTACCGCTCTTTTAGGCAGCAAGTACCAGTTGTCATCACCTTCTGCTTGAAGGAAAAGGTTTTCCCAAATCCTGAAAATCTCCTGTGCCATACCTTAAAACAGTGCTCCTTTGATTTTGAACTTCTATAAACAGCATAAGTTTTTCCTGATCTATACTCCTTATAAATTTGTTCACCTCAAACAGGCTTTCCCCCTCAACCTGCTCTAAGGAAAGCAACCTTAGCCTATCTAGGCTCTCTTCATGAATTAATTTCTCCAGCCCAGAAAATCAAAACTGCAAACAGTACTCTAGCTGTGGTCTAAATAACATTATATTTGGCTTTATTATAACCACCTTGTTTACTGTACACAATGCCTTCACTAATACAGGCAAGTAGCCTTCATAACCATCTTATCTACCTGACATACTGCCTTCAAGGGTCTATGAATTTGAACATCAAGTACCCTCTGGTCCTCTGTACTTCCTCAGGTCATTCTATTCAATGTGCAATCCCTTGCCTACATACAAACTGGGAAAGCTAGATGGACAATAATAGTCTGGATGAGGAGTTCAAAATTATTTCAACATTCCCACTGAACCGTGCAGTCTCTGGGAAACTCAGTGCATATTGATCAGTGTGCTGATGCATGACAAGTCTGCTTTCAGTGCAGATTCATGGAGGCATTTTTGAGCCAGGTACAGACCCAGTGGCTGCATCAAAAAGGTGGGGTCTAAGTAGACAAGTAGTGATAAAGTAGAGTTTAGACCAGTCTGGTACCCGGCAGCTGCACTGGCAAGGTCCAGCAAGGACTCAGTGGCAAAGGCAGTGGAGGTGAGATTGCACTGAAGGATGGCAACAGCGCAAAGGGACTTGTGCCTGGCCACCAAGTCCGTGACAGAGCATTTAAGAAGTACTGCCAAGTTGGACATTTATTAAAATTCCTTCATGTTTCTGCCTTTATACTTTATGTTTTGGTTTATTTGTGTTTAAAGATGGCGCCAGAATGTGGAAATACTACACAATACTTTTCATTATTTTGTAACAAGATACTAAAATCAAATGAAAGCAAGCTTCAGGAAGAACCTGCCAGACATGGAGATCAGAGAACCAGATACTGGACAAGAGGTTAGTGGGTAAATTGCTTTGAAGATATTGTTATAAAAACATTCTATAAACAGAGCAGTGATGTCATATTGCAATTGTACAAAACACTAGTGCAGCCACACTTAGAATATC
The DNA here is from genome assembly GCF_004010195.1 of Chiloscyllium plagiosum. Lineage (NCBI taxonomy): Eukaryota > Metazoa > Chordata > Chondrichthyes > Orectolobiformes > Hemiscylliidae > Chiloscyllium > Chiloscyllium plagiosum. The sequence goes on along the minus strand of NC_057723.1, from coordinate 14,570,018 downwards.
GTGTACAGTTCTGGTCGCCCCATTACAGGATGTGGAAGCATTGGAAAAGGTGCAGAGGAGATTTACCAGGATGTTGCCTGGTCTGGAGCAAAGGTCTTTTGAGGAAAGGCTGAGTGACTTGGATCTATTATCGTTGGAGAGAAGGAAGCTAAGAGGGGATTTAATAGAGACATACAAGATGACCAGAGGATTAGATAGGGTAGACAGTGAGAGTCTTTTTCCTAGAATGATGACATCAGCTTGTACGAGGGGGCATAGCTGCAAATTAAGAGGTGACAGATTTAAGACAGATGTCAGAGGCAGGTTCTTTACTCAGAGTGGAAAGGTCGTGGAATGCCCTGCCTGCCAATGTAGTTAACTCCGTCACATTAGGGGCATTTAAACAGTCCTTGGATAAGCAGATGAATTACAGCGGGATAGTGTAGAGGGATGGGCTTTGATTAGTTCACAGGTCAGCGCAACATCAAGGCCTCAAGGGCCTGTTCTGCGCTGTATTATTCTATGTAATGAACAAATGACCTGAGAATAAAGGCATCTGTCGGTATAATTGAGGATATTATTCAATTTTACATCCAGATTGAAAAAGATGAAGTGTGGATGCAAGACTAGTATTCGAGACTTGAATAAAGACAACTACATGAGCTGAAGTGAACTTGGACACTAAACTCAACATATAAATTGATGACAGACATTTAACATAGAACACAGAAAAATACAGGTAGTACAGGCCCTCTGGCCCTCGATGTTGCGCCGATCCAAGCCCACCTAACCTACACTTGCCCACTATCCTCCATATACCTATCCAATGCCCGTTTAAATGCCCATAAAGAGGGAGAGTCCACCGCTGCTACTGGCAGGGCATTCCATGAACTCACGACTCGCTGAGTAAAGAATCTACCTCTAACATCTGTCCTATACCTACCACCCCTTAATTTAAAGCTATGCCCCCTCGTAATAGCTGACTCCATACGTGGAAAAAGGTTCTCATGGACAACCCTATCTAAACCCCTAATCATCTTGTACACCTCTACCAAGTCACCCCCAAACCCTCTTTTCTCCAATGAAAACAGCCCCAACTGCCTCAGCCTTTCTTCATACGATCTTCCTACCATACCAGACAACATCCTGGTAAA
>NC_057723.1:14565399-14567821 GCF_004010195.1 Chiloscyllium plagiosum | reverse complement strand
TTTGCTATCCTCCAGTCTTCTGGCACTATTCCTGTAGACGAGGACATAAAAATCAAGGCCAATGGCTCTGCAATCTCCTCCCTTGCTTCCCAGAAAATCCTAGGATAAATGCCATCAGGCCCAGGGGACTTATCTATTTTCACCCTTTTCAGAATTTCCAACACCTCTTCCCTACATACCTCAAAGCCATCCATTCTAATTAATTGTGACTCAGTATTCACATCGGCAACAATGAGATACTTGAAGGAGATGCTTCAAAGTGTTTGAAATAAGTATGTTCCCACCATAAAGAAAAGATTGATGCTTTTTCTAAAAAAAAACTTCAGGAAAAAGGTCCAATTATGCAAAGCCAATTGACAGGCCAGATGATTGGACAGAATATAAAAGAACAGCAGAGAATTACTAAAAAGCAGTAAGAGGAAAAACGTTAAGAGTATGACAGGAAAACAGGTAGAAACAACTGATTGCAAAAGTTTTCAGAGATTGTGACAGCGAAGGTGAATAGTAAGCAAAAAGTGAGTTGGTCCTCCAAGAAGTGACAGAGGTAACAGCAGATAAAGAAATGGCAGATGAAATGAACAAATATTTGGTTATATCTTCATTGTGAAGAATATAAAATCTCCAGTAATAGTTCAAAATTAGAAAGAAGGAAGTGAGCAACTTAGTGAAATTTTAATTACTAAGAACACAGTACACCCTCACCCCCAAAAAAGAAATTCCCCAGGTTATTGTGGTTCCAGTCAGAAGACCCAAATGTTCAGAATGTGAACATTATTGTAGCTTGATCACAAGATTAAATTTACGGAAGGATCATCTTCTTTGTGGATAATTTCTCCCTGACCAAATAAATTTTAAAAGGAGCCAATTAATCAGGCTTTGAGTTAACAAGAGTGAATTTATTTATTTAAATTAGAAGAAATAATAACATTTAACACAGAAGGAATGAGCATCCAAACTGGAAAAAAAAATCCAAATAGTATGGATTAGTCTCTACGGGTCATTTGAGAAGACCGGATAGAGAGTAAATGTTGATAGTTGAATAGTCAGTTTCGAGATTCCTGGCTTTGCAGTTTTGTGGAGATTTTTTTATCCCAATTCCTTTTGACTAGCTTGCCGCCTTTCAGCATTGAGAGCAAGTGTGCCCCTTACTTTCAACCCAGGAATGATTATGTGTTTCTTCAACTGTGACCGTCACAGCACACTAGCATTTGAACCTAGATTAATACAAGTGAGTATCTCAGCCTACCGGCACACACTTGCCCCTCAAATCACGATGACCACCAGGGTTGAATTAGCTTTTAATCCACTGTATGATCATGGAAGGGGAGGTCATAAAATAAGTACTTTGTCTATACTACTGTCTTTTCTAGCCATGTTCAGTCTGAGATAGCTCCCAAGAGATTAAGTTTAGTTTGTAATGGATTTCTCCCTCGTTAAGTCTATCCCTTTGAAAGCTCCTTGACATCTCATTAGGGGTGGTAACTAGGGATCTCCTCCCAGACAGCCACTAAATTTACATCCACAGGCAATTTTTCAGATGTAACACGTCTCTTAAAAATTCATTGCAATCAAAAGTTCAATACATTTGCCATCTGGGGTTACTTTTTTGGTCATGGCACTTCTAAACATTAAAGAGTACAGGCCTAATTTCTTCAATCTCTCCACCTAGGATAGTCCTACCATTCCAGCAATCAGTATGATGAACTTCTGCTGCACAAAGTACAGCAACTCCTTTATTAGGAAAGAGGACCAAAACTGTACACAACAGCTAGGCATGGTCTCATTAAAAGAAGGTTCTGGAGAACTAAGATATCATTACTCCCCTACTCAAATCGCCTTGCAGTAAAGGCCAATAATGACATTTGCCTTCCTAATTGTTTGCTGCATCTGCATGTTAGCCTTCAAGATTTATGAACAAGGCCATCCAAGAAGAGCATGAACATTTCCCAATCTCTCTCCATTCAAGAAAATTCTGCCTGCTATTTCTACCAAAAAGTGAATACTTGGGCAACTACTCCATACGACCATAGAACATAGAACAATACAGCACAGAACAGGCCCTTCGGCCCACGATGTTGTGCCGAACTTCTAACCTAGATTAAGTACCCATCCATGTACCTATCCAAATGCCGCTTAAAGGTTGCCAATGATTCCGACTCTACCACTCCCACGGGCAGCGCATTCCATGCCCCCACCACTCTCTGGGTAAAGAACCCACCCCTGACATCTCCCCTATACCTTCCACCCTTCACCTTAAATTTATGTCCCCTTGTAACACTCTGTTGTACCCGGGGAAAAAGTTTCTGACTGTCTACTCTATCTATTCCTCTGATCATCTTATAAACCTCTATCAAGTCACCCCTCATCCTTCGCCGTTCCAACGAGAAAAGGCCGAGAACTCTCAAACTATCCTCGTACGACT
>NC_057723.1:14538875-14563078 GCF_004010195.1 Chiloscyllium plagiosum | reverse complement strand
GCACCTTTCCACAATCTGTTTCCCCATCTGTTTCTCCACATCTCTGCTGCTATTGGGGGGCCTATAGTAAACACCCAACAAGGTGACTGCACCTTTCCTATTTCTGACTTCAGCCCATACTACCTCCAGAGGCAGATCCCCCTCAAACTTCCTTTCTGCATTTCTAATTAGCAATGCCACCCCCCCTCCTTTTTTCCCACTCTCCCTAATCTTACTGAAACACCTGTAACCAGGGACCTCCAACAGCCATTCCTGTCCCACATCTATCCACGTTTCCGTGGTGGCCACAACATCGTAGTCCCAGGTACCGATCCACGCCTTAAGTTCACCCACCTTATTTCTGATACTCCTTGCGTTGAAGTATACGCACTTGAGCCCATCTCTGTGTCCGCAAGTAGTCCCTGTCAGTGCTACCTTCTCCACAGCCTCCCTACAGTCTTGGGCATCCTGACAAACAGCTAACCTTACTTGCTGGCTACAAGTCCGGATCCCATCCCCCTGCCAAATTAGTTTAAACCCCCCCGAAGAGTGCTAGCAAACCTACCCCCCAGGATAAACCATTTTCTTGATTTTTCACTCAGTCTGTCCAAATACTTGAAGGCTCCTAATAACAATCTCACTACATTCCTATCTAAACGTGTAATCTGTAAGCTTTGAAATAGTACATTTGGCACCATATTCAAATCAATTATGTAAATTGGGAATAAACTGCCCAAGCACAGATCCTTAGAATAGCTCACTAGTCTCAGCCTGTCAGTTGGAGAAGAACACATTTAATCCGACCCGGTTATCCTTGTGTTAACTAAAGCTCAATTCATCTCAATGTTACCAAGTGGTCAAATTTCCTTTACCGACTCTTATAGGACCTTACTGAAATACTCAAAATCCAAAAATACATCACACTGGCTAGTTCTTCCTTATTGATTCTGCTTCTAATATCCTAAAAAATTTCCCCAGTTTGTCAGATGGGATTTACCCACTGTAAACCCATACTGAATCTGCCCAAATCTGAGCACTTAGACATAGAGGTTCATTTATCACATCTTTGATAACAGGTTTTAGAATTTTCCTGACTATTGTCATCAGGTTAACAGGTTTGCAGTTCAGTGTTCTCCCCTCCCCCTTTCTTAAATAGTAGGGTTACACATACAGCCCTTTTAACCCACAGGCACAATTCTCAAATCTCTAGATTCGTGAAAGATGACGAGCAAAGCACTCGTCATAATCACCTCTTTCAACAATCTAGGATATTGAACAGGTCCACGGGAACTATCACATGTAAAGTGTGAAGTCAAGTGTTTAGCTAAAACCTATCTCACTCACTAACTCACATGGTGACCTTTCAGTGTTTATGCCTCCTGGCGCATCCCTCAATTTTAAAATCCAAGTAATTTCATCATCTTTCATGCTCTCCCACGAACGATTAGCCCAAAGTTGGATCAGCATGGACATTCACAAAAGTAATAGTACACAATGTCATCACTGGTATTTAGAGAAATCTCTGCAGCTGCACCACTCTCATGCCCTCTTACTGGATGTTGGTATAGATGGTCCTTGAGAATACACTGAACACAGACTGGCCAGCTGCAGTAGTTTTCCAAGAGATGATCTGCAATACAGATGTTTCTAAAACCCTTGTCGAGGGCACCCCTTTATCATTTGTACTGACATCCTTTGATGCCATTTTCTGAGTTTCTGCAATAGAGGATCTGGTTACAGATTGTGCAGTTATCATGCAGTAGTGATGGCCTGCCCATTCAAGTTGGAGGGTAGTCGTCATGCTTTTGGATCCAGGATAACAAACCACCTCATGATTTGTGATCCTGCCATCAGACCCTCATGATGGAGGTCAGGTTTCTTTGGTAGTGTTCCCGATCTTAACAACAGATCCAGAGTACTGCACCATACAGCAAGTTTAGAACAATGACCTGGTAGAGTTTGATTTTTGCCATCAGCTCAATGCTACAATGCTTCCAGTCAATATGGAGTAGACAGAACTTCCTTCTGGATACATGTACTTCATTAAATGTTATCACATTGGTAACATTCACTAACTGCTCTAACTATACTGTATGGCAAGAGAAGACAAGACAAAATGCTTACATCAGATGTTATCAAATGTAGGAACATTGAGGAATTGCAGCATGGAAGTTTGGCCCACTGTACACAAGAGCAAACTAGATTATTGTCACGACTCAGCAGTATATGTTTAAGCCCTTTTTACAAAAAAACAAACCAAACCGGTGAATAAATATTTGAAGAACTTGTTTCTATCTCAATTACTGTGCCAATGCACTTCATGCTCCGATAAATCTTTGCACTAAGAAACATCTATCACCGCTCTTCCTAATTTGAAAACAGTCAGACACTGGATAAAGTGTTTGCTTCCCCGTAGCTGTTTTTTTTAAAACTCAGACTTCCACCATCTTCATGCTACAAATGGGCATCACACTTTTAATCTCAACTACATTTTCTCATCCCAAATATCTTGATGAATCTATGTAGCATGTTACCTTACGTTCTTTCTACAATGGAATGTCCAGAACTGCAATGCTGTGGTCTAGCCACTGCTTTATTCAAATTCACCATTTCACTTTCAATTTAGGTGCTTGTTGATACAAACTGAAATACAATCATTTGTATCCATCTGCACTCAAAATACATCTGTTCACCTGCAAACTTTAAACATCATTGAGTGCACAGAATAGTTTTTTTTTTATTCCCCCTTCCTAATAACCTCTGCAGCAAATTTATCACCTGTCTGCCCACTTCATGTTTTTTGCACCTTCCTATATATTGTAATTTTCATGCAATAAAATTATCAATATTGTCCTCATGTTCTGTATAAGCAACCTTATTACTAACAAAGATGGACTTTGCAGTGAACCCATTTGCCATTTACTATTCTAACAGTTCAATCCTTGTCTACGTTGCAATCTACCCACCTTGGTTATGTTCTCTTACACCCTCTTCCGTTGAGTAGCAGATACAAAAACATTTGAAAACACGCACCAATAGATTTTTAAAAATGTCATTAGAATTGATCTTTCTCTGCACCCTTCTCTAGCTGCAACACAATATTGTGCATTTTATTACCCTGATATATATACAGTATGATTCATCTGGTAACATTTTGATTCATGTGACAATAACAAATCAAATTAAATATCACTATACTAAACACTGACTTTTGCAACCAGCTTCCTTAGAGTTATCTAATATTTATGGTTCAAATACTGCACATTATTACCTCTCCACTTGGTCATTTCAAAGAACAAGTACAAAAACATCTCATTTTTAATGAACTGTATTAGATGTCAGATTCATGTATATATTTGACCTCTAATAAATTAGTTGGTTTATACAGTCCCTGGTTAATCCTTCAAAATGCTAAACTTCTATGTAAAGTATCTGCTCAATTGATTGCCTCAACAGTCATCAGGACACAACAATTTAATCAACCTCTGGTGATGTTTATAAGCTTTGAAATTCCACTATTTGTAAAATCCATTAAAAATTTAATCCTGTTTCCATATGAGCAATCTATCTTTAGTCTTAAAAGCCATTTCCTTTGATCTCGTCTTATCCCATGTTCCATTTATCCCTTCTAAGCTCTACTTGCTTTAATCTATTTTCACATCCCATGTTTCATTTATTATTTCTAATCTCCCCCACAATTTCTACATTTGTGTTTTAGTATTAGCAGAATTGGAAGCTTACTTTTTTAAATTTTAAACTTAATTTACATTGAGTTTTGATGCATCTATTTGTTTACTTTAAAAGGTATCAATTAATTTGAAGATGTTTGATTTGATATCTTATTTCCTGCTTTTGACAAGTTCATCTGAATGATCCATTATTTTACAGACAATTTCCTCTTCTGGCCTCGCCTTTAAAAACAAAACTTAAATTTTCTACCTCACACCCCTTTAAAACAACAAAAGAATCATTGCACAGGGATTTCCATTTTCTTGGTCTTTTTGGTGGTCCTTGTAATTGAGTCAAATTATTTTCACACCAGCTCCCAAAACTAGAATGTTCTGTAGAATTTCTCAGGGCCCCTTTTCAGCGTTCAGAGGCTTCTTTATAAGGTCACCCTGTCACAAAGTAATATTGTCAACATAACTATGGAATGTAATGACATATTTGGACTCTCAAAAAGCAAAATAAGAATTTATTAGCATTCCACACTTAACATCATTATGCCATTCATTTTCGAGACATCACTGTACTTAATTGGAGCAGGACAACACGTTACCAACATCTCTTTCACTCCCTCCGCACCCCAAAATGACACACACCTGGCATACAATTCAACAGAAATAGCTATTGCCCTACATGCAGCTTCCACAGTGAGGTCATGCTTCATAGAGTCATAGAGATGTGCAGCATGGAAACAGACCCTTCGGTCCAACCCACCCATGCCGACCAGATATCCCAACCCAATCTAGTCCCACCTGCTAGCGCCCAGCCCATATCCCTCCAAACTCTTCCTGTTCATATACCCACCCAAATGCCTCCTAAATGTTGCAATTGTACCAGCCTCCACCACATCTTCTGGCAGCTCATTCCATACACGTACCACCCTCTGCGTGAAAAAGTTGCCCCTTAGGTCTGACACAAGTTTAGCCCTTTCACCACATTCCACTGCTTGGCCCAATACATGTGTTACATTATGATTCACACATGTATTGGGACATAATTTTCCACTGCTTGGCCCAATACATGTGTTACATTATGATTCACACATGTATTGGGACATAATTTTAACCCTTTCACCACATTCCACTGCTTGGCCCAATACATGTGTTACATTATGATTCACACATGTATTGGGACATAATTTTTAACTGTTTCACCACATTCCACTGCTTGGCCCAATACATGTGTTACATTATGATTCACACATGTATTGGGACATAATTTTTAACTGTTTCACCACATTCCACTGCTTGGCCCAATACATGTGTTACATTATGCTTGATTCAGTTCAATTCGTTTCAGTTAATTTCAGTTCAGTCAATTCAGTGTAGTTCAATTCGGCTCAGTTCAGGTCTGTTCAGTTCAATTCAATTGTGTTCAATTCAGTTCCGTCCATTTCAATTCAATTTAGCTCAGTTCCATTTTGTTCCGTTCAATTTGATTCACTTCAGTTCCACTCAGTTCAGTTCAGTTCAATCCCATTCAATTCTGTTAACTCCGCTTCAGTTTTTTGGACATGCCCACATCCTCCGCTGTACCCCAGGCAAGGGGTTCTTCGGCAGGACTGGGATCCTTTCTCAAACAAACTGCCACGTACATGCCCACATCCATGCCATCCCGGGACGGTCGGGACCTCCACAGTTTGTTCTTCTGGTTTCTTAGTCTTTTTCCAAAACATTGTTCTGTATCAAAATCTCTCCTCAATTGCGATTGACCCTGCTCGCTGCGCCAAATGTTTTAAAAAATTCTCAGGGTCAGGTTCGTAGGAGAGTAGTCTGACACAGAACAAATGACCAAGAGGCGAGTCTGCTAGAATATGAGCGTTTTATTCCCCGCAGCGTCGCCACAACCAGGTCTCATACTTACAACGGGTCTGGCTTATACTCACTCTGCATGTTACCGGAACTGGGAGCCGTCAGTTCTCGTAGAGCGGTTGCCAACAACCCACGCTCGGCGGTTAAACGTAACCCCGGAGCAGACTCACCGAACTGGAGACTTTTCCAGCTTTTTATTCTTTTCCAGATATAAACATTCATGTGAACAGCAGTGCAAGGCTAAAAAACACATTCCATTCTGGTTACATACAGATAAGAAGATTCACACGGGGGGGTGTGTAATAAGATTCACACGGGACTAAGCAACACCTCCATTCCGGTTAGATTCACACATGTATTGGGACATAATTTTTAACCGTTTCACCACACCCACCTCAACAGCTTCAAGCACAGGAGGAAAGCAGCATGCGATTAGAAGACCAGATCACAGAATCTGTCACTTTTTTAAAAAAATATTCACTCATGGGACGTGGGCTACTCTGGTTGACCAGCAAGTTTTTTGTCTGTCCCTATTTGCCCTTGAGAAGATGGTAAGCTTCCTTTTTCAACCACTGCAGTCCACATGCTGTAAGGTGACCAACAATGCCATTAAGAAGGGAATTCCAGGATTTTGACCCAGCAGTGAAGAGATGGCAATACATTTCCAAATCATGATGCTGAGTGGCTTGGAGAGGTGATTTTCCCATGTATTCACTGTCCTTGTCCTTCTAGGTGGAAGTGGTCATGGGTTTGGAAAGTACAAAGTATCTTTACTGAATCTCTGCAGTACATCTGGTAGATAATACATACTGCTGGTACTGAATGTCAGTAGAGGAAAGAGTGGTTGCTTATGAGTGTAGTATCAGTCAAACGTGCTGCTTTGTCTGGGATGATATCAATCTTCTGCACCCAACCAGGCATGGGGAGTTGTCCATTACATTCCTGACTGGTGCCTTGTAGATGTTGGACAGGTTTTGGGAAGTTGGAAAGTGAATTATTCACTGCAGAATTTCTAGCCTCTGATCTGTTCTTGTAGTGGTGTTTATGTGGCAGGTCCAGTTGAATTTCTGGTTAATGGCAACCCTGTGGGTTTGCTATGGGGGGGATTCAGTGATGGTAGCACAATTGAATGTCAAGGGCTGGTGATAAGATTGTCTCTTATTGAAGATGGTCATTGCCTGGCCTTTGCATGGCTCAAGTGTTATTGTCACTTGTCAGCTCAAGCATGAATATTGACTAGATCTTGTTGCAGCTGCTGAAAATGTGTGGCTGGAAAAGCGCAGCAGGTCAGGCAGCATCCAAGGAGCAGGAGAATTGACGTTTCGTGCATGAGCCCTTCTTCAGGAAACGTCACTGATGAAGCAACTGAAGATGGTTAGGTCCAGGAAGCTCCCTTGAAACTCCTGTAGAGTTGACATGGAACCGAGATAACCGAGCTTCAAAATCCACAATCACCCCATGATGTGCCAGGTTAGATTCCAACCAGCGACAGTTTGCCAAATACCCACTCATTAAAGTTTTGCTATGGCACCTTGATGCCACCCTGTCAAATGCAATATGGGTTAATCCTAACCCCATCATCTGATGTCAAGGGTTGTCACTCTCACCTTACCTCTAGAATCCACACTTGAACCAAGGCTGTCATTAGGTCAAGAGCAGAACGTCCCTGGCAGAACCAAACCAGGCATCACTGAGCAGATGCTGCTTAATTGCACTGTTGTTGACATCTTCCAAAAATTTACTGCTGATGAAGAGTAATCTGATGGGACAGTAATTGGCCAGGTTGGATTTGTCATGCTGTGCATAGTACATATACTTTTTTACATTGTCGGCTAGATGCCAGGGACGCAACTGTACTGGAACAGTGTGGTTACAGGAGTGGCAAGGTCTTGAGCACAAGTCTTCAGTACTATTGTCAGAATATTGTCAGAGCCCACAGCCTTTGCAATGTCCAGTGTCTTGAACCATTTCTTGAATGACATGGAATAAATCAAATTGACTGAAGACTACTACCTGTAATACTGGGGACACTGGAGATGGCAGAGATGGACCATCCACTTAGCACTTTGTCTCAAGATGGCTGCAAATGCTTTAGATTTTGCACTGACCTATTCCATCATTGAAGATGGGGATATTCTTGGAGTCTTACCTCCACTGAGTTGTTTATTTGTACACTAGCATTCAGAACTGGATGTAGCACAACTGCAGAACTTAGATTGTTCTGTTGGTTGTGGGATCGCTTAGCTCTGTCCATCAGTTGTTGTTTATGCTGTTTGACTTGCAAGTAATCCTGTTCTGTAGCTTCACCAGGCTGACACATCATTTTTAAGTACGCCTCATGCTGCTCCTGGCATACTCTCCATCAAACCAGCATTAATGCCCCGGCTTACTGATAATAGCTGAATGGAGGGATATGCCAGGCCATGAGGCTGCAGATTGTGGCGAAGTAGAATTCTGCTGCACTTGATAGCCTACTGCACCTCATGGATGCCCAGTCTTGAGTTTCTAGATCTGTTCAAAGTCTGTCCCATATAGTACAGTGATAATGCCACACAACATGATGGAGGGCATTCTTAATATGAAGTTGGGACTTCATCTCCAAAAGGACTGAGTGGTGGTTACTCTTACTGATACTGTCATGGATAGATGCATCTGCATTTGGCAGATTGACAATAAGGTCAAGTATGTTTTTCCCGCTTGTTAGTACCCTCCCCACCTACCACAGACCCTGGCTGCGCAATGACCTTTACAAGCCATCAGTAGTGCTGTTGCCAAGCCACTGTTAGCAGTGGACATTGAAATTCCCCACCCAGAGCACATTTTGCACTCTCGCTACCCTCTGTGCTTCCTCCAAATGTTCAAAGTAGAGGAGCACTGGTTCATCAAACAAGGACGGATAGTACATGGTTATCAGCAGGTGTTTTCCTTTCCTACGTCTGACCTGAAGCCATGAGACTTTGTGGGGTTCGGAGCCAACATTGAGGACTCCCATGCAACTCCCTCCCAAATGCATACCACTGTGCCACTACTTTTGTGGGGTCTGTCCTGTCAGTGGGATAGTTCATTTCCAGGGATGGCGACAATCGTATCTGGAACAAGCATACCTATGGAATTATGCCTGACAGAATATCAGACTGTAGCTTGACTAATCTTTGAGACAGCTATCCCTATTTTGGCACTAGCCGTCAGATGTTACTAAAAAAGGTCTTTGCAGGATTGACTGGTTTCACCATTGAATGTTCCAGTGTCTCGGTCAATATTGGGTGGTCTGTCCAGTTTCATTTCATTTCTTTGTTTAGACTTAGTAGCAATTGATAGATTCGAGTGGCTTGTTCAGCCATTTCAGAGAACAGTTAAGAGTGAGTCAACCACTTTCACTAAGGAGAAAGATGTTCCTCTTATTGGTTGTCTCAGATGATTGAACATAGAGCATAGAACCGTACAGCACAGTACTGGCCTTTCAGGCCATGTTGTTGTGCCATACATTTATCTTAATCTAAAACCAACTTAACCTACACACCCCTTAATTTATTGCCGTCCATCTGCTTGCCCAGTTGTCACTTAAATGTCCCTAATGTCTCTGACTCTACCACCACAGCTGGAAGTGCATTCCACGTACTCACCACTCTCTGCGTAAAGAACCTACCTCTGACATCTCCCTTAAACCGTTCTCCAATCACCTTAAAATTATGATCCCTCATGACAGCCATCTCTGCCCTGGGAAAAAGTCTCTGGCTATCTACTCTATGCCCGTCATTATCTTGTACACCTCTATCAAGTCACCTCCTTCCTTCTTCTCTCCAGTGTGAAAATCCCCAGCTCCCTCAACCTCTCTTCATAAGACAAGCCCTCCAATCCAGGCAGCATCCTAGTAAATCACCTCTGCACCCTCTATAAAGCATCTACATCCTTCCTATAATGAGCCAACCAGAACTGGACACAATATTCCAGTTCTAACCAGAGTTTTATAGAGCTGAAGCTCTTAAAGTGTCTCTTAAACCTAATCCCCCTGTTAATAAAAGCCAAAGCATCATACATCTTCTTAACAACACTCATCAATTTTCCATGGTTTTTGTTTTTGGGGTGTGCTGCTTACTGAGGAAAATTCACCTGCTGCCCTATATATCTTGAACACTGCCACATACACCAAATTGATAATCAGATATGTCCCTAATCTATGACATGAGGTAGCACATCCAAACAATAAAGAGATAAATAACAATTTCAACTAATTAATGAGAGCTTTCATTTTACAAATGAAGACTAAATGCAGGCTATCCATTTTATTTTGTAATAGGTTGAGACCACATTATAACTTTTCAAGTTGACGTTAGCTAAAAATGGACCTTATTTGCTTGGTTTCTTAAATATACAAAATATATACCAACGTTTACCAAGCAAAACCTCTAAAGACAGCAACACAGTTGGGACTGTACATTTACATTTTGAAAGAGTATGCAGAGACATCTTAAGTAGGAAAAGCAATTTAGACGAGTTATGAGGAATGTACTAATTCCCTCTGCACAATAAATTCTGCATCAAATCTTAATCCCTCTTCGGGGTTCTTTATTCAACTTCATTACAACCTGATGAAACATTCCACAAAAGTGTACGAAAACTGCTGTCTTTTCAGGCAGAGGGACAGACCAAGTATATCTTATTAACAAGATCAACACATTACATCTCTACTTTATCGAATGCCATATTTTGATGGTATACTCTTTATGGCTAATTTATTCTCACCCCACCCCGAACCCTCCCAACACACACCAGCTGATTAAAGCAGCGATTACAGAAGGCAGATCACAACCTTCAAACGCAAATAGGGATGAGTAATAAAATGGCAGCCCAGACAGTGTCTCTTATGTTCCACAAATGAAATAAGAAAAGTAAAAAATGGAAAAAAAAACTAAAAACTTATACCAATAGTTACAAGGACCGTCTTGTCAGCAATGCAGATATGCCTGAAAACTGGAGGTCGAAGATTTTGTTTATGGATTCCCAACCTCCCTAATTAGTCAGGGCAGATTTTTAAAGCCTTCAAGTTGTGTGTAATGCTGAGCCCCATCAACATCGTAACTGTAGTGATGTGCCAGACATATCTGGTGCACCGTTGATTGTTTTCTAGATCTTTAACGGTTCACTATAGCGTACTTGGCAAGATATTGTACGAATTAATCAACTAAGAATGACAATGATAGCCAAAAGCTATAGCATTACAGCTGGGATTAAGAGTATCCAACTGATGCTTATAAAGTTGAATGCATACTGAGAATAATTCAGATTTCCTATAAACTGACATTGAACCAAAGTATTTGAAAGAAGTACTTGTTCAACTTTGCATACAAACTTCCACACAAGAGAAATTCTAGCTACTGATTTAACAACATGGGGCCAGGTAGTGCCTTTGATGTAGCAAAACATCCCAAGGCATTTCATTTGAGCTCTCTCAAACCAACATTAACAGTAAACCATAAAGATTTTTAACAATTAATTCACAAAATGTCACATGGCACTAATTGTTGGCTATTGAATTCCAAACTTCTAAACACCCTGCATGTCAAGAAGCATTGCCTAACGTGATTCCAAAAAGTCTAGATCATGTCTTCCTGCACAGTGCCCAACCGCAGACTCCTCCCCATTACAGCCCCCATTTGTGGAAATGCCTCTTTGCAATTTAATTAAAGTTTGAGTTATTTTGGTAAGGAACATCAATGCTTTTGTTTTTTTTTCTTTAAATACCCACCCAAAACTATACATGAACATCTACTGTCATCCTGAAAACAGTACATATGCAAAAAACACATATGCACCAGTATACGTGCATTCTATCCCATTTGCTCATATTTATTGCGCTTATTTGGAAGTCAGGGTGTTTTGTCAACTTTGAAAGTGCAGAATTTTCCACACAATTCCCTCTTGGCATGGTCATAAATTGATTAATGCAATGATTACGCACAACCTGTTCATACAGTCTTTCCTGTTACAATCTGGTTATGACTTCCTGCATTGCGATCCTACACTTGTGGCTTGTTCTTTCCTAATTTTCAAAATCTGCCCTTGTGAAATTCCTCTCCTAAGTTCCACTCCTTAGTTTAAAATTCCTCTCTACAGCCCAATTATGATTTGCTAGTAGACTGATCGTAGAATAGTTCAGGGGAAGGTCATCTTAACAGGGCAGCCAATACTGGTCCCAGTGATTCACACAGTGAAACCTCCTTCTCAGTGTCCAATGTTTGAGCTAAACATTAAATTGTGTCAAAAGTACTTATCCTACAACAATTTATTTGCAGTTCAGTTAGCAATCCAGAGATTTTTACTTCTACATTTCTGATTTTATATCTGGCCTGTGGTTACTCATACTTCCTTATCAGAACCTCTATTCTTTGCCTTACCTGTGCTGTCATCACCCACATGGACCACAACCTAACTGTTTCTCTACACTCCAAGCTCCTCTCCAGCCCCAGGGATACCGTCTTGGCAGACAACATAGCCACTAGGACTCATGCTTCCAGCTGATTAAACAGTATTGCCCTAACTAAGCTGGTGCCTACTATAATTACATTCCTTTGCACCATCCCATTTGAATGACTTCCACATCACAATGCTATAAACAATTTGCTTATCCTCCATCCAGTCCTGCTCACGTTAACATAAGTTGCAAGAACTTTGATCATAGTAGATAATTGTAAGGCCTGAAACTCCTGCACTTCTACCTTCTGGATTTCTATATCTGCCTCAGTCCCCAAGGCCCCGATGATGGGCCAAATCTGAAGTACCAACCCCAAAGGTATGATTGCCTCCATAGTGCATGAGAATGCTCGAAACTGACTCCCGTACATCAACTCGGAGCAACACTCCTCACGCTTCAGGCATTTAAGACAGATGCTGTTGCTGTGGATCACATTGATATCCCCCAGCTTCTACATGCTATAACTGTAACACATCACTCACCCTGCCATCTTTATGGTGCTTGCTTAATTAGATTTCAGAAGCATTATTCAGTTGTTTTACAAGGTGATACTTCAGCTTGATAATCTATAGATTGAATTAAATACTTGTATCTCCCTAGAACAGTTATAATTACTGCCCACATTTAAAGGAAATATCTTTAACAAACGTCACCCATAACCTAAATTGCAGATGGATGTCTAAAATAAAAGTAGGAAGCACTAGGGAAACTGCTGATGCATTCCAGCATCTTTAAAAAAATTATCAACTACCATCTAAGTGCTCACCAAATAAAGCCTTAAACTGTCATTAGCTGGAGGCTGGGGAAAAAAATGCAAAAGCCATATCTTCTTGCCCCTCTGCACCAAAATCCCAAATTAGCACTGGTACCTCAGCACACTCGAGTTCAACAAATTCAGATCATGACTACGGTTCTTACGGTATCAGGGAACAGATATCAGTAAGGATTCTTCTATTCCCATTTACACCTTGTCCAAAATCCTTCTTTTGAAATGCTGCCACATGGCAAGTTGGTTAGCAAATTAGAAATGTTTGGAATTGATGGGGCCTTGGCAGCATGCATTAGAATTTGGCTAAAAGATAGGAAACAGAAGATTGGCATAGATGTACATTTCTCAAACTCGAGACAAGTTGTAGGTGGTGATCGCATGGGACCAGTGCTAGGACCCTTCCTTATATTGAATTACATAAATGATTTGGAGGTGGGTGTTGAAGGCAAAGTCTCTAAATTTGCAGATGACACTAAGCTATACGGTCTTCAGAGGGACATTGATAAGTTAGACAAATGGATAGACACCCGGTAGATGACTTTCAATTCGGAGAATTGAGGTAATGCATTCTGGTAGAAAAAAAATGAAGACTCAATAGAGTCAATACAATCTTGAGGGGCGTACAGGAGCAGAGCAACCTGAAGGGTCACACGTATGATTCTCAGAAGGTGGCTCGGCAGGTTGAAGTAGTTAAGGCGCTTAAAAGATCCTTGGTATTATAGATAGAGACAGTATAAAAGCAAGGAAGTGATGCTACACTCCGCCAAATCATTGGTCAGAAGACATTTGAAGTATTGTGCTCAGTTCTGGGGCACCTTAATTTTGGAGACCATTCAAAAGAAGATTTACTAGAATGATACCAGGAATGAGCGATTTTAGATGCAAAAAAAATGAGAAATTATGCTTATTCTCCTCGGAGAAGAGGTTAAGGTGATCTTATTGAAGTGCTCAAAATTATGAACAATTTTGACAGAGTAAAGAATAATACTCTATTTCCACTTGGTATGTTACTAACGAGGTGTGAGCTATGAGTGAGATGAGGAGAAACTTCATCATCACTAGGATTTGCCTGGGTCAGTGGTGGTGGTGAACTTCACTGGAGGTTTCAAGAGAGCTGGATATATATTTGCAAGCGAAACATTCAGAGGGCTAGAGAGATAGGGTTGAAGAATGGAACTAACTGGGTAGTTCTTTCAGGAGCTAGTACAGACACGATGGGTCAAATGGTCTCCTTCTGTGCTGTATGATTCTATGATCCAAAATGTAAACCTGCCTCATTACTATCCTCACTTACCTTGCACCATCATTCTTTTTGCCATTAAGTCACCCTCGATTTTCCACACTAACACACCTTAGCTTTGTTCCAAACCCCTCATGTCCAATTTTCCTACTTTTGCATTTGTTTAAAATCCGTTACAGGAACACTTTTTGCATCAACAATCTAGCCTCAGAACTGAAACATTGTTATTTTCTCTCTCCACCAAAGCTGCCTACTATTGAGTACTTCTAATAATGTGATTTTATTTCATATTTCCACTACTTGCAGTGGTGTTCTACTGTTTTGTAAACAGTGTTCTTTTGGATTAGTGATCCTAGCACTTGCCTGAAGATATGCTCGGAATATAACTCTATACTTTGTATTGCATGGAAATGAAGCGTCAAAAGCTGCTTCTGTTTGCCTAATCCACGGTAACAAAACGGAAGCTGAAAAGAACAGTAAAACATTTTGGAAGCTTAGCCCTCCAACAAAAAAGAAATGTACTTACAGGTAATTATTACTAGAACGGTTCGAACAGCTAAGTTAACCCACAACTCCCAGCGTTCTGAGACCTTGGCTACAAAAACTGGGACAATTATCTCTGCTGCAACGAAGAACTGGACAGCGTAGGTGATGAAGATTCCAAAAGAATACAAAATCTTCACAGACTGGTACAACCTAGAAGAAAAGTTTTGCACACAATTTAAGGCTGGAGTGATTCGAAATATGCTATCATATTTGATCTCAAACTTTCTATTTTCTTCCCCGCGCCCCCACCACATCCTACGCCCCATGTACACGCCATTCAGCAACCAGTACAACATTAAGATGCAAGAGAAAGACACCAAGGGCAATCTGCCTTTTCATTTGTGACAGATATTGCTGTTTCCACATTATCTCATCCTTCCAAACATGTAACAACCTTCCACATGCATCTTCATGCTAGCATAGCATGCACTGAAATATTCAATGTTACTTTCTGCCCTTACTCCATTTTAACCTGATGGAAGAGTAATGTACAATAGGAGTCTCACTTAGATTTTAGGCGGAATAGAGGGGTGCAAAGTCTGGGAGTGAGGGAGGCAAAGGGAGTGGCCAGGAGCAAGCCACCATTTTGCCCCGTCAGGAGGGGACCTAGGGCTGAGAGCAGCTTTCTCCCCCAGTACCAAGAGGGGATGTGAGGAACTGCTAGGTCTGGTTTGGCAAATGGGATGAATTCAGGTTAGAAAGCCTGGTCGGCATGGACTTGTTGGTCTGAAGGATCTGATTCCATCCTGTATGACTAAAATCTTGAGAAGCATGGACAGAATGGATAGTCAGAGTCTTTTATTCTAGGATACAATTTTCAATTACTAGGGAATATATGTTTAAGGTAAAAAGGGTAAGTTTACAAGGAGATGAGAGGCAGTTTTTTTTAAAATAAACACAGAGGGCTTAGAATGCACTGCCAGAGAAGGTGGTGGAAGTGGATATAATGGCAATGTTTAAGAGGCATCTTGACAAATATAAGAATAGATAGGGACCAGTGGGATATGGACAGCGCAGAAGCCACTGGTTTTCAGTTTAATGGCATCATGTGTCAGCACAGTCTTGACTGGTTGAAGAGCCTGCTCCTGTGCTGTACTACACTTTGTTCTTTGAGTTCTCCAGATTCTGTAGCTTAATAATTTAACTAGTAGGACAATATTAAAATGTCAAATAAAACACAGTTAACTTGAATTCATAACTGCTATAGTTTTCCTATTTGTGTTAGCTCTGAAATGGCCTTTCCACAAGCAAGCTCATTTGTAATTTAAAGTAACTGAGTTAACCGTCACGAACCTTCCAGCTCAACGAGCAAACTTACATCCAGAACCTCAACTTGAGCTACAAATCTTCTCAAAACACTCTAAAAATATGATTTGCTATATGCTGAAAGTAGTGGTCAAAAGTTAGTCACTGAACACAAGATTGACAACTTTTTTTTTTAAGGAAACAAACTTACCAGCAGGCTGGTAAATTGAGTGTGATGCTTCCTGCAATTTCACTCCCAAAACGAATGTATCCCATGACTCCTAGTGTTAAATATAGCGTTGTGACAATTGCCATGCCCAAATATAGGATTAATGGAAATTTCTGTGGATCCTCTAACTTATTTTCTAGTGGAAGTACCTTAAACAAAACACATAATTAAACCACATCAGATATTTATCTTTATTCATTCATTCTCACAAAACAAAGGTATCACTGGAGAGGTTGACACTTATTGCTCATTCATAACTTCCTTTGAAACATTGGAAGGTTAAACTGGATATCACCTGGGAATGGGCACAGATATGGTGCTTGATTAACTTATGCCAATTGATTGCAATGCAGACAAGATGCCAAAGTCATGCAGCTCAATCATTTTCATGACTTCAGCGAGTAGTCAGCGTTGTTGCTCTTAGTTGCACATATCATCAGGGAGCTCAGAATCAGTAATACCTAGCAGAAGACAGACAACCCATAAAATGAGGTGAAGCGGAGGCAGAACTCCAAAGTGCCCAATGATACCTCACAGCTCAAGACCCCAAAATGTCAACTCATGACCCACACTTTGGAAGGTTTAATCTAGCACTACTGAACACTATCCTAAACCTTTTCAGCAGAAGGTGCCTTCTGGCTGTTGGTACTGTTGAGATCATTTGGAACATTAGATTAGATTACATTACAGTGTGGAAACAGGCCCTTCGGCCCAACATGTCCACACCGACCCGCCGAAGCGCAACCCACCCATACCCCTACATTTACCCCTTACCTAACACTACGGGCAATTTAGCATGGCCAATTCACCCGACCTGCACATCTTTGGACTGTGGAAGGAAACCGGAGCACCCGGAGGAAACCCATGCAGACACGGGGAGAATGTGCAAACTCCACACAGTCAGTCGCCTGAGGCGGGAATTGAACCCGGGTCTCAGGCGCTGTGAGGCAGCAGTGCTAACCACTGTGCCACCGTGCCGCCCATTGTGGTAGATGAGTCAGTCATGGTTACTGATAGAGAAAGCAAACATGATTGTCAATGCTGCAACGCAAGTCTTAACGGAAAAGGCAGAAAGGAGGAAAGAAATCCTGAACTTTCACCAAGAAATGGTGGCAAAGGTCAATACCAGAACCTTAGCCTTAGGCCCTGCAATTTATTGATCTTTCAAGTGGTCAAGGTCAATAAATGGATCAAATACCAATTATCAACTAAAATCATCCATTGATAAATTCACTTCAGTCTCACTTACCAACTAACAATATCCATAGGAACAAGAACAACACAAGGCTAGAAGTAGGCCATTCAGCCCATTGAGTCTGCTCTGCCATTAAAGGAAATCATGGCTTATCTGATGAACCTCATCTCCAATTTCCAGCCTTATCCAAGAACCCTAATTCCTTTAGTAATTATAAATCTGGACCCCTTGAAATACTAAATGACATAGCTTTGACAGTCTGTGCTAAAGCATTCCACATATTTACAGATTAGATTACATTACAGTGTGGAAACAGGCCCTTCGGCCCAACAAGTCCACACCGACCCGCCGAAGCGAACCCACCCATACCCCTACATTTACCCCTTACCTAACACTACGGGTAATTTAGCATGGCCAATTCACCTGACCCTGCACATCTTTGGACTGTGGGAGGAAACCGGAGCACCCGGAGGAAACCCACGCAGACACGGGGAGAACGTGCAAACTCCACACAGTCAGTCGCCTGAGGCGGGAATTGAACCCGGATCTCTGGCGCTGTGAGGCAACAGTGCTAACCACTGTGCCACCGTGCCGCCATTACTTCCTGGACAGAAGACATTCCTCCTCATCTGTCTTAAATATGTGACTCATTACTCTGAGACTAAGCCCACCAGTCCTAAATACTGCCCACA
The DNA here is from genome assembly GCF_004010195.1 of Chiloscyllium plagiosum. NCBI lineage: Eukaryota > Metazoa > Chordata > Chondrichthyes > Orectolobiformes > Hemiscylliidae > Chiloscyllium > Chiloscyllium plagiosum. Next base: position 14,545,174 of record NC_057723.1, on the reverse strand, counting down.
TTTACCTTGTCAAATCCCCTATGAATTCTGTATTCTTCATTAAAGTAATCTCTCATAAGAGCAAACAGGTTTCATCACAAACTGGAGGTAGAGAGGTTTCTTTTCAAAAGTGGGAACAATTAACTGGGCAGATGGTTCCTGGCAAGTATCCCTTTAACTCATTTTATTTTTAGCAGGCTTTCTTCCAAATAAACAAAATCTTTCCAAGCCAGTCATATTCAAAACCAGTAGCAAACAGGATCCACAGCGAAGCAAGCTGTAAAGAGATTCTAAGCAGTCATAGAATCAGAGATATGCAACACAGAAACAGACACTTCAATCCAACTTGTTCCTGCCAACCAGATATCTTTTAAAATATTATAATTTTATCAGCCTCCACCACTGGCAACTTATCCTCTGTGTGGAAAAGGTTGCCCTTAGGTCACTTTTAAATCTTACAAACTAAATCTATGCCCTCTATTTTGGACTCCTCCACTCTGGGGAAAACACCTTCAATATGTTATAAACCTCTACAAAAGGTCACTCCTCAGCCTTCAAAGCTCCAGGGAAAATAGCCCCAGCCAAATCAGCCTCTCTCCATAGCTCAAATCCTTTCTAGTGTCATAATATCCCTCTTTTAGCAGTTTTTAAAAAGTCTGAGTCCACAATGAACATTCAATGGCTTCTCGTAAAGGAATCTCCACTCCAGAAATATCTACAAAACATTAAATAAATGTGATTTTCCCTGAAACTCAAATCTTCCAATATTAAAAAAAAGGTGCACTCTTTTAAGAGGTCCAAAATTTGCACCCAAATTGAAATCCATTTACCAATTTTAAATATCAGCTTCCGCCACCATTTTGTAATATGTTTGCATCAATGGCAAACTTGAAAATTTTCTCACCCATTTAAAGGATCAAAGTATGGTGAATAGTTGGAAACCAGAGTAGATTTGAAAAACTGCTGGCTACATCCTGCCGATTAAAGTATCTGTCCCTTACCCCATATCCAGAAGAACTTTATTCAGACTTCCAGAAGGTAGTGGATAGGCAATACTCAGATATTTCCTTGTTCACTTTTTTCTTACACCAGTCAACTGACTCCCTGAAGATAACTGAACTTTTAAAAATGTGTAAAATCTCAAAGCATGAAGAATTGCAACAGCAGCCAAAACAAATTATCCAGCAACTAAACAGCTGTTAGTGAGGACGGAGTTCTTTTATGCATTGTATTTCAGATTCAGCTTTGCTGAATAATAACTATCATAAACTACAACACGAGTCGCTACATTGGCAGACAATGAACTCTTTTGCTTGCAGACATATATGCATGCAATAACCTTTATGCGAAAATTATATCAGGCACTTTCACTGGATCTGCATACAAAACAATGTGTAGTCTGAAAAGACCCTGTAGCACTCAAAACAGGTGTTGCAGAACACAATTTAACTTTTTTGGATTTTTAAGTCCAGTGGAAGGTTAGCACAATTATAAAAAAAGACTGATTTAAGGACAGGGCTCAAAGGACAGAGTAAGGATAATTTCAATTGTTTATGAAACAAAGAACATTTCAGTGCATCACTAAAATGGACAATCATAAAAATGAGGTGCAGGAAAAACTCAGCAACTCTGGCAGAATCTATGGAGAGGGGTACAAATTAACATTCTAAGTTCAAATTACTTTTTAAAATTCTAAATTCTGAAGAACTGAAACATGAACTTTGAGTTTCTTTAGCGTTTCGTTTTTGTTTCAGATCTCCAACAACTGCAATACTTGGCTTTTATCTAATCATTATCTCATTATTTGGTCAGACCTTGTTAAGTTCAAATTGGCTATTGAATTTTCTACCTTACAACAGTGACTACAGTTCAAAACACCTTCAATGCTTGTAAAGCACATCAGGATGTTGAGGGTTTGAAAGGGATGCCATTAAATGCTAACTCTGCCATTGCAGTTCTTCAAATTCAGGCAAATGGTAGAAATGGCCTTCAGTATTCATCTAAAAGACACAAAGGCTTTGTGAATGTCAGAAAAGCTACATAAAAATGTGAAAAATAAAGCAAAAGGTCTCTTTTTGTTGTGGCAGGTTCCACTGCAGATGTTAATAAATGGAATTCCAATTATCAGGAGTGAGGTGTAAGTTAGATTTAAACAGCGCTTCAAGAGTCTGTCAATATTATCAGTGACATAAATATTTTCACTCACCACACCAATGCCTTCAAATGCAAATATGGCAGTTCCAAAAAACATTGCATAGGATTTCCAGCCAGCTACAGGTGGTAAGTCATTTGTATATGTTGCACTCTGCAAGAAAGACAATAGTATTTGATGACATTTTGAAGCACCAATGTTCACAATATACTCCCCCGCTATAGATATAATGACATCGGAGGCAGCCCAGAGAAGATTTACTATATTAATCCTGGATATCTTATGAGTAAAGGTTGAGACCGTGTGCACTGGAATTTAGAAAAATGAGAGGCAAGCTCACTCAGATTCTCGGGGTACTTGACAGGGTAGATGCAGAAAGGTTGTTTTCATTTAAACAGTAAGGGGGTCAAAGATTATGGGGAAAAGACAGGAAAGTGGAGTTAAGGATTATTACAAAAGCCAAAACCTCATTGAATGGCAGAGCAGACTCCGTGAATGCACTACTGTTCTTACATCTCACAGCTGGACTATTCATAACCAGAATGTTCAAATTTAATTCCAGAATAACAATGGTCATATTTCATAGAGAAAATGGAACAAAGAAAAGGGCGAGCACAAAAATGAGTCACTTCAGGGCATATAAGAAATAAGAAATTTACTAATTTGGAATTGGATACAGATTGTTAGGTGAATGGGCCAAAATTTGGCAGATGTAATTTAACACTGATAAGTGAGAGAAAGACAAATTACCTAAATGGAGAGAAACCTCAGAGTGGTTCAGTAGAGAGAGACCTGCATGTCATGCACGAAATCGCAGAAAACTGAAATGCAGCTATAGCAACTAACAAGTGAAATGGAATTCTGGCATTTTTGCTAAGGAATAAAGTTTTGCTTCAACTGTACAAGCCATTAGCGAGATCGCACCTGGTGTATTGCATACAATTTTGGTCACCTTCCCTCCAAGTTTTTTCACAAAACGGCGAAGAGAGAGGGCGGAGAGAAGCGAGGGCTGTTAGGAAGGGTAAGTGATTGTTTTTTTTTAAGTGGGTGAGATGGAAAATGGAAAAGTAGATTTCTTTTTTAAAAAAAGAATGTTGATTGGGGTTTGGTTGCCCTTTTACTGAAGCAGAAGTTGCCATGCAGTTAGTGAGCAAATAGGAATGCAGACAAATATGCTAATCTTCATTACAAAAGTGACTAAAATAGATAGGTTGAGTAGCAAGGGGACCAAGGGTTATTGGGAGAAAGCAGAAGAATGGTTTTGAGAAACTCATCAGCCATGATTAAGTAGCGGAGCAGATTTGATTGGTTGAATGGCTTAATTTGTGCTTCTATTCTTATGGAAATACAGAGGTAAAGTAGTCTTGGAAATGGTTTCACCAACACCCTGTATTCGTGTGGAGTACAGTGTACAGGTTTGTTCTCCTTTTCAAAGGAAAATTATACTACCCTCACAAAGTGCATGGAAGATTCACTAGCCTGATTTCTGAGAGGAGAATTTCCCTAAAAAAAAGAGTAAACTGGAGCTGGATTTCCTTGAATTTAGGGGAAGAAGAGATGAATTCAATAAGATGCATAAAATAATTAAGGCAGAGGGAACACTCTGGGAGGATATTTCTCCAAGTTGGAGAGTCAAACAGAGGCCAGTGAGAGAAGAGATTGACCATTTGGGATAGAGACTGAAAATCATCTTCGCTCCAGAGGGGTTTGATTCCCTTTAATGGTCAGAGCATGGAGTACAGAAGTTGGGAGATCATGTTGCGGCTATACAGGACATTGGTTAGGCCACTTTTGGAATACTGTGTGCTATTCTGGTCTCCTTCCTATCGGAAGGATGTTGTGAAACTTGAAAGGGTTCAGAAAAAATTTACAAGGATGTTGCCAGGGTTGGAGGATTTGAGCTACAGGAAGAGGCTGAACAGGGTGACCTTAGAGGTTTATAAAATCTTAAGGGGCATGGATAGGTTAAATAAACAAGGTCTTTTCGCTGGGGTGGGAATTAAAGGGCATAGGTTTAGGGTGAGGGGAAAAATTTAAAAAGGGACCTATGAGGCAACCTTTTCATGCAGAGGGTGGTGCGTGTATGGAATGAACTACCAGAGAAAGTGGTGGAGGCTGGTACAATTACAAGATTTAAAAGGCATTTGGATGGGTACATGACTAGGTTTAGGGGGAGATGGCAAATGGGACTAAATTAGGTTAGGATATCTGGTCGGCATGGACGAGTTAGACTGAAGGGTCTGTTTCTGTGCTGTACATCTCTATGGCTATGACTGTGAATCTTTAATGTTCTCTACTCTAGGCAATTGTGGATGTTCAGTTGTTAAGATTAATCAAGGCAGAGATCATACATTATTTGGGGAATTAAGAGATATTGGAGATAATGAGAACTTATTTGCATCGGGAGAGTTCTGTGCAAGGACAGTATAAACACAAAAGCAAGTTAACACTCCTCAGTTTACAAGGAACAGATTTATTTTGGTTCAGGGAGGTCAACAGGATAGAAACCATTAGTTTCAGTTCACTGAAGTCCTGATTGAAATTACATGTATGAAAAGGTTTCTCAGAGAGAAAGGAGTCAATTCAGAAAAGTTAGGAAATGGGTTACTTCAGTGTAAGGGTTTTAGTTTAAGTATTCCAGACCCAACGTGTTTGATTAGAATTATGAGAAGTTACTTTTAGCTAAAGAAAGTTTAAGTGCATTTGTGCAATTTATCACAGAGATGACAGACTCTCAAGACCAAGAATTGAAAGAAAGTTAAGTTAAATCTTTGAATGTGATAATGTTTGAGTACTGTAATGTGATGGTATTGAGACAAATAGGATTGTATTTTTATTGTCCATTTTCAAATCTTTCAAATGATATTCTATTTTAATCATTTTCTTTTGCGTAATGAACTTCTGTTGTTGTTAAAATCAAATCAGCAGCATTGTGTTTGTGCTTTAGTGAAAGATCACCTTGCGTAATAAACAAAACATGATCTATCAAGCCAGATTTCAGTCTGCGATCTAACTTGCCTTGTTAAAGCAGCAACTGGGACCATAACAGTATAGTTGCCCAAAATTGATTCCCCTTACAAGCTCTCTACTTCCACAGTCATGTAACACACATGAACACCAATCCCAACACAGTTGGGATGTAAATAGTCCCAACACTATAGAACTCACGTGCCCTAGTACTGGTGTCAGTGCCCCACAAACCACAATAAGACACCCTGACCATTGAATATGTGTGATGATATAAGAAGCTGCTGACCTTTGAAATAACATTTGTCCAAACTTTAATCTCTAAACAAGATGTCCACATTGTGCACAATTCCTCAAATTTCATTTTAAACTGCAGGTAATTGACCAAAGATGAAAATGTGGATAAGTGAATTCTCTAAAACAAGGTGTCCAAGTGTCATGGATAGATTTCACTGAGCACCTCAATCCAAAAAAAAAAGTGATCCAAAGTGCATGTTAAAATTTGTTTTAAAAAAGCTGAATACAACACTAATTCTTTTCTACGATATTTTCTGATGAATATTTAGTTTTCTAAAAATCAAAAACTGCTAAGTTACAGATCCACAAATTATGCTCGGTGCTCATTCATGGCTCCAAAAGGGCAAATTTAGCAATAAGACAAAAATAGATCAACGGATTCAAGAAATTTAAAATGCTGCATTACTAAGAAATGCGCACAAGGACCATGAACAATTTATCATCACATATTACAAAAACAGGATACATGCACGTGCTTTAAGGTGGAAAATATCAAAAACAGTCAAGATTTGTCTGAATCTAGGACAAACTGAGCTGGGGTAGGGTCCTCCTCCTTGACTTGTCTGGAGACAGCTCCCCCGCAATTGCTACCATAACCACGGCGAATCACTTTTCAAAAAAAAACAAACTATGGATAACGCAAGGAGGCAGGGCCAGAGTGGAGGTTGAACCACACATTACCGTCATTAAGGTGGCAAAAACAATGACTGCAGATGCTGGAAACCAGACTCTGGATTAGAGGTGCTGGAAAAGCACAGTTCAGGCAGCATCCAAGGAGCAGTAAAATCGATGTTTCGGGCAAAAGCCCTTCATCAGGAATACAGGCAGAGTGCCTAAAGGGTGGAGAGATAAATAAGAGGAGGGTGGGGGTGGGGCGAAAGTAGCATAGAGTACAATAGGTGAG